>NW_027182446.1:1500000-1800000 GCF_040938575.1 Ambystoma mexicanum
TGTATAGATTATCGCTCCCTGAACCAGATCACCGTTAAGAATAGATATCCGTTACCTTTGATCCCTGAACTCCTGGACCAAGTCAGAAAAGCATGCATATATACAAAGCTGGATCTTAGAGGAGCTTACCACTTGGTACGAGTAAAAGAGGGCGATGAATGGAAGACGGCCTTCCGCACCAAGTATGGGCTATTTGAATATCAGGTCATGCCCTTCGGACTTTGCAATGCCCCGGCCGCCTTTCAATATTTTATGAACGATGTCCTCAGAGAGCTCATAGATGTGTGTGTTGTTGTTTACATTGACGACATCCTCGTTTAATCTTCATCGGAATCTGAACATCGGAAACACGTGAAAATGGTCCTCGAAAGATTGCGTCAACAGAAACTTTTCGCTAAGTTGGAAAAATGTGTTTTCAACGTGACTGAAGTTGAATTCTTGGGATTCATATTATCACCTGGCGGAGTGCGTATGGATTCAAAGAAGGTCGATGCAGTTCTCAAATGGCCATCACCATCCTCCGTAAAAGGTGTACAAAGCATGTTAGGCTTCGCTAACTTTTACCGCAGGTTTATCCCCGAATTCTCTCGAATAGTCCAGCCCATCACTGCCTTGTTAAAGAAAAGCAAACGTTTTGAATGGTCTACCGAGGCGGAACAAGCTTTCCAGGATTTGAAGACTAAATTTATCTCTGCACCAATCTTAAAACACCCTCGCCCCGAACTCCCCTACATCGTGGAAACTGATGCTTCAAGCCTTGCCATGGGGGCAGTTCTATCACAAAAGGACCCGGTAACCAATCAGTTGCATCCCGTGGCATTTTGGTCCCGCAAATTCTCGCCTCCTGAAATCAATTACACGATTACTGACAAGGAACTTCTGGCTATCAAGTCTGCCTTTAAGGCTTGGCGGCATTATCTGCTGGGGGCCCGACACACCGTTACTGTGATTACGGATCACCGAAACCTGCAATATTTGAAAACCGCAAAAGCCCAATCCTCTAGACAACTCCATTGGGCATTATTCTTTGCCGAGTTTGACTTCATAATTACCTATCGACCTGGTACAAAGAACGGTAAAGCTGATGCCCTTTCTCGGATGGGAGTGGAAGAACACTTGATCAACCCTGAACCTGTACCAATCATTCCCGAACAAAGAATTCTGGGTGTAATCGCCACAGAATCCATAGAGGAAGTTAAGGATAAAGCCAGGCAACTTGTAACTCCAGCAGACATACAGAATTGGCATCTGCAGGGAAAGGACTTTGCAGTAAAGGACAACTTATTGTATTTCCAAGAACGATTATACCTACCCAGCACAGATTTACAGAAAAAAGTAATCTCTTGTTATCACGATTCTTTAATGGAAGGACATCCCGGTATGGCCAAGACCTCAGAAAAGATCAAGCGCTACTTCTGGTGGCCGTCTTGGAAAAAAGATATCAGAGACTTTATAATGTCCTGTGGAGTATGCGCCCAAAACAAGAGTCAAAAGGAAAGACCAGCAGGCCTCTTACGCCCTATTGACATCCCACCTCGCCCTTGGCATACGCTTTCTATGGACTTCATCACCGATCTACCTCCATGCTCTGGATACAATACGATTCTAGTAATCGTGGACTTATTCTCCAAGATGGCGCATTTCATTCCGCTCAAAGGCTTGCCAACAGCAGCAACTCTGGCCCGAGAATTTCTCAAAAACAACATCCGACTGCACGGTTTTCCTTCAGTTCTAATTTCGGATCGAGGTAGTCAATTTATTTCTCATTTTTGGCGAAGTTGCTGTCGGTCGGCTCAAATTGATGTGAGACTATCATCCAGTCACCACCCTCAGACCGACGGACAAACCGAGAGGACCAATCAAACTCTGGAACAGTATTTACGCTGCATGCTGCAACAAACTGAAAAAACTTGGAAAGACATCCTTTGGATAGCCGAATATGCCTACAATAACTCTGTCCATTCGGGAACTGGGAAAACCCTGTTTTTTCTTTTGTACGGCAGTCACCCTCGAACCTCGGAGTTGGATCCCCTCCAAGATCTTGAAACACCAGCAGTAGACTACCTGCATTCTACAATCACCCAAGCCTTTAAGGAAGCTGTTTCTCACCTTCAAAGGGCTAAAGAACAATACAAGAAAGGAGCAGATCAACATCGGAAGGAAGCCCCTCAATATCAAGTAGGGGATCAAGTCTGGTTATCCACCAAATATCTACCTCTAAAAGGGCCACGCACATTCAACCCAAGATACCTTGGTCCCTATTCCATCACTACCATAGTAAACCCAGTAGCGGTCAAGTTGGACTTGCCCCCGCACATGAAGATACATCCGGTCTTCCATGTCTCTCTATTAAAACCCGTGCAACCTCAAACCCGACTAACTAAATCTCCAAAACCTATCCTAGTTGATGGAGAACTCGAGTTTGAAGTCAAAAGCATTCTGGACTCCAAGATCTCCAAATCTAAACTATTTTACCTAATTGACTGGAAAGGCTATGGCCCCCAAGAGAGATCCTGGGAACCTGCTGAATATGTCCACGCTCCTCGCCTAATCAAAAGATTTCACCGAACATTTCCTGACAAGCCAAAACCCCCGGAGAAGCCCGGTTTGGGAGGGGCCTTGAGGGGGGGTACTGTCATGATCTCTGCTTCCAAAAGGTCAGGGTTTTCCCAACTCCCTTGGAAGCATATCCATAACCCAGGTTCCGAGTGCCAACCAGTCCCAATTGGGACCTTTTGGACCCAGTCCTGGCGCCAGTGGCACCAGGCTCATAAATATGCCCAGTCCCAGCGCTGGAAGCGCCGGGCTCATAATGCTTGGGTGGACTTACCTGCAGCAGACCATGCTGCTTACTTGCCTGCCAGTTGAGCCTCTGATCCTCTTCTGTTTGGAACTACTTTTCCTGTTGGGTGGGGCAGGAGCCACTCCCTAGATTCAGAACACTGGAACTCTTCTGGAAAGCAGGAACTCTTTTCTTACCTAGGCGTGGCTGTGGAAGGAGACACCTAAGCACTACAGGAGGCTATTTAAACCACACCCGATGGATGAATCTTGCTTTGCGTTATTCTGCATTGTCTGCAGCAGAACGCTCATCGTGTCTTCTGCTTCTGATCCTGGGCCTAAGGAAAAAGGCTTACCATCCTGAATCCAGTCTTCAGAAACACCTATAAAGACAAGAAAGAACAGGTTAGCATTACGGTCTTCAGTGACAGCTCTTCACTTACCTGGTCCATCGGCTGTCACCAACGCCTCGCGCTGCATTCCGGCATCTGAAAGACAAAGGCTTACCTACTCTTCGTGCGCTCCGGAGGTCTTCACACTGCATTCCGGCATCTGAAAGACAAAAGCTTACCAACTCTTTGCACGCTCCGGAGACCTTCGGCGCTGCATCCCGCATCTGAAAGACAAAACAAGGTGCGTTTAAAGACATTGGGGAACTTTAATACTCACGTGCCATTACTCCTTTCCACATCTAACCCAGTGGGTATTCCGGCACCCTGCAGCCGCTCCGAACTTGTACCTGCAAAATAAAAAGGCAGTTAGAGCGCATCGTGAAGCAGGCAACAAGCGCTTACTTACGTGCTTCCAGGCGCTTCTATTCATCACACGGGCTCCATCTTCAACTCACTTCAGCCCGTCATCCGCCATCGCTGGAACCCTGCAAAACAAGAAACATCATTACTAAAGACTTTAAAGACATTATAATTACTCGAAACTTACCGTTTGTGCAGTAAACGACGGACAGCAGTCCTCTGAAGTCAAGAGGCCTGCTCCCCTTATCCAGTGAAGAAACTGGTTACAGCACCCTGCCCCGAGGCAGATGGAGAGCACGGCGTTCACTTACCTAAGGTGAGAGCGTTAACCTTTGGGGTTCTACAGGAGAAGAGAAAGGGAAGAAGAGAGAGACATTCAATAACCCAGTTCCTTAATCCCATATTTTCTATCTGCAGACATCTTACCCTTCGAGTCAGACATACAGTGCACATAGGTCCAACCCAAAGAGCCAGCCGTGTGTTACACATCACCTTTGAAGATACGGTATATGCCCAGTCAAGACCGGCGCCTCTACGGGAATCAGGTGAGCGTTACACAACAGCACACATACAGGCGAGAAACCTTATGAGTGCATTGAATGTGGCAAAGGGTTTGTAGAAAAGCGAGATCTTGCTATCCACCAGAGAACACATACTGGAGGGAAACCTTATAAGTGCATTGAATGTGGGAAAGGGTTCGCTCAGAAGGGATGTCTTATTAGCCACCAGAGAACACATACAGGTGAGAAACCTTATGAGTGCATTGAATGTGGGAAAGGGTTTGCCCAGAAGGGACATCTTATTAGTCACCAGAGAATGCATACAGGTTGGAAACATTATGAGTGCACTGAATGTGGGAAAAGGTTTGCACAAAAGCGAGATCTTATTATCCACCACAGCACACATATAGGTGAGAAACCTTACAAGTGCTTTGAATGTGGGAAAGGGTTTGCGCAACGTCGCGACCTTGCTACCCACCGGAGAATACATACAGGAGTGAAACCGTATATGTACATTGAATGTGGGAAAGGGTTTGCTCAGAAGGGACGATTTATTAGCCACCAGAGAACACATACAGGAGTGAAACCTTTTGAGTGCATAGAATGTGGTAAGGGGTTTGCTAAGAAGGGACATCTTCGTCGCCACCAGACTAAACATACAGGAGCGCAACCTTATGAGTGCACTGAATATGGGAAAGCGTTTGCTCAGAAGGGATGTCTTATTAGCCACCAGAGAACTCATACAGGTGAGAAACCTTTTGAGTGCATTCAATGTGGGAAAGGGTTTGCTCAAAGGGGACATCTTATTGGTCACCAGAGAACACATACAGGTGAGAAACCTTTTGAGTGCATTGAATGTAGGAAAGGGTTTGCACAAAAGCAAGATCTTATTTTCCATCACAGCACACATACAGGTGAGAAACCTTATGCGTGCGATGAATGTGGGAAAGGGTTTGCACAACAGTGAGCTCTTGCTATCCACCAGAGAACGCACACAGGCGAGAAACCTTATAAGTGTATTGAATGTGGCAAAGGGTTTGCTCAGAAGGGACATCTTATTAGCCACCAGAGAACACATACAGGAGGGCAACCTTATAGTTGCACTGAATATGGAAAATGCTTCAGTCGGAACAGTCTCCTTACTAGGCACCAGACGAAACAGGCATGCCTGGGGCTGTTTCATCTCAGTGAATGTGGTGAATACTTCACTACACAGGATGTTTAACCACCTAAAGTAATAACTTGTATAAGCTCATCAACCTGTTCAATGGTAAATTACAATATATCAAGCAATACATTTCAATGAATATCATAATGTTCAAATGGACAAGTAGGTGGTGAAATCCCTTCTGCAACTGAAGATGCTTCAGAAAGAAGGGGGTGCTTCTACAGTGCTACTGAGTTTTCCATGGCTGTTGACTAATACTGTGAAGTACCTGCCTCCACAGCTGTTCTCAGTTTTCTTTGGCACACAAATGATGGCTGATTATGATTGTTTGTTTGTTTGTTTGTTTGTTTGTTTATTTATATTGCGCACCAGACCCTTAGGTTACCGGGCGCAGCAACAAGTATATGCGAAGCTTACAATGTTACAATGTTGTATAAATGAATTTACAGTATTACACAATATTACACAAATTACTAGAATGTACAAATAAACAATTGCCGTATTTACATGAATGTACAGTTAACAATATACAGGATTAGCAGTAATAAACATAAGGGTTAATGTCACGTCAGGGTGCATTAGGTAGGACTACACTTGTGAGTGTTCAGGTGTCAAGTCGTTGTTGGCGATAATGTGTTTGATAAGGTTCCTTCTGAAGTGAGGGAAGGGTTGGTCAGCTCTTAGGTTAGGTGGCAGGGCGTTCCACAGGTTAGCAGCTTTCACAGGGAAGCTGACGCCACCAATTTTGGCAAGTCTGAATCTGGGTACTGCCAAACAATTGGAGTTGGCGAGTCTCATGGGTCTATTAGAGGTTTTTCTTTTTATTTTGTCCATCAGGTAGCTAGGAGCAGCATTATTTAAGGCCTTATGGGTTAGTGAGATCATTTTTAGCTGGATTTTGTTCTCAGTGGAGAGCCATTTATGTTGCCGCCTAGTCGAGGAGATATGCTCCCTCTTTTTTATTCCTAATGCAGCTCTAAGAGCATTATTTTGTAGAGTTTGAAGTCTTTGGGTATTGGCTTTATTAGCACTACTGTATAGGGCATTACAGTAGTCAAGTCGGGAAAGAATTAAGGCTCTAGCCAAGATTAGGCAGCTGGTATTGGACAGGAAGAGCTTGCCTGCTCTAATCAATTTACAGGTGTAAGCAGTGGTGGAGGCTAGGGAGTTTACCTGTTTGGTGAAGGACAGGGTAGAGTCGAGATAAAAACCAAGTGTTTTTACTTCCCTCGAGACTTTGATGACATTTCCGTCTATGCTGAAGGCTGAGTAATCCGGGCCCAATTTGTTAATATTGGCTTGTGTGCCCAGAATGATCAACTCTGTCTTATCATCATTCAGGCAAAGACCGTGAGTAGCCATCCATGCCTGAATGATGAGATACACTCTATTCACCAACTCCCCATCCTCGCTATGATCCCCAGAAAGTGGGAAGAGAATCTGTGTATCATCCGCATAGTTAGTGTAGGTGATACCGAGATTGTCCAAATCATCGAACAGAGGTTTGGTGAATATATTGTAAAGGGTCGGAGAGACGCAGGATCCCTGAGGGACTCCACAAGTAATGGGTATAGGGTCAGCTGCTGCCGATGGGGAAAAGACTCTCATAGTTCTCTCACTCAGAAAGGATTCTATCCAGCTGATAGCTTGGGTGGAGAAGTGAGCGGCAACGTCCAGGTGTTTACAGAGGACTTTGTGGTCCACAAGATCGAACGCAGCTGAGAGATCTAGTAGGAGGAGGAGGGCTGTCTTACCCTGATCTCTCAGTTCGTCTATTTGGGCCTTTAAGTCAATCAGGGCTGTTTCCGTCCCGTGTAATGGGCGGAAGCCAGATTGTCTAGATCCTAGTAGTTTGTGCAGTTCGAGGTAGTTTTGAATCTGTATGTAGGCCACTTTGTCCAGGATCTTCAGCAGAAACGGAACTGTGGTGATTGGGCGGTAATTGGTAGGGATGAGAGGATCTAAAGTTTGCTTTTTAAGCAACGGGAGCACCCAGGATTGTTTTAGGTTAGCTGGGATGATGCCTGTGGAGAAGGATGCATTGACAAGTTTGGAGATAAATGGTGATAAGTCTCTGGCAGCGTCTTTTATTAGCTGTGCTGGGCAGATGTCACCTTTGCAATTAGATGGTTTGAGGGTGAGGATGATTTTTTCAATCTCAAGTGTGGATGTTTTGGTGAAGGAAAATTTGGTAGGTTGAGGCATGAGGGTAGCCTTAGGTGGTGACAGGGTAGGTAGTTTAAGCGAGTCTTTTTTCAGTTGAATTTTATTTTGGAGGGTAGTAATTTTATTAGTTAGAGCATATTGGATGTCAGAACACCAGGTCTGATCTTTAGTGCAAGTGTCTGGTATGGCAATAGGTGACTCAAGTTCCTTTAGGATGGAAAAGAGTTCCTTCACACTTGATTTAGAGTTAGCGATACGATCGTTATATGAATTTCTCTTAGCCAGACAAACTGCATTTTTGTATTGACGGGAGATAGATATTAGGTTGGCCTTGTTCTCAGCAGTTGCACATATTTTCCAGTTGGATTCATATTTTCTCTTGGTGAGACGTAAAGCCTTGAGTTCCGGCGTAAACCATTTATTTAGATGGGCTTTAGGTTTGCTTGTGCGCATTTTGAGTGGGGCAATTTTGTCCAAAGTATCAGTCATGATTTTGTTATACTCATGAACTAATGTGCCGGGGTCTGAATTGTCAGGCAAGGCGTTTAAAGTTGGAAGAATAGCGGGTATGACATTTTCCATTGTCATATTCTTTTTGTTTCTTGTAGGGCATGAGAGTGCCATGGGGACGACTGTAGAGGATGGTTGGGAGGTTAGGAGGTCAAAGGACACTAATGAGTGGTCAGACCATGATAATGCCGAGATAGATGAGATAACTGTAGTACAGTTAGAGTCAGCGACCCAGTCTAATATTCTACCTTTCGTATGGGTAGGGTTGTTGACTTTTTGGGAGAAGCCTAGGGAGTTAATAGCGTGGGCAATAGTCGCGGCATGCGCATCTGTTTTGTCATTAAATCCTAAGTTGAAATCCCCTAATACCAGCAGTTGAGAAGTAGTTTTAGCATTGAGGGTTAGAAGTTTGTGTAGATCCTCTTCAAAGGTCCCAAGCGGACCTGGAGGTCTATAGATTAGGTGAATGGTTAGGGATTGATTATTATTTATAAGGAGTTTAGCAGTGAGGGCTTCACAGGATTGTGGCGTTTGTGCAGGGGCTAGTCTTAGTGAGAGGCTTGATTTAGAGATAATGGCAATTCCGCCTCCGCGGGAGCCCTCTCGGTCTTGTCTGCATATAGTGTAGCCGTCAGGTATGGCTAACATGAGTGAGGGGCCTGCTGCCTGGTGTAGCCAGGTTTCAGTTATGGCAATGAAGTCCAGATTATTCTCAGTGATTAGATCAGCTATCTCAAGGGCATGTGCAACTAGTGACCTGGCATTGAGGAGTGCTCCTTTATAGGAGTGATCCTTAGTTTCCTCTTTAGTATGTGTAGGATTAGGAGTGTTTTTCGCACTGGATTTTGTCTTGGACACAGATATTTGGGTAAGCGATGAAGCTAGGGTGTGGTTGGAGGCGTAGCCTGTATTGCCAATTTGATGTTTCATTTCAGATTTTGTAGTAAGGAGGAGTCGTCTGGGTGTCTCATGGAGTTTGTTAAGTCTGGCACGTAGTTTACTATTTCTATCGTGAGTGGAGCTAGGCTTGGAAGTGTAAGCTAGTGGTTCTAACAGAGCTTGGTGTATAGAGTCAGTGTAGGCATGAGTATTAGTAATAATATCTGGCGATATATGTGATAGAGGTGCAGGTGAGTATAGTGGGGTCTCTGTGTAGCTGCCCTGCTTGCTAGTAACTGGAAGTGTAGCAATAGCCATGATGCAATAGAAGCTAAGTAGGCTGGACATTGTGCGTAGCTAGTACTTAGTTTGGTGGGAAATAGTTTACAGGGTTATGCAGGGAGGATGTAGCCTGTGGTAGGTGAGATGATCTGGCACAGCTTAGGAGTGTCACATTAGCTAGAAGCACAGCGCCTAGAATAAGCATATCACAGTGGTCGGGGGCACAGCAACTAGAATTGTAGTATCACAGTGGCTAGGACCACCACACTTAGGATTGAGACTCTCATAATAAGTGATGAGCATAGCGCCTAGAATTGAGTGCGCCGTGGCTATGAAGCAAAGTACCTAAATTTACCTAGTGCCTAGAATAGGAGTATCACAATGGCTAAGAAGTTACAGTGCAGGTTTAGGAGTGTCAAGATGTCAAGCATGCACAGCGCCTAGAGTGAAGTATCGCAGTGGCTAGGAAAGCACAGCACTAGGTTTAAAATATCACAATATATAATGATATCACAGTATCACAAAGTCAAGCATGTACAGTTTTAGTAGCAGATACAGGCTAAAGGTAACTGTTCGGGGCACGGCATATAAGTCTAGGTGCAACCGACACTGATAGGTCACACGAGTCTCAGTGAGTCATTCAATTGCAGAGTACAGTTCAGGAGTGGAAGATGGCATTAGGACAAAGGCGTGGAAGCAACTGAGGGATCCATGGTGCAAATGAAGAACATTAGACAATATAACTTCCAATTTATAGGGTGTATAGATGAAGGTAAAGGGGGTCAGAGGACAGACCTTACCGAGGATTGACCGGAACGCCCAGAGCCCATCCAGCTCCCGACAGGCAGTAGCCTTCGTGTGTTGCCTTAGTGGGATTGCCGGCTCGAGCCTGCCGGCTCGTGATTGGACGAAAAGTAGTGGCTGCTAGCCAATCCGGAACGATGCTGCTGTGGGGTGTGGACTTCCAGCAAAGGTGGCTTAGGCAGTGATGGCGGCGGCCATTTTGGAGAGGGGTAGCCTCGTGGCAAATTACTGCAGTTAGTGCAGATTAAGCAGGAGAAAAAGCCTGCAGGTGGATACAGGTAGGTGGAAGGGGCATCCAGGGCAGAGGAATCATGGAACAGGTAAAACGAGGTAAATTGCGCGGACCATTTACCCGTTTCGTTCCGACTCGATCATGGATTCCAATTTCTTCCCGAGGTCTAGGCAACAGCCCAGTGCCCTCCGGTGGCGCTTCTGCGATGGCCACTGCTCCTGCAGTGGAACGGGAGCTCCTGCTCCTCTCGGGGGATCAGCAACATGTGAATTGTTGAATCACTGTTTGAAATGCATCCCTTCTGCAATATTCAGAAGGTAGACTGTACCTTCTGTGTTAAGGTAACCATCGTATGGAACAAGTTGCATAAAGACTTCATGCAAATTAATGGGCACCAACATTTTGGAAAAGATTAAAGACTCAGTGGTTGAATAACTATAGACCCTCAAAGGATATATGGGGTGCCCCTTGGGAACCTGGCAGCTAATAAGGGCTCTTACCTTAAGGGGGGGCTCCCACCCCACCCCCTCAGCAGTCGGCTTAGCTAAGGTCTAGCACCCTTCTTATGCAACAGGGAAGCTACTAGCTACTGAAATGGAACCCAGAGGGTGTCTCCGCTCATCTTTTTCCCTTCTGATATTATGCTCTTGCTATTCTAAAAGTGGATTTGGAGGGGCTCAGAATGCATTTCCCTCCCAACTCCATTGCTCGCTCTATCAATCTACAACCATTACAACTTACTACGCTCCCAGGTTCTGCAACACATCCACAATGTCCCATTTAATGCACATATATAGAGATCTAGAAAGTTTTCACAAAACAGAAAGGCTTCCGGGAGAGAGGCATAATATGCATTACATAATAGTGTTATCAATTAGCATTTCTCTGTACCAACATCTTCGAACCAAGAATGACCAACGTGAAGAAATCAGTATTTATTTACACATATAAAAAATCCCTCATACATTCTCTCTGGAAAACCCCAATATTTCCAATTTCCAAACCCCAATATTCCCACTTTCCATGTTCACATAGAATTCAAACATATGTTTGTCTGGTAAGCATCAAGTCTCATATTCTGTAATCAAATCAATCTACATCACTTCTTTAGTCATGGATTTTCAAATACAAGTCAAGCATATAAAGCCCTGTCCAAATCCACCTAGGGTTTAAATTGCATTTCCATTGACAAAGACACAACGTCCCGTCCAGCCTTATCCCTTCTGCTTCAGGAAAATCTAAGTCCAGATAGACCTGCTCTATCACTGAATCAATATGTATAAAATGTCATCGCATTTCTAAAGGCAAATCGCAAAGGTTTAGCCACCTAAAGTAATAACTTGTATAAACTTGTCAACCTTTTCTATCGCAAATTGCAATATATCAAATAATACATTTCAATGTATATCATAATGTTCAAATCCATAGCAAAATATTACTGCACCATCCAAAAAAGATCAAAACTGGAGCACATTCTGTCAAGCAAACCCCATTGTGTCTTGGGAGGATAGCTCAGTGGCAATGCACTCGCCTTAGAAGCAAGTCAACGTGGAGCAACACAGGTTTGATCCCCTGGTCCATGCTTAGAAACCTCTGGGTATTAAGTGTGTTATAAATAACCAATTACAATTATCCTCTAGGTGAGGTGGTGTGCCTTTTTTTGTGGTTTTTGTTGCCTATATCTGGAATGCCCTCTGTCTAAGATTGCACGCCACCACAGGCCATACGACCTATAGATGCTTGCGGAAGACCCATCTCTTCTGGTGTGTTTTCTCCTTAATTTTGCTGGATTCTCCTATGTTTTAATGTCCACCTGCTGTGAGAAGCCATACACCTTTTGGTGAATTAAGTGCCAGAGAGAATTATTTTTTTTCTACAAAAAAAGGCAGCTCTTAATACCAGCCCTACAGATAAGCGGTGTATTAACCATTTACTCCCCAAGAATTGGCAAATACTTGCTTCAAAAAAAGTAGCCAAACTCCCAACTGTAAAATTGGAAGCAATGGACAAATAGGTGCCAGCCTTCCTGCTTTCTCCCACTCAGGTTCATGAATATGTTCAGCCCAGTGATGCCAGCCAGGCAGTAGCAGTAGATGGTGGTCTGCAGGGATTTCTGCCTGATATGTAGAGAGACTATAAAGTAAAATGTATATTTTATTCTCCATGAATTGCTAGTCGTAAAGAAGTGTAAGTTAGAATTGTTTCTACTTGAGTGAACAAATGACTTGCCTCTCGGTAATGTGTTTTCTGATGGATATACCTGTCATGGATTCCTCTTCTGTGGTATCCATATCCTAGCGCAGCTGTTCTCTGGAAACCTTTTGGTCGCTAGGGGGTGCTACACCGCTCTGCATCGGTCCGACGGCTCTACATGCCTGCACCAAAATGATGTCTGAGCCAGTATAAGTGGTGCAGCGCCCCATGACCTCAGTTCCATCCTCTTAAAAACAGACCAAGCCTGGAGCTCATTCACCCTTCTCGCAGACGGGATGGCAACCAGGAAAATCACCTTATGGGCTAATAGAACAGGAATGCAGGGGCCCAAATGAAGCGCCCATAAGAAAAATGAAAACTAAACTCAAATCCCACACTGGAACTACAAACTGGCAGGGAGGAAACTGGTTACACAAACCCCACAAGAACTGCATAACTGTACGGGTTGTGAAAAACAAACCCTTTTCTAGGGACCTCTTGAACACAGAAATAGCGGCAAGGTACCCCTTCACAGTATCAATCTGCAGGCCCGCTTAAGCCAATGAAAGCAGAAAATAATCCAGCACATGGGACACAGGACAGGATAATGGATCCAAGTCTTTCTCCTGGCACCAAATTGAAAATCTATGCCACCTGCAGGCATAAATAGATTTTGTAGCTGGCCTCGGAACTGAAAGGAGCACTCTGAGGACATTGTCTGACAAGTCCCACGCCCTGTATGTCAGCCTCTCAGTAGTCAAGCACGAAGGTTCAAGCTGCTGAGGTACAGGTGGAGGACCTGCCCCTCTGACTGGGAGAGCAACCCTACTCAGCGCCAGGGAGGGCAGATGGACATGTCTAGCAACTCTGTATACCATGTTCTCTTACCATGTTCTCTGGGCCCAGTCCAAGGCAAGGGATCAGTGTGGTTCTGAACACGGGATCTCCTTAGGGCCAGCAGGATGACTGGGATCAGTGGAAACTCATAAGGGAGGTCAAAAGTCCACTTGACTGTCAATGTGCCCCCCAACGGCTCTCTGATTAACTCCCTGCAGCAGAACAACTCGCACTTCCAGTTGACACTGGAAGCAAAGAGGTCCACTTGACGAGTCATCCCTCCAAAGAGAGATCTCCTCCAGAACTTCTTGACTGAGCTCCCACTTGTGATATAGCAAGGTCCATCTACTCAATGCACCCACTGTGATGTTCTCCTGTGTGAGCAATAGAAGGATACGTGTGAAGGTGCACTCTCTTTAATTTGAAATTCGATAGATTACATTTCTCTCCTCAATAGAGTACGTTGTGGTAAAATGGGTTTAGGTGCACCTTGTTGGGTCTGTAGAAAGATGGCTTCCCATGGTACACGAGAGGCAGTGACAAGGGCACACTTTTATCCGATATAATCGGACGGGTTTTAAATAGTAATAAAGATTCACTAATTCTCTTTGAATTTCTTGAAAAGATTATTTATATTCGTTAAACAAAATTTGATTTTCGGACAAACTGTTTTTCTTAGTTTTCAAACAACACAATTAGTGAAACATTAACATTGCAATTGACAGTCATTACATTGTATATAGCCTTTCTTATTTTTAACACAATATATAAAGTGTTCAGTTGAATGTTCATCAATTTGGGACAAAACATAGATTTTTGTTCGCCTGTGTGGCCAGATGAGCTGCCGTCAGGGAGACTCAGTTCTCCAGAACCACAGTCTCCTTGCTTCTCTGCACAGAGGCAAGGACCCTGCTCCACATTGTTTTTTGAGGTAGTGCATGGCCACTGTGTTGGCAGTCAGGATCAACACAGTCTTGCGTTTTACAGAGGGGAGGAAAGTGACCAGGGCCCGCCTGATCACTCCAAACTCTAGGAAGTTGATGTGTTACAGAGACTCTGCTCACCATAGGATCTGACAAGTGAGCACCCCAACTGGTCAGAGATGCGTCTGTGACTATCGTCCCCTGGCGCAAGGTTGCCGAAACAACGTGCTGCTCAGCAAATTCTTGCTGGACCACACTGCTGGGTCCTCAGCCACTGAATCGCGACCTCTAGGAAGTTCCCATATGTCGCCCTAGAATGACGACCATTGGCAATCAGGCCACTGAAGCTATCTCATGCACAGTCTTGACTGCAGCATCAAAAGGTGCAGGAAGGCAGAGGCTCGGGCTTGTGTCTGTAATTTAAGGTCATTGACCATCCAGAAAATGAAAGCCACTCTATCTTTGAATGGGAAAGCCCTGCCTAGGTGAGTGTCTAAGACTGCCCCAATAAATCAGAGGGCAGTGGATGGCAGAACCTGATACTTTTTGAAGTTCAGGGAAAAGCCCAAACTGTGCAAGGGTGCATGTACTCCGTAGGTAATGTACTGAAATGACGCCTCAACTACTGCGCCCCCGCAGTCATTGCAACTTTGGAGGTGCACAAAATACTGACTACCATTACTGCACCCAAGCAGAGCAGGGGTTGCAGGAGTGTCCCCCGCTCTCCTTGGGTGCAGTAACAGGAGTCGGGGGTTGCAGGGGTGTCCCCCGATTACCATTGTGGTAAGCAGGAAACAAGAAAGTAATAAAAAGAAGAGAAGCACCATTCAGCGTCGGTTCCGAGCCACATTGGTGGGAGGAACTGACACTGCAGGGATAGCGAGGTGTAGGCGACGCACACAGAAGTGTGTCGCTGTTAAGGTAAGTGAGGGGGGTCAGGAAGGGGAATGCGGGTGGGGGACGCGGGCAAAGTGATCTATCTGATCCCTGCGCTATGCCATAATTGGCGTCAACATTTTCGTTGGTGCAGTTACAGGCGGCACAGTGATCACATAGATTCACTCTGTACATGCTCCGACACTAGCTCCGATAAGCGAGTTCAGATGAGCCAGTCCAGATAGGGAAAGACATGGATTCCGTCCCTTCTCAGTTGAGCCATTTCCACTGCAAGTAGCTTGGTGAAAACTCTGGGTGCTGACGAAAGACGAGTCCAGAGAGAGAGGGGAGGCCCATGGATTTTGGTCCAGTGGGCATTGGAGAAAAATAGACAATATCCTTGATTGATGGACTGCAGGACCCAAGTTTTGGACCTGGCCTCTGACCACTCCCTGCTGAACAGGGACAGCCTTGTCCCCACTGGTCACAGGTGCTGGAACCCGCCACTGAGGTTTGGTGTCTGCTGCAATACCTCCTCACTTCGAACGAAGCCCTCTCTCGGCCTCTCTGGAAGTACCTGCCTTGGGTTGTCCACGGCACCTCTGGGCAAACGTGGGAAAGGGAAAAAAAACCTGCTCTGTGATGAGAATAGCATGGTGGGCTGCTGCACTGCGAGTCCCAATATCTTGGTGGTCTCCTCAGATGTTTCGACTTTCGGGAGGGCCTCATCAGCCTTGACTCAAAATAACTTTTGTCTGTCAGAAGGCATCGCTAGCAGCCTTGGCTGGATGTCGGCTGCAAACCCTGATGTCCTTTGCCATGAATGGTGCTTGACTGCAATGCTAGTGATCATGAATGTGCTCATGCAGTCCGCTGCGTCTTGGCCAGATTGCAAAATCTGCCACACTGCCTCCTTGTTTGAGACCAGGGACAGAAACCCCTCCTTCATCTCGCCCCTAGGGCGTGCTCTGCCACACAGACTGCAGCCGACCTGAGGACAAAGGAGAACTTCTCCATGGCACAGGATGCATTCATGCCTCGCATCGCTAGATTGCCTGATATAAACACGTTCTTGCCCCATGCATCCAGCCTTTTGCTTTCCCTGTCCGGTGTAAGGGAGGGAAAAGGTAGAGGTTTTCAGGCTCACTGTAGTGGCCTGTACCTTCAGGCTTTCAGGCAATGCGTGGGCGGATAGGAAATCTGGGTCAGAGGTTGCAGGATAGTGCTTTCATGCTAGACCTGTGTCCATTGGGGGCAACGGAGGCAGGTTTCTCCCACGCTTCCAAAACTGGAGCCTCTACCACCACGATGAAGGGCAGCAGCGTCTCTTTGGTGCATGGTCCCAAATATTGCAGAGTTCGTATTGCACTATGGACCTGGGCGGCGCAGAGAAACCCAGGGTATCTGCCACCTTTGCCATCTGGTACTAAAAAACAGCTTGAGGTTTATCTAGTGTTGGTGCCGGTAGAAGGTCCAACTCCAGACCACTTGCCCCTGGCAGGTCAGCTGCCAAGTTCAGCATATCACCTCTCCCGTAGAACTCCTTGGGCAAGTCTCTCCTTTCTAGAACCCATGGGCTACAAACACATGGGATCTCGTTGCCTTCCTCATTGTAAATGTCATACATTTTCGACATAAGTGTCGATGGGAAGCGGGACATATTTCCACAGAGTCTGTTGTGCGACTTCGAAGTGTGAATGTGTGGAAAAAAGGAACTGAGGTCATGGGGCCTGTCTGCACTGCTAATACTGACCGCAATGTTATTTCTGGCGCAAGGTGCATAGAGGCATTGGACGGACCTGACACAGAGCGGTGATGAGCACCCTGACGGCAGAAATGTTTCCAGAGAACAGCTGTGCTGGGATATAGATATTGTAGATGAGAAATCCGTGGCAAGAAGGAATCCATTAGAAATGCCTCTACTAGGAATTGCATTTTTACGCCCCATAAAGTAATTTTACTTTCAACAACAACACATAAGGATTACAATAGCCAAACTTTAAATCATCTGGAGCCCTCCTGTACATTAAAAATGGAGAAAGCTATATTCTCATTTGGCTAATTAGACTAAGCTTGGCACAACACGTGCAAATACTGTTTTTCAAATGGAAAACATGGCAAATGGAATCCATAAAACTGGAATCTCCAATATTACTCCAGAAGCCTGTTTCCAAGAAATGCATGCCTCACCAGGAGTGCCATGCACGCCGAATGCTGCAGTGTTTCCTCTTTGTGTAGCATGTTCTACAGCTCTAGTTTCCTTTTCTCCCCAGGATCCCCTCTAGTGTGTTAAACTATTGCCTATCTCTATTGGAGCATTTAGGATTAGTAGATGGTTCCCTAGCCTGGGATCGACATATGGAGGTGCAATTACTCAAGGGAGGGTGCATGCCCACTATTAAAGCACTATCTTATAAGAAATTGGTTTGATGTGAAGGGCCCAGAGAAGATGTCAAGTGTTCCATTAAATTATGTTGCTATGTATTTTTATAAAAGTGACATTTGGTGAATAGAGTCGAAAGGGCAAATGGAATGGAAATGTTTGCTGTGTTGCGAGACAATAAAACTCATGCACATTTGGAAATGAAATGGTGCCTTTCTGTCTGAAATGAAAGAGTTGTGGGTGTTATGGTATCATAGCTGTTCTCTAAATTCCAAGAAGGAATAGTGTACATAAATATTTACAAAATAAAGCTGATTTTAGATCAATTAACATGTTTAATGTAAAAGTCTCCCACTGGGATTTATACACTTAATTAAATGATTATTGAACTTCAGCCAATATGGCACTGTGTTAACATTAAATATAGATTTGTTGTAATAACTCCATCGTTGTGTTAAATCTCTTTTTTTTCTGGCTTCACTTTTGTGTAAACTGCTTCCTGGCACAGAGTTGACCACCTCTATTCCAGTTTTATGCTGGAATTAATGTTATTGTCCACTTTTTAAACTTTATTCTCATGAACATGGAGAGAGTGGGTTGTGACGGAGGAGGTGGGGTAAAGAGAAGAAGGTGGTAATAATGTCAGTGGAGGTGTGGGAAAGCGGTGTACTTGGAGGGAGCTGGTCGTGTTGGAGCAAGTGGGGTAAAGTGAAGGAGGAGGTAATCTTTTCTTTGGCGGGACAGGAAAGAGTTGACCATGGAAGGAGTTGGTAGTGACAGAGGAGGTGGGGTAAAGAGAAGAGGTGCTGGTGTTCAAATCTGCAGGGTGTGCCCTTCCGTACCTTAACCCTCATTCTATATTTCCTGTATTTTGTGTAAACATTTGCTAGCATGACCTGCCACTTTTCTTACACTTTGAACAAAAGCGATGGATGAACTTTCTTTTGTATGGGATTTTGATTACTCTGGTGTTTTTGTTTTTTTTGCATGGGATTGTGATAACTGAGGCAGGAATGATACTGGAAAAAGAGTCCGACATGATTTTCGCTGAAGACTTTTATTATAACACAAACTGGGCTGGGAAAAGGCCTTGATGTCCCTGCACTAGCACAGTTTCTCTTCCTAATTCAAAACTACAGATCTGTCAGTGTCAGAATGTCTACAACAAAAGTGCCCTGTGTCCAAAGTACTATAATAGCCCTCACACTCTAAACAAACAAATGTTCAGGTGAAAAGGATAATGGGCCTTGTTAGGCAGAAACCTGTGCAGTTCCCTTAGGGAACACTGCAAAAGATTTAGGACTACAGGTGTTAGCAGTAAACCCACTTGGTAGCAGTCTGTACCACCCAGATTTACCTGGTAGCTGTGGCTGAGCAGTCAGACTTCCCTCAAGAAGAGTTAGGCAGTATGCAAAGTATACACAATAGGCACTCAGACACAATAATACAAGCAAACACTGACCAGAGCTTTGGTATCAAAGTATATAATTATTTATTTAAAAACACACTGTTTGAAACACTCCAGCACTCTTATTGTAAAATACTCTAAACACAGTTACTATTATAATACATACAACCCTTATTCCTTATCAGACAAGTCTTAGTCAACACCACTTATTTTCATACAGAGGTGAGCGCTTAACTATAGATGGCACTCCAATAAGTTTATGAAAAAGGGAGGGAAAAACAGAATATGGAAAGGTACACCACTCTAAGATTTAGGAACACTGTTAGCAAGGCAGAAGAGCAAAAGTCACTTGTGAGCCAAAGTCCATAGGCTGAGCCCACTCTTAGAGAGAGCAGAGCACAAATGCGCCCAAGATCACACAGTTACACTAGGCTTGGAAAGTGTTGCAGAGAGTTCGAAAAAGAGTTTAGAGAGGCTCAGAAAAGTTTAGCCAGGGTGTCCCAGGCTAACCCAGGTTCGAAAGCCGGGGGCTAAATCTACCCCATACAGTCGGTGGCAAGGGAAGCCAGGCGGGACACGGTGCCTTAAGTGGGAAGGATCCTCCAGCGGTGGCAGTTATTCCTGGCAGTGGGTGCAGGTCTCGTCGTCGTCCAGGGGAAGAGAAGATCTCGACTTGGAGGAAAGATGAAAGTCGTTGCACTACCAGGGAAGAAACCAGCCGCAGAGTTTTCCGGTTAAAGGTAGTACCCTTTAATTTGCGGTCGTGGTAAAACGTGGTATCCCGGTTGCCGGGGTGCTTGGCACAGGCAAGGTGGCCACGAGATACGTCGGGAAGGCGAAAAGACGGTGAAACTGGTTATCCCCACCAGTCAAAAGAAGAAATCTCCTCTGTCGTTGGGAAAAGTGGTGAGACGGTCCAGCAGGGCTCCACCGGTGGTGTCGTCGTGGCAGGTTGGCTCAGCTTCTCCCTCGTCGGATTCTTAGGTCCTGTGGCGACTTCTGAAGTTCCAGTCCCCAAAGCCCTGCTTTTATGCAGAAAACCCCCATTCACTCAGCCTAGCTGTCACTCAAACATGCTAAGTGGTGAGCCGGCCGGCTCACCACTTGGGCCAATCAGGACAGAGTGCGACTTGAGTTGCCTAGGCAACTCAGTCCAGGGTGCCTAAATCCCCCTCCATCCCTCCTAAGTACCCCAGACAGAGTGGCACCACTTTGGAGGACTTCTGTGGAGAAGCCCGCCAAAAAGTGGAACAAAGGGCTCGACTTCGGTTGGAGTCACAGAAGAGAACACAAACGCCATTTTAGAACAGAGTTTTGGCAAAAAATACCAACCGGAGAATAATATTAATTAAATAAACCGGCGGTATGTTCGAGGCTATCGTAATTACATAAATAAAGATAGTAGCCTCTAACAATGGGAAAATCCCATACAGAAATATTTCCGGATGAATATAAAAAGTAGTATCCACTGCCACCAGCCAAAACTCGATCAGGGGGGACGGAGACGTGCCCCCTCGACTAACAGACCCCGGAGCAATTGAATTGCCCCCGTCAGTACGTCCACAATATGATGGTTTTACTGGTTCTGTTCAGAATTTAAAACTGGTAAAGTCAATGGTGACTTTACATGCCCTGGGAGACAGTAGTCAATCCCAGGGTATGGAGTCTATACTGGGGGGTCACTATGACACCCCTGTGTTACTGCACTGAGGGTGCTGTGTAACACACATCACAAAAACACATGAAGCCCTATGGGATAAAAGACCCCATAGCCCATTAAACACATCTAGAGTCAAAGAAACACACTCAAATCATGCCCAAGAGTGAGGGTAAAAGAGTCTCACTCTTGGCAGGAGAAAAAAATAAAGCCCAAAAATCCAGCAAAGCTGCTGGGGGACTCACTAGGTTAGGAAATTCAGCCTAAACAGAGAATTCTCCCTAACAGGCCTCATTATAAGTTTGGCAGAACGGTGACAATGGTGCTGGTAAGCTTACCGGCACCGTTGTCACCTACCACCAAACTACGAGTTGTACTGACCTGGCAGGCTGTGCGGAACCCGCGAGCACAACTCGTGGATGCACCGGCACCGTTATAAACGGTGCATCCATACTCCCCATTCCCATTCAGCCCTATGGGGCAGAACGGGGATGGGGAGCACTTTAATACCGGCACCCGCGAATGGGCAATTACTGGGTCCGCAAGACTCGTAATTGCCCGGTAATTGCCCATTCGCGGGTGCCGGTTCTTTCACGGGTTTGGCGGGAGCCGTGCCTGTTTTACAGGCACGGTTTCCGCCAAACTTCAAATGAGGCCCAATGTATTTGGCCTTGAGTGTTTTACAAATGTTCAGCTGCAGGCTGTTAAACGCCATGTCCGCCCTGGCGGCCGGGAGTGCAAGCTATTCACACCTTGGGATTTACCAGGGTGCGGATAGTGTTCTGTTTTTCGTTTGTGCCCAACCCGAAATGCTCTATGCGTGAGCTCATCTCCTGTCAGGGGGGGTCCAGGGGAACAAAAGATAACTGCTGTCTTTAAAATGGAAGAGCAATAGGTCCCTTTTTGGATGACAGCAGCCATTGAAAATGTTCAAAAATGGACACTGTCATCCGAAAAGGGACCTTTTTTTAATATCAGTGGCCATTTTGTTTTGTATATATTTTCTTTTCACCTCCGCGGGAACTGATGTCAGAATCGCAACCGGTAAATGCTGATTCTTATAGGTCAGACCGCCTTTCCCGGGTGCGAAGAACAGTTTTTGATGTTCCCTTGGGTCAACAGCAACATTTATCTTCAAACTCGTCTTCTTTTTTATGTGTGGTTGGGATTACCTGGTGTACTCTCCTGCCAAGGATATTGTTCCCTGGCTATGTCTTGTGTCTTATTCACTTCCAACTCTCCTGGTGTATTTGTCATGATCACTGGCCCTACCGATATTGGCCTTGCCCCTTGCACCTACCCTAGTGTAATAGCAGGCACATATGCACACAGCCCGGGGTTTCCAAGGCACCACTGGGGTTCTTGGGCCATGTTGAGAAAGAACAAAAAGAGTTGGTCCCAAGCCTGGCGTTCCAAGCGCCACGTTTCTTATTCATGAGGTGACTATGCTCTGCCACTTCTTATTCCTTATTCCTCCAACATGGAGGCAGAGTAATCCAAGCAGCATTTAAAATGCTGCAGGGCTGCCTTTGGGTGTGGCTGGTTCTGCCTCTTGGGTGGGGCTAGGCATGCTTAGTCATTGAGTGTGGCTAGGTGTGGTTGGCTATTTAAGCCACATCCAGGCAAGGGTTCTCTGCTTCGCATCATTCTGCCACTGCAGCGTGACGCTTACCGGCCTTGCTGCTGCTCTCTGCACCTGAAAGAAGAAAGAAACAGCTGTTAGACGGGGCTCCGCTCTACGGACCTGATCTACGATCCTCGACAGCACTCACCTGGTTATCCTTGTGTGAATTATTGGCAGCAACGCTTCTTGACATCTCGGCTTCTCGACTCCTCCGTCGCCGCTGCTGCTGGAAAGAGAAAAGAAACAAGACAACAGTTAGTAAGTGGAATTACCACGCAAAGTAGCAGCGCTATGAACAGTATTAACATTGCGCATACCATTAAGGCAGCAATTGAAGAAGGTGAAAGCAGCATTGTGCTTGGGGAAAAGCGGCGTTTCAGAAAGCACCAACATAGCACCTTCAACGGCAGCAGCTGCTAGACAATCCACAACAGAGCACCACGCGCCAAAGTGGCAGCGATCTGCATCAAGACACGCTACAGAGCGCCTAGCATAGAAGGGACAGCGCACAGCCAAGCTGAACATTTAAACCACCCTTTACAGACAATTATCTACGCCGCAAGGCAAAAGGACACAAGTGCATACAGCACAGAGCATACAGCCAAGCTGAGCTTGAAAAACACCCTTTACAGATAATTATCTACGCCGCAAGGTAAACGGACACTGATCCACGCAGCAGCAGGCCTGGGCTGTTATAGGCCACCACAGTCAGTGACGTAACTGACATACACCTATTGCACCCCTGCTCAAGACATACCAGGATGGAGAGCTTCTTCTCTTCCCAATAAATCAGGATCACGCCCATGGGTTCAGTTCCACCAGACGGTCTGACACAGATACCACATGGAAGAGGTTTCCTGGTGCCCCCGCAGAGCTAAGGTGAGTGTTACAGGACGCAAAACCCTTTCTGAACCTCTGCCCGGGCATTATGGAAACTTCAGACACAGACCAGTTAGCCCAGTTGTTGGGGGAACTCCGAGCTGAGGTCCACGCTGCCCAACAGGAAACAAACGCTCTACGAAGGGAATTAGTCGTGAACAGGGATCGAACTGATGAGTTGGCTCGACAGGTCGTTCAGAGTCAGGCTAGTCAAGCCCCATTACCGGGGAGTCAGCCTCACGCCCTGTCATCAAGTACAATGCCCCCGTACAGGTGGTTCAACCTTTTGCCGTCCCTTTGGCCCCGTCTGAAAGATTTTCAGGTGACCCAAAGAAATTTGCTATCTTTATGAATCAGTGGCATTTACACTTCTTGTGTAGGCCCGGGATGTTCACCAGCGACCAGTCCAAAGTTGCCTTTGTGCTATCATACCTGGGGGGAGTGCCGCTGATTGGTCCATTCCCCTAGTAAATCAGGACGGTTCTTTGTTGCGGGACCTTGGAGAGTTTCAGAGAGAACTGGAAAGGTTATTTGCCCGCCATACCAGAGGACAGGCCTTGGACAATAAACTATTGTCACTCCGACAGGGCAGTCAGGACCTGCTAACTCACATAGCCACATTCAACCGACTGGTCGCCGAGACCGACTGGCCAGAGGAAAAGAGAACAACCCTATTCCATAGGGGTCTGCGGAGTGAATGGAAAGATGTACTAGCCCAAGTCATGAACCCACCTGTCGGCTGTGCTGAGTTTATCGATTTTACAGTACAACAAGACCATAGACTCCAGGATAGAAGAACTTATCGGGCACGGGCGGAAGGGAAGTCAGTGTATATACGTCCTGGGGAGACTCAACTCTGGCACTCTGAAAATCAGCCAGAACCTATGCAGATCAGGGGGGTACGAAGCCCGCTTACCAAAGCCGAAAGGGAAAAAAGAAGACAGCAGCAGCGGTGCTTATATTGTGGTAAGTCGGGGCATTTCCTGCGTGAGTGTACCGTAAAACCCCATCACAAAACCTTAGGGGCCCTGGAAAAGGAGAACCCTGACCTCGACCAAGACCACTACAGCGCCCGGGAAGCGTAGGGGTACGTTTGTCGAGCGAGGAAGAGGAACCACAGACCTCCCACTTCGCCATGCCAGTGATCCTGATATGCCATCAACAGCCGTCTAAAATGCACGCATTGGAATCATACATAGGCAACAAGGCAGTAGGAAACTACATTGATCAGGATCTGGCAGTACGGATTGGTCTTCCCACGTGTCCGAAGGCTGCAACGGAGAACATTACAACAGTTGATGGTACCCAGTTGTCCTCTGGACCTGTCACCCAAAATACCGACACTGTAACCCTCCTTTGCCAAGACGTCCATAAGGAAAACATTACCTTCGGCTTAATAAGCGCCCCACAGTTTCAGCTGATCCTGGGGATCCCTTGGTTGGAGGCCCACAACCCACACATTGATTGGCGTGCTAGAGTGCTGACCTTCTCCAGGGAGTGCACCCATTCCTGTTATGCAACAGAATCACAGTCTTCGGTGGAGCACGTCCGAGCTGTCGACAACAGAAAAGGACCACTGTTGGGTCTGATGGGTGTACTACCCCCTGTATACCTTGTCTTCCAGGACGTATTTCGAAAAGAAAAAGCAGAAACACTGCCTCCGCATCGGGCATATGACTGCCAAATCGATCTCGTCCGTGGTGCCCCGGTCCCTTGCAGTCACATCTACGCCTTAACGGAACCGGAAAACCGCCATTTG
Source organism: Ambystoma mexicanum (assembly GCF_040938575.1). Lineage (NCBI taxonomy): Eukaryota > Metazoa > Chordata > Amphibia > Caudata > Ambystomatidae > Ambystoma > Ambystoma mexicanum. Next base: position 1,524,614 of record NW_027182446.1, read on the forward strand.
AAGACCTACCTAGACCAGTATCTGGCGAACGGCTTTATCCGGCCATCCAAGTCTCCAGTGGCCTCATCCCTCTTCTTCGTACCAAAGAAGGAGGGGGACCTCAGGGCCTGTATCGACTATAGATCACTTTACCAGATAACGGTGAAAAACAAATACCCTTGCCGCTCATTCTGGAGCTCCTAGACCAAGTGAAAGACGCACATATCTACACCAAACTGGACCTCAGGGGGCCTATCATCTGGTACGAATAAAACAAGGGGACGAATGGAAGACAGCATTTAGGACAATGTATGGCCTCTACGAATACCAGGTGATGCCTTTGGGGCTTTGTAATGCCCCAGCTGCATTTCAAAGTTTCATGAACAATGTATTACAAGACCTGTTGGACCTTTGTGTTATAGTATACATCGACGACATCCTGGTTTATTCCACCACGGAGCAAGAACATATCAAACATGTAAGGGTTGTTCTAGAGAGGCTATGAAAACATCGGCTGTATGCAAAGCTAGAAAAGTGCACCTTTCACGTCACCGAAGTTGAGTTTTGGGGATTTATCCTTACCCCTCATGGCATCCGGATGGACAATCGCAAGGTTGATGTGATTCTCAACTGGCCCTCACCCACATCGGTCAAGGGAATACAAAGCTTCCTAGGCTTAGCACATTTTTACCACCGTTTTATCCCTGGTTTTTCTCACATAGTTCATCCAATCACAACCTTACTGCGGAAAAATCAACGCTTCGTCTGGTCCACAGAAGCCGAAACAGCCTTTCAAGAACTGAAACATCTGCTTACCTCGGCCCCAATATTAATACACACAAAGCCTGATCTCCCATATGTGGTTGAGACAGACGCCTCCAATATCGCCATGGGAGCAGTCCTTTCACAGAAAAACCCTGAAATCGGCTGCTTGCATCCAGGGGCGTTCTGGTCGAAAAAACTCACTCCTGCAGAAAGGAATTATGCCATCACAGACAAAGAACTTCTTACAATCAAGGCAGCATTCAAATAATGGAGGCATTACCTCCTAGGGGCCAGACACACTGTCACAGTTATCTCCGATCATCGTAACTTGCAATATCTGAGGTCTGCCAAGGCACAATCATCCCGCCAGCTGAGATGGGCTCTGTTTTTCGCAGAGTACGACTACGTTATCACCTATCGCCTGGGAATGTGCAACGGCAAAGCAGATGCCCTATCTCATCTGGGGGAAGGGGAAGATGCATACACAGTCCCAAAACCAATCGCTATCATACCTGAAAACAAACTCCTGGGTGTTACAATGATATCCCCTTTGGATGAACTAAAGGCCGACGTACAGCGCCAGATGAGTACAGAAGACTACAGGCTTCAACCTCGAGAAGTACGAAACACACATACCAGGATGGATTACCATTCTACATGGGCCGCCTCTATCTTCCGACTGAAGTGCAACAAGAACGGATCATTGCCAATTGCCATGACACGTTATTGGAAGGACACCCTGGATTGACAAAGACAATGGCCAGGTTTAAGCGCGCTACTGGTGGCCAACCTGGTGAAAAGATATCGCACAATATGTATTAGCATGTGGGATTTGCGCGCAGAACAAGGCTGACAAACGAAAACCGGCAGGACTCCTGCATCAACTAGCAATTCCTCCCGTACCATGGTATACGCTAAAACTAGACTTCATCACCGACCTTCCCCCCTGCAATGGTAATAACACAATCCTGGTTGTAGTGGATGCATCCTCCAAAATAGCTCACTTCATACCCCTGAAAGGACTATCTACCGCATCCACCTTGGCGAAAGTATTCTTAGAGCAAATTGTCTGGCTACATGTTTTCCCATCGGTCCTGGTGTTGGATTGCGGCAGCCAATCTGTTTCCAAGTTTTGGAAAAAAAGTTGTGAATTAGCACAAGTCGACGTACGTCTATCAACCAGCCATCATCCTCAAACAGATGGCCAGACTGAGCGAACCAACCAGACACTTGAGAAATACTTAAGATGTTTGCTCCACCAATCAGAAGGTACATGGAAAGATATGTTATGGGTTGTGGAATACGCTTATAACAACTCACATCATGCTACCATCGGACAAACCCTGTTTTACACCTTGTATGGCCGACACATGCGGATGTCCGTTTTTGACTTGCCAGAAGAATTGGAGGTGCCTGCTGTAAGAACTTTACACACCAAAATCACCCAAAGTCTCAAGGAAGCCACTGAACAATTGACACAGGCCAAGGAAAGACATAAAAGATTTGCAGATCAACATCAGAAAGAGGCTCCCACTTATAAAATTGGTGACGCAGTATGGTTAGCTTCCAAATATGTACCCACTAAAGGTCCCAAGGCCTTCCGCCCCAGGTACTGTCGCCCATACACCATTGAAGCAATAATTAACCCAGTCTCTATGAAGCTATCCTTGCCTTCTAGCATGTGTATCCACCCGGTGTTCCACGTATCCCTCTTAAAACATGTCCAACCAAATATCCGAGTGAAGGCACCCCCGGTTCCTGTAATCAAAAATGACGAAGCTGAATACGAAGTTAAAGAGGTACTAGATTCAAAAGTAACAAGGTCCAAGCTGTATTACCTCATCGAGTGGAAGGGCTATGGGCCACAAGACAGGTCGTGGGAACCCAGTGAGCATGTGCAATCTCCTCGGCTAATCAAAAGATTTCATCGTGAGCACCTGAGTAAAGCAGGGCTCGGATTGCCGGGAACTACCTTAAGAGGGGCCTTAGGGGGGAGTTATGTCATGATCACTGGCCCTACTGATACTGGCCTTGCCCCTTACACCTACCCTAGTGTAGTAGCAGGCACATATGGACACAGCCAGCGGTTTCCAAGGCACCAATGGGGTTCTTGGCCCAGGTTGAGAAAGAACAAAAAGAGTTGGGCCCAAGCCTGGCGTGTCTGGCGCCACGTTTCTTATTCATGAGGCGACTATGTTCTGCCACTGCTTATTCCTTATTCCTCCAACATGGAGGCAGAGTAAACCAAACAGCATTTAAAATGATGCAGGGCTGCCTTTGAGTGTGGCTGGCTCTGCCTTTTGGGTGGGGCTAGGCATGCTTAGTCATTGGGTGTGGCTGGGTGTGGTTGACTATTTAAGCCACACCCAGGCAAGGGTTCCCTGCTTTGCGTCATTCTGCCACTGCAGTGTGCCGCTTACCGGCCTTGCTCCTGCTCTCCGGACCTGAAAGAGGAAATAGACAGCTGTTAGAAAGGGCTCCGCTCTACGGACCCGATCTCCGATCCTCGGCAGCACTCACCTGGTTATCCTCGTGTGAATTCTTGGCGACATCCTGGCTTCTTGACTCCTCCATCGCCGCTCCTGCTGCAAAGATAAAAGAAACAAGACAACAGTTAGTAAGTGGAATTACCACGCAAGGTAGCAGCGCTATGAACAGTATTAACCTTGTGCATATCATTAAGGCAGCAATTGAAGAAGGTGAAAGCAGCATTGTGCTTGGGGGAAAAGCGGCGCTTCAGAAAGCACCAACATAGCTTTTGCATCAAGACATGCTAGAGAGCGCCAAGCATTGAAGGAACAGCGCACAGCCAAGCTGATCTTTAAAACTACCCTTTACAGACAATTATCTACACCACGAGGTGAAAGGACACTGATCCACGCAGCAGCAGGCCTGGGCTGGATATATGCCACCACAGTCAGTGACGTAACTGACCTACTGTTTGCTGTGCCCCTGCTCAAGAGATAGCAGGATGGAGAGCTTCTCTTCCCAATAAATCAGGATCACGCCCAGGAGTTCAGTTCCACTGCAGGGTTCTGAGACAGATACCACATGGAAGAGGTTTCCTGGTGCCCCCGCAGAGGTAAGGTGAGTGTTACAGTATTTCCCTGTCAGGATTTCTTTCACACTATTGGAACAGCCTGGTATACTCTCCTGCCAGGGCTTTTCATATGTGAACTCCTGCCCACTCTCCCACCTTTGATGGTTCCACTTTTTAGCCTCCTTGGCAAATATACTTGATTTCTTATATATGGTTGCTTTGTCTCTTATATGCTTGCAGCATGCATTGACCAACTTGAAATTGCCTCCTTTTAGAAAACTGCTCTTTGTCTTTCTCCGGTTTTAGAAACCATTCCTTTTCTCTCTCTTGGTTTCGCTATGAGTAATTTAAGTTTGGTATGGCCACCCCATTTCTCTCTGTCCCTTTGTGGACTCACCTGTTCTCGATGGAATCTTGTTTCTTCTGTGGTCCGCTGTTGGTCTCCGGCTGCTTTCTGCTTTGCAACGATTTCTCCATTGTTTTCATGCTTCTGCTGTGCTCGTCCGCTTTGCATGGGAATCCGTTGAGGAAAGCGATGTGCCCCAACGCAGGCGAGTGCCCAGAATCCCTCCACTGGCTCCTGGCATTCTCGCCTTGTGTCCGCCACTCAGTTTATCCCGCTGTTGAAGTCTGTGCAGAGACGTATGCAGCCCTCACTACTGGCACCTAATCTCACAAGGGCGTTTAACCCCAGAATAGAGAGATTATTCAGGCCAGCGCCTACCGACCTTCTGTAGAGGTCAGCTAAAACCAGATTCACTAGTGGTCACCACTACCAGAAAGAGGGATGGCACTCTTCTGGCCTTTGCTGAAGCCCCGCCAGACAAGGAAAGCATTACAATCTATATCTTTGGAAGGAAGGTTGCCTCCTCAGCGGCATATCAAACCAGAATCGCAACCAACACTACACTTCTGGCTAGTTAGGGCTGCCACATGTGGGATGACCTGGAACATCAGATTGAAGCAGTTCAGAACCCCTGAATTCACAATTATTAAGTACTATTGCAGAGGGCAAGCAGGTATCAAACTGCAACCTCAAAAATAATCTTGATGCAGCAGACAATGCATGCCGCATCATTGCAGAAGGCACGCATATTAAGCGCCATGCCTGGCTCAGGCAGTCTGGTTTTAAACTAGAAACTCAGCCATCCTCCTTAATATGTCGGTGGAGCCTAACATACTTTTCAGGAAGGATGTTGAAGATGCCCACGAGCGCAAAGGAGGAGTGCTACACTCTTAAATCCATTGGCCTACGTACAACAGGGCTCTTCAAATTGTAGAATGTTTTAGGGTCAGGGTTCTCAACTCTCTTCAAGTTACAATCAGGGCGGACAGACTTAATCTTGGGGCCCACGTAAGGACAATCTTCCTCTTCTGGTTTTCAAATAAAAGATCCAGAGGAACAGACAGATTATCACCAGGGAGAGGCTCCACCCACCCTCCCCAAACAATGCTGAACTGCTGCAGTTCCCCATTCCATGCCACTCCAGTAGGAGGTCCAATTTCACTTCACCCACGGCTGGGAGGGGATAACGTCAGACAAGTGGGTGTTGTCCACCATGGCAGGCGGGTATTGTATCGCACTGTTACAGAAACCACCCAACCGCCCACCAAGATGAGAAAAATGACACCTGGAGGGAGATGCATACTGTTATAAGAAGTAAAGGCACTGCTGGAGAAGGACGCCATAGAGATCGTCCCAGAAAATCAGGTAAACAAGGGTATTTCTTCAACATACTTCCTTGTGCCAAAGAAAGACGTCTCCATGCGCCCAGTACTAGATCTGTGCCCAGCGAACAGATAAGTTAAACCCCAAATGTTTTGCATGACCACACTTGAAGAAGTAATCCCCCTCTTAAAACAGGGGCATTACAGGGCAACATTAGATATGAAAGATGCATACTTTCATATTTTAATGCTTCCTGCGCACAGAAAATATCTGCGTTTCAAGATAGCGGGAGTTCACTACCAATTCAAGGTACTTCCCTTCGTCATCGCTTCGGCGCCAAGAGTATTCACGATGGTGCTCGCAGTAGTGGCAGCACACCTGCGCAGAAAGTCGATCCCTGTATACCCTTATCTGGACAACTGGCTAATTACTGGGAAATCGGCTCAAATTTGCAAACAAAACACACAAAAGACAATCTGGGTTTCTCCATCAACGAAAATAATTCAAGTCTGGTCCCCAGCCAAATAAAACAATTTCTGGCAGCAATTCTAAAGACAAAAAAGGAGTTGGCTTTCCTGTCAAATGAGAGAGTATACAATATGCTGTTGCAAGTACCTCACTACAAGACCAGTCGCCAGATAACTCTACGCAAAGCAATGCGCTTGCTCTGGATGATGGCCTCATGCATTCACTTGGTGCCACACGCACGCCTGTGCATGCACTCAATGCAGGAATGGTTAGCAAAACAATGGTCTCAGACAAGCGGTCAGTGGACGATCTAGTGGCTGTTTCACTAACCCTGGTACAGGCTCTTTGCTGGTGGTCCAGGGACAACCTGCTAAAAGGCAAACCCTTTGGCGTTCCACTAGCACAAGCGGTCCTAACTACAGATGACTCACTCACCAGATGGGGCGGCTCACTTCCTTCACCACACAGCCCACGGCCACTGGACACCTACTACAGCCCAGAGACACATCCGTTTCCTGGAGCTTTTGACAGTCCTCAATGCTCTTTAGCAACACCTTGCAGGTCAGACACTGCAAGTCCTTACAGACAACACCACTGTCATGGTCTACAGTAAGGAGCATAGAGGCACTCATTCTCAAAGTCTGTTAAGCTATCCCCAAAAATATGGAAGTGGACACTCAAGCAGAACATGTTGCTAACATCTCAACATGTTCCAGGGGAACTCAATTCTCTGGCAGACACCTTAAGCAGATACCCTCTACCAGAGGAACACGAGTGGGGACTCGATAAGGATATCCTAAATGGAATATTCCCACAATGGGGTAATTCCCCCATTAGAAGATTTGTTCGCCAGAAACCTAAATGTGCAATGCACAGACTTTGCATCCAGGTTTCCCCAACCAGGGTCCAAGGGGAACGCCTTGTGGTAAAACTGGTCAGGGAAATTTGCTTACGCTTTTTCCCCCCCAACACCACTCCTGAGCAGAATAGTGCACAAGATGCACCAGGAACAAGTGACCCGAATCCTGGTTGCTCGTATGTGGCGAGACAACCTTGGTTTCCACACAAAACTGCACTTGTGTATGTGTCCAAATTCATTGTCTTTGCTAAGCATGCTAACCCATCGTGCTTAGCGCGATCTGAATGACACAAGGCCTAGTAAGATCGTTGTTTGCCCCCCCCGTCCTTGTCGCACCTAAAAACACTTGTGTACAGGAGCATTATAAATTACTTTTCTGATGCTTGTTAATCTGCTTAGAATCACATGCTGTGCATATAGTCCGACATATAGTGGTAATCGCAGAGTATTGCATCTGTCTTTCAAGGATTGAAAGGGGATGTCGACATGGGCGTGCCTGTGTAGTGTACCCCAAATCCCTCATGCTTTGAGGTCCCTCAAATTGTTTTTTTCCGCTCAACTGGTTGGTCACCTTATGCAGAGCTCGAAAGAGATATATTGCAAGTTTAGTCACTTCTTTGTCCCACGACCGATGGTCGTCTAGTCTTCTACTTTCAACTTCGGCTACTTCGTGGACCCCTACACCGAAGACGTCCACTGCTTTCGGTGACTGGTGCATCGGTCGCCACTGTCGACCGCGTGGCCCCGGTCCTCTGGCCAGGCCTATAAGTAGGGAGAGTGGGGCTCTGGGGTTTGATTCTCTGAGAATCAATTTCCTTTTCCCCACTTTCCCTTTCTCGTCTGGCTGCTGCCTTTTACCTCTGCAATGGAGAGGACTCCATTCAAGTTTTGTCCGTCTTGTAATGGAAAATACCCTTGGAAGGACACCCATCGCAAGTGCAATCGGTGCTTACCTCGTGACCACAATGAGCGATCCTGTAAATCCTGCAAACTTTTTCGTCCTAAGATGTTAAAGGATAGGCGGATGAAACGATGGGCTGTCTACCCAATGCAGTCCGAGAGTTGTTCCCCCGTCTGCGCCGTCGCCTCGAGTGACATGGATTCTAGTGGCAGCCATGGCTCTGATGTGGAGGCCATAGACTGTATAGCGGTACCGTCCGGTTCCCAGTTGCACATCCACGGTCCGACAGGCAGGCCACTGGGACTGCTATGGGGAGATCACACCACTGTGACAGGGGCACACCCACACCACCCAATGAAAAACATACAACCCCACGAGCTCCCTCAACGGATATGTTGAATAAGCATCAGATGCCAACAGGCCAGCCAAAAAATACAGTGCTTGCCGATCTTCAAGATTGGGCGCCCTCCCCGCATCCATCGTCTTGGCATGCGTCCACGCATTTCACCCATAAGGACGTCTCGTCTAAAAAACACACAAGCACTGATGTGCTCTCTAAGAGCGCGTCAGCCCCAAAGATTTCGGCAGAGCTGAAGGCCGCAACGACGCTTGCAGGCACGTCGTAATCCCTCTCCCAACCACCAAAGCTACGCGAGAGTCTTGCACCTATTGTTTAGGCGGCAGAACAACCAAAAAGTACCCCCTCTCGTCAGGATGAGTATTCTGACGGGTACCAGCCCCTCTCTATGGGTTTATCTGATAAATCCCCTCCTTCTAGGGACCTTTTTCCTCCAAGAGAGCCTTTCCATCCTCCAGACCGCTCTAGTTCGTCCCTGTGCACCAGAGTGAGGTTTGAGAAATACATGGACAGACTGTCACAATTTGTGGACTTTTAAGAAAAGTTTATTACCCATAAGGGACCTAGGGGCGAGGATTCCTGCCCTATTTTACCAAAGGTGCAGAAGCTTACAAGCCAAACTCTAACCAGGAGAGGCATACGAGGATCCCTATGGTCATGCGGACAATCCGTTTGGGCAGGACACAACCTACCTGTGCCCAGACTGGGGTCAAAATCAGCCTGCAGAGGAAGCACCATGGCTTTCCCCCACGCCAACTCCTGACCCAGGCGTCATGTGTATGGATCCTCGCTCCTCGCCTCAACAGAGGCAGGCATTGCCTATTATACATCAAATGGCTTTTAATGAAATACTGAAAAGGGCTGCAGACCACTTCCAAATTGCCACGCAGGAAGCTGTTCAAGACACTGATTTATTTGAGGACATTCTGAAGGAAAGCCCCCCACAAGTCAGACAATCCCCCTGCTAAATTCCATTAAGATGCGACTTGCCCCTTCTTTACTGTCCTCTTCCCTTACAAGGGTTGAGAAACTGTTTCGCCCCTCTCTGTCTGACCCTTTGTACATCTGAGGGCATGCCACACCAGATTCCCCAGTTGTTATCACCACCAGGAAGAGGGCTGGGGTGCCACTGTCTACTGCAGAGGCAGCCCTCGACAAAGACTGCAAAAAACTGTAAGCCATTGGTAAACGTATCACCACTTTGGCGCATATTCTACAAGAATTGCAAATAATACTACTCTTCTTGCGAGTTATAGTGATGTGCAGTAGAACCTGCTTCGGTTAGGCCTCCAAGAAGTCCCTGAACCGGTGCGATCACCCCTGCTGGCGGTCGTCTGAGGAAAAACAGGTGACCCACAGCATCCTTAAAAATACGCTAGAAGCAGTTTAGATGGCGGGGTGTACTCTGGCTCAGGCTACTCTTCTCAAAAGGCACGCCTGGCTAAACAACTCAGGGTTCAAGCCAGAGACTCAGGCCTCCTTAATAAACAACCTGTGGAAGAAACACATTTGTTTGGTAAGGCTGTGGATGATGCCTTGGAGACGGCGGAAAAAGAACATGAGACTAAAGTGTCTTAATCAAATCACAGCCAAACCTTTTAAACAATGTGGAGGGGCTAACTCTCGCTGTTCCTTTCTGGGCCAGTCTTTTTCCCCGATCCCCACACAACCAGTATGGTGCAGGAGGTACCGCATGGTCCTATGGACAAGGCTCAGCTGGCAACTGCCACATCCTATTCCCTGTGGCGGCTGCAGAAGCAATGGAAGTTCCACCCTTAGTTGCCATCACTTTCCTTTCTAAATGCGCAGCAGCATTCTAGTCTATTTTCAACATGGCCACCGCTCGAAACCAATATAATCATTCGGACTATTGCTGCAGTGCGTTACAACCCTCCAGCCTCTTTGGGGTAAGACGCTGAGGACCCTGTGTTTGGTACTCTCTCCTTTGAGTTTTGTTTGCTATCCTTTGTGCTTTGGGGATCATTCTCCTTGAGTCTCCTGCACGCTGCAGGCAGCTCCCTCCTGGTCTCTCCCCCCATCCGGCTCTCTCTCTTGCACTCTGCAGTCCCTCCAGTCCAGGCTCTCTCCTGGTGTCCTTGTGCCCTTTACCTTTACTGGCAGTTCCCTCTGTGGCAGCTCTCGAATTGGGGCACGTTATCTGTTATGGTACTCACTCTGTGTTAGCAGCATTATCAGCAAAGTTAGCATTCTATCCTGCACGTTCAGCATTCAGCCTATGGATTCCGTGTACTCCACTTCTCTCCAGCATACACACAGAAGTGGACACAATTGTCATCCTCACGTCTGAGTTACTACTTAACCAGCCAACACCCCAAAGTCTCTCAGAGTGTCCCTCTCAGATCAACTACCTCTCAGGGGTTTTCCTGCTTAAACAGGCTTTTCCCGGCTGGTCTGTTACAGGGAAGGAGCCACTAGTCCACCTATTCAACAGGCAGACACAGTGGCTTCCCCCTGTGACAGGCTCTACCTCTTCAAGGAGCGAAAGACCAGCCTAAAGAAAAGAGGAAAGAAAGGAAAAAAGAAGGGATCCTCCTATTCCAGCCAGACAAAACGGGTGCAGAGTTTGGGGTTCTCTCAAACATAGAACCCAACCTTGATAGCAACAGCCAATACCATCAGAGGGGACAACGAAGAGGCAAAGGTAGAGGCAGAAACTCCACCCCAAGAGGCTCCCTGGCCTCTACTTCAAAATGACTCTCCAGTCCGGGTCCTCTCCCCATGCCTCCCCGGTTGGGGGACGTTTAACATATTTTCTTCATGCATGGGAGGGGGAATCAACTCTTACCAGTGGGTGCTCAAGATCGTCACCCACGGTTATTGTATCGAGTTCCACCGTCCACCTCATTACCATCCACCAAGAAACAGACGCCTATCGCCAGCACACCTGCAGATTCTGCTGGAAGAGGTGGAGATCCATCAGGAAAAGGGCGCCATAGAAGTCGTCCCATTCACCAGGTAAACAAGGGTATTTATTTAGTGTACTTCCTGGTACCCAAAAAGGATCTCACCATTCACCCTGTGTTTAGACCTGTGTCCAGCGAACACATTTGTCAAACTGCAAAAGTTCAGAATGACAACAGTGCAGGAAGTAATCCCACTTGGCCCACTAAGCCGGTAGACCGCTCGCTTTGACATCCGTGCAGATCCTGCTAACGCAGGTTCGAATCCCGGCAGGGCCAAACTCAGCCTTTCATCCTTCCGAGGTCGATAAATGAGCACCACACACCGTGGGTAATAATAAGCAGCGCTCAGATACCTGGGGGTTCGTAGCGCTATATAAGTGCCAAATTATTATTATTATTATTATTACATACCAACATTGGATGTGAAAGATGCATTCTTTCATATTTCAATGTTGCCAGCGCACAGAAAGTACCTAAGGTTCATGATCGAGGACAAGCACTATTGGTTCAAGGTCCTTCCCTTCGGCATTGCCACAGCCCCAAGGGTGTTTACAAAGGTACTGGCAGTAGTAGCTGTTCACCTGCGCAGGTAGTCCATTCCAGTCTATCCTTACCTCGACTTAATCACTGGAGATTTGTATGGAACATGCCTATCAAATACCCAGAAGACAGTAGATCTTCTCTTCATTCTGGGATTCTCGAGAAAAAGTCCAGCCTAGACCGCAGCCAATTCCAACAGTTTCTGGGGGCTCTAATTCAGACCAAAGACTGGATCGTCTTTCCCTCCAATGAGAGGGTTAAAAACATGCTGTTCCTGATCCCTCACTACGTAGCCAATCACGAGGCGGTCGTACGCAAAGCCATGTGACTATTCGGGATGATGGCCTCCTTCATTTATCTAGTGCCACACGCACGTCTGCGCATGTGCCCCATGTGCCCCATGCAAGAGTGGCTCTCGAGCCAATGGTGTCAGGCCAGTGGACAATGGGATGATCTAGTGGTTGTCTCATCAGCCATCGTCATCTCTCTGCAGTAGTGGTCAAGGGAAAACCTCTTGCAAGGGAAAACCTTTACCACCCCTGCAGTAGAAGCCACTCTCACCACGGACACATCTTTGACTGGGTGGGGGGGCTTACTTCCTTCATCAGACAGTGCACAGCGTTTGGTCCCCAGCAGTAGCATCCAACCACATAAACCTGTGGGAACTGCTAGCAGTGTTCAATGCCCTGAAGGTCTTTCAAACACAACTCCAGGGGAAGACATTCCTAGTCCTCACGGACAGTACCACAGCCATGTATTACCTGAACAAGCAAGGGGGCACTCACTCTCTATGGAAATGGGCTCTCAAACACAAGATGTTCCTCCTGTCGCAACACGTTCCAGGGTAACTCAATCTTCTGGTGGATGTGCTCAGAAGAGACTTCCCACTACCCGTAGAGTACGAGTGGCGATTGCACAAAGACATTGTTCTCAACGTCTTCTCAGACTGGGGCTTCCCAGAGCACGACTTGCTCGCGACTCTGGCGAATGCACAACGCCTCCAGGTACCTGCAGAACCACTCCAAGGGGAACGGACTCTGGATAACATGGACAGGGAAATGTGTCTACACTTGTCCCCCCCCGCCCGACTCTCCTACTCAACAAGATAGTGTGCCTAGTCTGGGATACTGAATGGAAACCCTTATTGATATATCTTTATGTCCAGTTCATGCGTTCTGGATGACTACCCCTATATAACACCCCTCCCTTGGAATCCCCCTGACCCCACTGAGCCAAGAAGTAGTTCTGTTTTTCAAGTTAAAAGGTTTATTTGAGAATTTAAACAATATAGATATATATATCACACTTTATAATAAATTAATAATTGAATATCACACTTAATCTGATCAGTAATCAATAATGGATAGTCTAGCACTAGCACACTTCTTTATAATCAATGATGAGTGGTTATAGGATGGATAAGATAGCAGCAATACTTTTATGGTTTCAAATGGATGCAATGTGGAATGAAATGCAGTACAGAAAATAACTTGATAGGATTTCAGCAAAAGACAATGTAATCACTTTCTTGGACAATTCACCACCCCCTTTATGCAATGCAAGGAAATGGAAGGAAGCACACAGTTCTCAGAAATGCAATCAAATGTAATTCAGTTCACCCCAGCAAGCTTGGACTACAGAAGTTTAAAACACAGGCCCAAAATGCTTTTATATGTGCTGGCAATGAAGTGAAAAATATGCTAAAATGCTTTTAATTCCCTCTAGAGGTTTAGGGTGAGTGGTATATGCTTTGAATAAGTTCAGGATCACTTTAGCAATGCTCTATAATGGTTGTCAGGTTGCAAACGAATTTTTGAAACGGAAGGCAAGCAGCAGCAGATTTTTACACGTGGAGAAATTGGCAAATCGCGGTAAAATTCACGAGTGCGCCGGGCGGAATTACAGAGGAACTACAAGGACTATCACTATCGTTTTGGGGTCATAGGACAGCCTAGGATCTCAGCTTCCAAATGAAAGTTACTGCAAGTCTCTAGCACAAACGGTCATGGAGATATGAGCGATTAAATAAAGGTCGTTTTTCAGATTTGAAAATTTAAAGTTCAAAAAGACAAGTGCAGCTTGCAACTAGAAAATGACAGGTGACAGCTTTACAAATGACAGGTGACAGTTAGGAGACAGTTCTACTTAGATTAAAATAGGATTGAATTATATTATTTTAACTAAGAGATTGGTTCTGCACAGTTCTCTAGGTATTCACACTATATTCTTGAATTAAATGGGCCTCGCCACGGATCTGGTCAGGTTTTAGACTGGACTCTGGTCTCTGCACTTCACAGTGATCTGGGTCAGCTCTCTCTGGTTCTGCTAACAGCGGTCTGGTCTGGGTCTGCTCTCTCTCTGGATTCTGAAGATTGATGGATTTGAAGTCTGGATCTTTCTGCACAGCTTTCTCTAGAGATTGATGGAGGTAAAGTATGGATTTTCCGGCAGAGCTTCCAGCTGCAAATGGATTTTAAGGTCCCTATCTGTCCTGTCTGTCTGCTTTTATCTGTTTTTAAAATGGGTGTGTGTGCAGCATCACTAGGCTCTACCCCTCTCCACTTGTCATTGCCACTTCATCCGCTTCCACTTGATTGGGGGAATGAAATGAAGTGTCATCATGATGAGGTCTGTTTATGATACAGAGAACCCACCCCTGTCAACTTTACACACAATCTATATTTGCTCAAAAAACATATTTGCACAGGTACACATTTGTTTAAAATTACATGCACCCTTCACATATCACAGGAGGTATACCATGTCCAAATCTGCTCTTCCTGGGGGCTTGGGTTCAAAAATGGCACATATTTCACTTTTTAACTGGTTTCGCAATATCGGACATTACCCCAAATTTACACACATGTGCGCAAGGAGTATGGACATTAGTTGATGAAGTGTCAGATTTTTCACATGCACACATTTTGAGTAATATCCTCTTTTCCGCTAAAACCCCCCTGAACATACCACCGGGTCCTAACACGTCTTAAAATGTGGCAGAAAAATCACAAGAATTATGGTATCATTTATAAAATTTTCACAAGTCCGCTCTATGAATGATCCATCTTTTTAGAGTTATGTTCTGGCCCCAAAGGGGTGTGGTTTCCCCCCAGCACAAGGTTGAATTTCTGGTTTTTCCAGTTCTGCCAAGCCAGCTTGCTCTCACAGGCAGTGCTCCTCCCCTGTCCTTCCAGGAGGAAGCTCCCTTTACGACTCCGGCCAATAAAACATTTGCCTGAGTCAGGACAGGGCTTTGGTCAGAGCTCCTGTATTCTGTGGGGGCTCCCCTTAATTCAATTATCAGAGAAATGGCATATCCTTAGTGTGGCCAGCAAAAGGCAGATAGGCCTGGGAACACAGCTGTGACTCAAGTTTCATCTCCTGTCGGGGGTAGCTGGTGGACAGAATTCAGTTCCTTAAGCCAGGTTTCAGATAAAATGTCACTTTTTGTTACCCAGTTTAAGTCAAGACAATGTTTACATATGCAGCTAGAATGCTGATTTTAAGTTTAAAACTATGACATTTAAACAATTGCAACCTATGTGACACTCAAAAGTAGGTCACTCAGTCAATTTAAACATTTAGATTTTTAGTGTCTTTCAGTCCAAATTTACTTAAACTGCTGAAATCCACAGCTCAGCCAGTCTTGTTATAAACCTTCAAGTCACTTCAGAATATAACTTTACATTGGATCCACCTCTCAGTAAGTCTTTCTTTGGCTTGCTTTGGGTTCATTTATTCAGTTTTCTACAAAAAAGTAAAATCTGGTGTTGTTTTAAAACGCCGGCTTTCTGATAGTGGTGAGTACTGGTACTGCACCCCTTTTTGGGATTTAAGAAAATTAATTCCCAACAGTTATGGGTTTGCTTTTGGCAATCAGCATTGCCATTCCCAATGGTTTCAGACTACTGTGTGGGTAGTCCAATGGTGGTTTTAGGCAGTGTCCTTCTGTGCCCATAACATCGGCAAAAATGAGTGGCAGCCTATTCTTCATGCATTTCCCTGTGCATTTTCTGGGAAGCTCTGGCCATCATGATGTTTTCCATGTCAGTACTGCACAGTTTTGAGGTAGGGCTTGGATGCGTGGATAAAAACATCCCACAAGCCCCCCTCTTGCGATGGCCATTCTGTTTCACTGATGGGACTCGCAAGACCTGGGATGTTTCCTCATCTTCTTCCAATAGATGGCACAGTTCAGCATCTTTTCCTCCATCCGGTATTGATCGATCGGTTCTCCTCGCCGGTCCTGATGGGAAGATTGGGCGGTACCCCGGGCCCGTTGCGTCTCTGCTCCCGGTCTCCGGATCGTCCTCCTTGGCCCGTCTCAAGGTTTTCTTTCTCCTAGGACGACAAAGGAAGAGCGGCAATACCTATCCATAGACATTTTTCCCCCACCATTGATATAGTGGGGCAGCATATGCATTTCATCATAACGAAACATTACATTCTTATTTTGAAAAAAAAACAGTATAACTAAGAGACAGTTTCATGCAAATCACAATATTTTAGAGACTAGATGTGGTATGTTTTATGATTGGAACTGAATTAGTCTGAGACAGTACCCGCTAGGATTCCAGAGGATTCCTCCAGTTGTTGCAGAGTGTGCCTGGGATGGCAACATTTCAACTGGTTTATGTGGACCCACTTGTCTTACCCCGCTGCCAAAGGACCTTTGGGGATGTGGATTTTGTAGGCCACCGGGGAGATCTTGTTGATGATCTCAAAGGGTCCTTTCCATGTAGGCAAGAATTTCCGCTGTTTTGCCTGGTTTCTTTGGAAGTTGTATAGATAGACCCGGTCCCCCACCTGATATTCCTTCCTGGAAGTCTTCAGGTCATAGTAGGTCTTCATGCTATCAGCTGATCTTTCTAGATTCCGCTGAGCATAAGCAAAAGCATGTTGGAGGTGTTTCCTTAAATTCTCCACATACTCATGAGTAGTGGAGGCATTTATCAGTGTCTGCTCTTGGGTCCTATAGAGCAAATGCTGCGGAAGCACCATCTTGCGTCCAGTCATCAACTCAAATGGTGACATTTTGGTTGCAGATGAAGGGGTAGATCTGATGGCCATTAGGACCAGAGGTAATCGGATATCCCAACTTGGCCCAGAATCTGCCACAAACTTCTTTAATATGCTCACAATGGTTCGGTTATATCTCTCTACTGCCCCAGAAGAAGCTGGCCGGTAAGCAATATGCAACTTCCTTTTGACCCCCAGTATCTCCCACATCTTTGTCATCACTTCACTGGTGAAGTGGCTACCTCTGTCTGACTCAATCCTTTGAGGTAGACCGAAACGGGAAAAGATGTGGTTAATCATCAAGGCAGCTGCCGTTTCTGCCTTGCAGTTTGGGGCTGGGAGACATTCCACCCACTTGGTAAACAAGCATGTCACAGTCAACATGTACTTATTCCCCCTAGCAGAGCGAATCACGGGGCCTACAAAGTCGATTTGTAAATCTGACCATGGCAGTGTCATCCCCCTCTTTTGGAGAGGCGCACGGTGCGTGAGGGATGATGGCTGAAATTGTGCACACACAAGACACCCCTTCAAGTATTGGTCGAGGTCCTGCCCCATGTGTGGCCAGTATGCAACCTCTCTTAAGATTTCCAATGTTGTGTGAAACCCCCTATGACCGGCGGTGGCCGCATCATGGGCGTGACTTAACATCAGGCTTCGGAATGAGGTAGGAACCACCCACTGATCGTGGCCAGCTTTGGATTTCCTTACCAACAAACCGTCTTGGATTCGGAACATTTTTGGACATTTCATCAACACTCTTAGGTCCTCTTTCCCAGTGTAATCGGTATCCGTCAGGGGAAAGTTCTCAGGGTCCTCAAGGTGCTGGTAAAATTTACCAATTATTGGATCCCCCTTCTGAGCGGTAATCAAATCAACATCAGGGGTCTCCTTACTCCATTGTGCAATTGAAAGGTCGTTGTGAGCATTTGTCTGGGACCTAGTGATAGCAGTGACCTGGATTTCCCCCAACAGGGACTCAATCTCAATTAGATCCCCTTGGATGGCCCCGGTTTTGGCCAACTGATCAGCTAAGTCATTTCCAGTTTTGTCTGGTCCCTCTACTTTGGAATGACCCTTGATCTTCTTCCAATAGATGGTCATCTCATTCGAGGTGACCAGATCATCAATGTTTTGGATCAACTTCCCATGTTTCAAGGGTTTGTTGTTAGCACATAACATGCCTCTGGTTTTCCAATTAACCAGGTGCTCCACGAACCCGTTCCGTACATAATCCGAATCTGTGATTATGACCAGTTCGTGGAGTTGATGCTGGACAGCAGTGAGGATGGCCTGATGCACAGCCATCAATTCTGCCACCTGACTACTTCGGGGACCAATTTTGTATCCAGCGGAGGGTTCTGGGGACTCATTCACCCATGCATTCCCTACGCCGGCCACCAGTTCTTTCTCCCTGTTGTTGTCAACATGGTAAGAGCATCCATCCACATAGACAGTGGGCATTCCCTTACACTTGTCCTCTTCAAAGACTTTGTGTGGGGAATTAAGGTATGCCTCCGTGTTGTACTTGATTTTTAGACTTTCGTCCTCGAGACAGTTTTCTCTGGCACAATCATGCAAGTCAGCCAGACCTTGCGCGAGGGGACTCTTCTTGTTTTGGCCATATCTGACCTCCACAGGAAAGCCTTGCATTGACAGAATCCAGGAAGTAATTCGGGAATTACTCACATTTCCGGCCCGGATTCTATCACTTTGGAGATATTGCAGAGGCTGGTGTGGAGTCTCCACTATGATGTGTTCCCCCTGGATAAACGGGCGGTAATTCTTCAATGCCCACACCGTTGCCAGGAGTGCCTTCTCACAATCGTTGAATTTTTCCTCCACAGAGGATAAAGTTTTGCTCGCATAGGAGATTACTTTATTGACCTTGTCATGCTTTTGGTATAATACTGCCGTCAAGCACGTATTAGAGAACCCCGTCTCCAGGAAGAACTCCTTGTTTCTGACGGGGTAAGCTAGGCAGGGCGCTTGTGAGAGGCTTCTTTTGAGTTGTCTTACTGCCTCGGCTTGTTCTGGACCCCATTCCCACTTGACCCCCCCCTTCAGGAGATGAATCAGGGGTCTGGTGATCTCTGCGTAGCCCTCAATGAATTTTCTGCTGTAATTAGTCAGTCCAAGGAGGCTCCTTAGTTCCCGCAGAGTTGTGGGGTCTTTCAGTTTCTGAAGTGCTTCCACTTTCTTTTCCTGGGGACAGAGACCCTGAGGAGTAATCTCATGCCCCAAGAAATTAACACGGGTTCTACACCACTGTGCTTTCTGAAAGGAAAGTTTTGCTCCGGTGGCCCTCAACTGGGTCAGAACATAACGGATCTCCGCTATGTGTTCCTCCACAGATGAACTTTTGATGAGGACATCATCTACATAACCCAGGTTACCCCTCGCACCCAGGTCGGGCATGGCCTTATGTAGGAAAATGTTGAACTCATTACCGGAGTTAAGGTATCCGAAGGGAGTCCGGGTCCATGTGTACTGCTGGCCCCCAAAGGTAAAAGCCAGTTTGTATTGGTCCTCCCTGCTGACAGGCACGGTCCAGTATCCATTGGTCAGGTCTATTGCAGTGAATACCTGTGACCCCTGGATCTGGGCCAGCCCTTGGTCAATGTAGGGCAGAGGCCATCGGGAAGTATGGACCCGTTTGTTGAGCTCCCTGAGGTCGGCACAGAGTCTCCACTGGCCGTTTGGCTTCAATATTCCCAGCACCGGATTATTGAAGGTGCTGTGGACTGGACGTATTATTCCCCTGGACTCAAGGTTCTTAATTATTTCAGTAAGGGACTCCATTGATGCGAGAGGCAAGCGATATTGCTTCACAAACACAGGAGTCATGCCAGGGTCCGTGGGGATTGTTGTTGTGTGGATGTCAGTGCGACCACAGTCATATGAGTCTACCGCAAAGAGATCTTGGAAATCCAAGAAAACTTGTTTCAACTTTTGCTTTTGTTCCAGAGTCACACAGGCATCAGCTAGGTTGACTCTCTCTTCCACCATCTGCCTAAAGCCTGGAAAGACTTCTGGTTTGGCTATTTCAGCGGCCTCCTCCAGCTGGGTGGAGAAGTCCCTGGTCAGAGTGCTGATTTGAACTGGGGGCTTCAGGTGGGAAAGGCAGCCCTCATGGACCTGGAAAATCACCTCATCCCTCCTGAAGTCACAAGTCACATCTTCCTTACCATAAGGGCAAGAAGTGTACACCAGGAAGTTCCCCCCATGCCGGGTAAAAGTCCTGTCCGGTGTTGTATTGTCATCACTGTCACTGTCAAAGCAGTCCTTGGGGATTGGCCCTAACAGTTCATTACCTAAATCGATGGAAAAATGTCGGTCATCAACCGCCATTCCAATAATGGTGCCTGCGGCTAGAGTAATACTCTTTAAGTCGCTGTTATCCAGCTCTATTAGAATGGTGTCATGTTCTATGTTGACTAATGGTGTTGGGTTTACCCCTAACCCTTGCTGTTGGAGAGAAGCATTTAGATGTATGTAAGCATCAGGGTTTTGCAGATATTGTCCTCTTTTAGCTTTCACTTCCAGGGAGAATTGTCGGGTCCTTTCTGGGATGGTGACTTCCTCTTTGATCTGAATTTCAACTGCATAAGGTAGCAATTGAGCTGACATGCTTTTTCTGGATCATCAAAGCCCATGGGATTATCCGCTAATCGGGACCAAGCTTTGAAGTTTATTAGGTCCAAACTAATGGCAAAGCGATTGAGAATGTCACTGCCTAAGTAAAAGGCGGCAGGGACGTCTCGCACGACCCAACAATTGTGGACTATGCTCTTGTTGCCAATGGAGATTTTGAGCATACACCTGCTTGGCAGGAGATGTTTGGAATTAGGCGCTTCCAGGTCCATTTCCCATTTGTCTATCAGTTTGAATGTGGGAATGGCTGGATCTTTTGGGAGTTGGCGGAACATGGCTTCGCTGATGAAGCTCTTACCGTTGTTCACACACACTCGAGCGAGAACAGAGTCCTTCCCATCATTTAATTGGACAGGGATGAACAACTGCTCTCCAATTTGCTGAATATCAGCCAGGCTCTGAGCTGATTTCACATCTTTCTGGACTATTGGAGTGGGAGTTTCTGATTGTGGATTAGTATAGAATCTCAGAGTGTTTCCTTCCAGCGTGGAGTACCACTTTATACTGGAAGGAAGGTTGATTTTCAGAAATAGAGAGGACCCTCCATCACCAGTCTGTTGTCCTACTGCTATTACTGTCACGTCTGGAATTTTGCTATTCTGGAAGTGAAATTCTACTTGGTCAGATTTTTGTTCAACCATGTGGCAGGTGCCGTTTAAACTAACATGGTTGACACTCTGTTTTAATTTTATTGGTCGGCTAGTCTGGGTCCTGAGGACCTTGTTTATGCAATCCATTAGGGGTGACAACCTTCTCAGGAGGTCATTCCCTAGTAAACAAGGGGTGCCCTCTGGAGTCACAACTATGACCGGGTGTTTCAACTTGTGTCGCCCAATTTTAATGTCCAAGTCTGCTGTCCCCTCGACGGGAATTTCCTTCCCGTCAAAGTTCTGCAGTTGTCCAGGAAGAGGGGTGAGAGGAATTTGGTAATTCCCTCCCCTTCCTGCATTCAGTTCATCAAAGGCCCTTCTGGACAGAAGGGTAGCTTGAGATCCAGTGTCCACCAGTGCCAAAATTGTACCCTGCCCCTGTACTTGTACCGGGGCATAATATCTTCCCTCCTTCTCCTCAAGGGGGCACAGATAATGCACATTTTTGGACAACTGGTGGGCTAACTTTCTGGTTTTGGACATCGCTAGCAAAGAGATTTGGGCAGAATTCTGTGGAGAGCCTTGGGAATCTGAAAGAAAAAGTTGGCAACTGGAGATCAGAGCCATTGTGGGTTCCCCTGGCTCCGGTTCTGGGCCGCCCCCCCCTTTTTGGAGGCAGTCACCAGGATGAGTTTGAACCAGGGGATTTTCTTGCGGTTGGTTCTGGGATGAGATGGTGGGCGGCGGTAGCTCAGTCTCCACATCTCCCCAGTCTGGATTTGCATCCCTAGGGACCCATTTTTCTTTGGGAGGAGTTCCCCCCTCTCTGAAGGAGAAGATCCTTTTCCCAGGATCCTCTGAGGATCCCTCCCCCTCAAATTGGAAGATCTGTACCTCCTCCTCAAACTGAGTCTGTTTGGGTCTTTTGTTTGCTCCTTAGGAGGCAGACTTTCAGGGGCAAGAGATTTTGTTTCCGGTTCCTGGGTTTCCAGGGGCTGTTTACAAGTGAGGAAGGAAGCTTCCTCCTAGGCTTTACACCCCCTTCCCATTGTGCCTCCTCCCTGGGAACCGGTGAGTTATCGGGGTGCTGCCCCCGTCATTGTTCTGGGGCACCAGGTCCAGAGTTGGGTGCGTTCTGCGCCGGCATGCCGATCTGAGGGTTCTGCTGAGCCCGCAGTATGTGACCCAGATCCCGCGCCATGTTTTGAACCTGGCGCTCTAACTGGGAAACCCACTCAGGCTGATACGGGGCCCTGTTTTCTCCCCTGGGCTGATCCCGGGAAGCGTAGCTATCCCTTCTTTGGTAGTACCCCTGGTTGGGAAGATTTGGATACCCCTCCACCCTTGGCCTCCCCTCTCCCGGATTAGGTTGTCTGGGCTCAGGGAATTGGGGAAAGAAGGATGGATGATTTTGGGGCTGGAAATTGGGTGGATACCTGGGGAAAAAGTTCTGCCCAGGATTTGGAGAATTTCTGCCCTCCTGTGGGAAGTTGGGAGGGAAGTTCCCTGGGTTAGGTGCTTGGCTGGATCCCCCCCCTTGGGCTGGAGGAGTCCACACATAACCCAGGATGGGTCTGTTTCCCTTGTAACGGGGGCTTACATAATCAGGAGAGCGAGGAACCCCATTTGTGGGGCTGCCTCCCTGGCTCCCTGTCTGTGCCTGGCCCGAGGACCTTCTGGGCCTAGCATGATTAGGTGAAGGTAGGTTTTTAGGCCCCCCATCTCCAAATCCAAAACGGGGGCAACCTTTACCTCTGCCACCTTGGCAGCTGCAGGGGTGCTGTTGGTTTTGGGGTTTTTAGGCTGGTTTTTGTTTTCCACCGGTTTCTGCACCTCGTAGATGCGAGTGGCTTGTTCAATGACCCATTCTAAAGATCTTTTCTCATGAAAATCTCTCACGAGCTGGGTCATTATGTATTTGGGCAAGGCATGGAAAAAAGTATTAACAAATTCTCTGCTGTCTGTGCGCACCCTTCTGGTGGTCTGCGCAAAGGCACGTTTCAGTTCTTGCACAAACTCTTGTGGGGCCTGATCCTCCCCACACTGCAAATTGTAGGCTGCCTTGCGGGCCTCTTGGGGATTTCTGTGAACAGAAAAATGTTTTAATATGGCCGCCCTATAGGTGGACCACCTGGAATGATTTTGGTCCTCCAGCCCTGCAAAGAAACTGGAGTACTCTGGGGAGAATGTCCACTTTACATATTGGATACAGCTTTGGCTGTCCTTCAAATGGAAAGTCTCCATCATTTGCTCATAGAGCTCCAAGTGTTCCCAAACAGAGTACTTGGCGTTCTTATGATAAGGCGTGATGACACTCCTGATTGCCTTAATCTGTTTCAATGGGTCCTTAATCAAGGCCCTTTTTGCCTTATTGGCCTTTTTGGTTCGGGTAACCCTGGTCCATTCATCTTCTGACTCAGAGGCACTGCTCCCAGAGGTTGCCGTCTGTTCTTCCAGGTTTTCCCGGATTCTGCGAGCCTGGGAATGGCTGGCAGAATGTGGGGACCTGGTCTCCTGTGTCCTGTACCGCTCAGAGGAGTCTTCAGATCCCTCCTTGCTGCCAGGATTTGATGGGTGCCCCCCCCACTGACCTAACTGGGCAGAGGTTTTCAGGATGCCCTTAATGGGCCTACTCTCCTGGGGTTCCCCACTAAATTGCACTGTGCTTGGGTGCCCATACCCGGATGCCCGCCCGTCCATTCCTGGGTGGTACTGGCCTATGAGCCCCATGCTTCTGGCTGGATAGTAATCTGCCATCCCTGTGGCCCTGTGCTCATGTGCGCCAGGGGACATGGGGGTGGCAGAGTCCAGGGACTGAGAGAGATAAAGGCCTCTGGTACTAGGGCTCCTGAGGTTATGCTCAGGAGTTTCCCTTTCCCAGCGAACTTGGTCTCTATCCGCCCCTGCTCCCTGTTGCAATGCAAGAGCCTGCGCCTTCAGTTCCTCAGTTAAGGCCTTACTAGACTCTATCAGTCTCTCCTGCATCGCTACCTGTTGTTGGAGCCTATCATTGTGCTGGCAGAGAGCCTCATTCTCTCTCTGTGTTTCCTGATTGGTCCTGGAGCACTGGGCCAGTCTTTGCTGCAGGAGGGTTACCTCCTGAGCTGTGTCCCTATTGGCCTGCTCCTGTCTTGCCAGAGCCTCCTCCACCCTCCTGGTGTGCTCTAGCAAGTCCTGGTGTTCTTTTTGGAGGTCACCCAGTCCCTGGTGGGCCAGGTGATTTTCTTCTGTTTTTCTTTTTAATTGGCAGACTTCCTGGCCTAAGGCGTCTCTTTCCTGGCTAAGAGCCTGCATTTGTGCCGCCAGGTCGTCCCTCTGCCTTTGAAAGGCACCAGCTTTCTGGCATTCTTCATCAAACTCTGCCTGGGTATCCAGGTCTTTCAAAATCAGCTTGTTGCTCTCTGCCTTCACTCTATCTAGATGACTTTGCAGGGTGGCTACCTGCTCCGTGCATGCCCTGTTAAAGTCTAATTGTTGCTCCAGCTTTTTCTGGCTCTGCAGTAGGGAGTCCAAACCTTCTTGGTACTCCTTCTGCAAGGCCAGAAATCTGGTATCCTGGTCAGCCTTTTCCTGTTGCAGGATGTCCATATCCCTCTTTATTTTAATGATGTGCTGTCTACTCTCATTTTCTGACTCCTGGCTCCCCTGCAGCCTCTGCTCAGAAGAGACCAGGTCAGATTGGACCTTCTCTAACGCCATCTGTCGCTTATTCGCCAGATCTTGGCTTTCAGTACATTTATCCTGCATGTCTCCCATATATAGGTACAGGTATGCGGCTATCCTAACCATCTTGTCTTGTTCATCCTTAGCTTTAGGAGCCATGTATAGTTCACTCAGGGCCACATGTAGGGGACCCTGATCTCCCCATATATCAGACCCTGTTTCAGTGACCTGTTGCGTGATGGCCTGCAACCAGACCATGCGGTCCTGGTGAGTCCACTCACCTCTCACAAATAACTTATGTAAGAAGTGCTCTCTGGCTATTTTCATATCTACCAAGGTCGTCATTCTAGAGATTGGTCTCTGTCCTGACTTACAGAAATTAGTATTTTATTTTTGCAAAACAGACCTTTTTCTTAGAGCGTTCCTTTGAGGAGTGCTTTACAGCGTAACACAGCGTGTGATCCGACCGGATATGTGTATCTGGTCAGCTGGCACACTGTATTAATCTGCACAAGTGATAGATCCAACCCAAACGTCCGGCACGAGCCCCCAATTTGTAAGAGGATTCAATTCAACACTACAGCTAAGTCAATGCCTAGTCTGGGATACTGAATGGAAACCCTTATTGATATATCTTTATGTCCAGTTCATGCGTTCTGGATGACTACCCCTATATAACACCCCTCCCTTGGAATCCCCCTGACCCCACTGAGCCAAGAAGTAGTTCTGTTTTGCAAGTTAAAAGGTTTATTTGAGAATTTAAACAATATAGATATATATATCACACTTTATAATAAATTAATAATTGAATATCACACTTAATCTGATCAGTAATCAATAATGGATAGTCTAGCACTAGCACACTTCTTTATAATCAATGATGAGTGGTTATAGGATGGATAAGATAGCAACAATACTTTTATGATTTCAAATGTATGCAATGTGGAATGAAATGCAGTACAGAAAATAACTTGATAGGATTTCAGCAAAAGACAATGTAATCACTTTCTTGGACAATTCACCACCCCCTTTATGCAATGCAAGGAAATGGAAGGAAGCACACAGTTCTCAGAAATGCAATCAAATGTAATTCAGTTCACCCCAGCAAGCTTGGACTACAGAAGTTTAAAACACAGGCCCAAAATGCTTTTATATGTGCTGGCAATGAAGTGAAAAATATGCTAAAATGCTTTTAATTCCCTCTAGAGGTTTAGGGTGAGTGGTATATGCTTTGAATAAGTTCAGGATCACTTTAGCAATGCTCTATAATGGTTGTCAGGTTGCAAACGAATTTTTGCAACGGAAGGCAAGCAGCAGCAGATTTTTACACGTGGAGAAATTGGCAAATCGCGGTAAAATTCACGAGTGCGCCGGGCGGAATTACAGAGGAACTACAAGGACTATCACTATCGTTTTGGGGTCCTAGGACAGCCTAGGATCTCAGCTTCCAAATGAAAGTTACTGCAAGTCTCTAGCACAAACGGTCACGGAGATATGAGCGATTAAATAAAGGTCGTTTTTCAGATTTGAAAATTTAAAGTTCAAAAAGACAAGTGCAGCTTGCAACTAGAAAATGACAGGTGACAGCTTTACAAATGACAGGTGACAGTTAGGAGACAGTTCTACTTAGATTAAAATAGGATTGAATTATATTATTTTAACTAAGAGATTGGTTCTGCACAGTTCTCTAGGTACTCACACTATATTCTTGAATTAAATGGGCCTCGCCACGGATCTGGTCAGGTTTTAGACTGGACTCTGGTCTCTGCACTTCACAGTGATCTGGGTCAGCTCTCTCTGGTTCTGCTAACAGCGGTTTGGTCTGGGTCTGCTCTCTCTCTGGATTCTGAAGATTGATGGATTTGAAGTCTGGATCTTTCTGCACAGCTTTCTCTAGAGATTGATGGAGGTAAAGTATGGATTTTCCGGCAGAGCTTCCAGCTGCAAATGGATTTTAAGGTCCCTATCTGTCCTGTCTGTCTGCTTTTATCTGTTTTTAAAATGGGTGTGTGTGCAGCATCACTAGGCTCTACCCCTCTCCACTTGTCATTGGCCACTTCATCCGCTTCCACTTGATTGGGGGAATGAAATGAAGTGTCATCATGATGAGGTCTGTTTATGATACAGAGAACCCACCCCTGTCAACTTTACACACAATCTATATTTGCTCAAAAAACATATTTGCACAGGTACACATTTGTTTAAAATTACATGCACCCTTCACATATCACAGGAGGTATACCCTGTCCAAATCTGCTCTGCCTGGCACATATTTCACTTTTTAACTGGTTTCGCAATATCGGACATTACCCCAAATTTACACACATGTGCGCAAGGAGTATGGACATTAGTTGATGAAGTGTCAGATTTTTCACATGCACACATTTTGAGTAATATCCTCTTTTCCGCTAAAACCCCCTGAACATACCACCGGGTCCTAACACGTCTTAAAATGTGGCAGAAAAATCACAAGAATTATGGTATCATTTATAAAATTTTCACAAGTCCGCTCTATGAATGATCCATCTTTTTAGAGTTATGTTCTGGCCCCAAAGGGGTGTGGTTTCCCCCCAGCACAAGGTTGAATTTCTGGTTTTTCCAGTTCTGCCAAGCCAGCTTGCTCTCACAGGCAGTGCTCCTCCCCTGTCCTTCCAGGAGGAAGCTCCATTTACGACTCCCGCCAATAAAACATTTGCCTGAGTCAGGACAGGGCTTTGTTCAGAGCTCCTGTATTCTGTGGGGGCTCCCCTTAATTCAATTATCAGAGAGATGGCATATCCTTAGTGTGGCCAGCAAAAGGCAGATAGGCCTGGGAACACAGCTGTGACTCAAGTTTCATCTCCTGTCGGGGGTAGCTGGTGGGCAGAATTCAGTTCCCTAAGCCAGGTTTCAGATAAAATGTCACTTTTTGTTACCCAGTTTAAGTCAAGACAATGTTTACATATGCAGCTAGAATGCTGATTTTAAGTTTAAAACTATGACATTTAAACAATTGCAACCTATGTGACACTCAAAAGTAGGTCACTCAGTCAATTTAAACATTTAGATTTTTAGTGTCTTTCAGTCCAAATTTACTTAAACTGCTGAAATCCACAGCTCAGCCAGTCTTGTTATAAACCTTCAAGTCACTTCAGAATATAACTTTACATTGGATCCACCTCTCAGTAAGTCTTTCTTTGGCTTGCTTTGGGTTCATTTATTCAGTTTTCTACAAAAAAGTAAAATCTGGTGTTGTTTTAAAACGCCGGCTTTCTGATAGTGGTGAGTACTGGTACTGCACCCCTTTTTGGGATTTAAGAAAATTAATTCCCAACAGTTATGGGTTTGCTTTTGGCAATCAGCATTGCCATTCCCAATGGTTTCAGACTACTGTGTGGGTAGTCCAATGGTGGTTTTAGGCAGTGTCCTTCTGTGCCCATAACATCGGCAAAAATGAGTGGCAGCCTATTCTTCATGCATTTCCCTGTGCATTTTCTGGGAAGCTCTGGCCATCATGATGTTTTCCATGTCAGTACTGCACAGTTTTGAGGTAGGGCTTGGATGCGTGGATAAAAACATCCCACATGGTCAAGGGAAAACCTCTTGCAAGGGAAAACCTTTACCACCCCTGCAGTAGAAGCCACTCTCACCACGGACACATCTTTGACTGGGTGGGGGGCTTACTTCCTTCATCAGACAGTGCACAGCGTTTGGTCCCCAGCAGTAGCATCCAACCACATAAACCAGTGGGAACTGCTAGCAGTGTTCAATGCCCTGAAGGTCTTTCAAACACAACTCCAGGGGAAGACATTCCTAGTCCTCACGGACAGTACCACAGCCATGTATTACCTGAACAAGCAAGGGGGCACTCACTCTCTATGGAAATGGGCCCTCAAACACAAGATGTTCCTCCTGTCGCAACACGTTCCAGGGTAACTCAATCTTCTGGTGGATGTGCTCAGAAGAGACTTCCCACTACCCGTAGAGTACGAGTGGCGATTGCACAAAGACATTGTTCTCAACGTCTTCTCAGACTGGGGCTTCCCAGAGCACGACTTGTTCGCGACTCTGGCGAATGCACAACGCCTCCAGGTTCCTGCAGAACCACTCCAAGGGGAACGGACTCTGGATAACATGGACAGGGAAATGTGTCTACACTTGTCCCCCCCGCCCGACTCTCCTACTCAACAAGATAGTGTGCAAGATGCACCAGGAACCAGTCACGATGATTCTGGTGGCCCGGAGGTGCGCCCGCCAACCTTGGTTTTCTTATCTTATGCCAATGTCAGTCTCCCCTGCGAGGAAGCTGCCATGCCCATACAACATGCTGTCACAAGACAGGGGGTAAACACTCAATTTAGCAGCCTGGCTCCTGAGGTCATAGAGTTTGGACAGCTCAAACTCCCTCAAAGATGTAT
This sequence comes from Ambystoma mexicanum, assembly GCF_040938575.1. Lineage (NCBI taxonomy): Eukaryota > Metazoa > Chordata > Amphibia > Caudata > Ambystomatidae > Ambystoma > Ambystoma mexicanum. The sequence continues at coordinate 1,553,440 of NW_027182446.1, forward strand.
GGACATACTTAGAGATGCACTAAAACCTAACACTAGACATTGCTAATCCAGGAAATGGAAACGCTTTGTTATCTGGTGCAATGCCAAGAGCATCAACCTAATTGAATGCTCACCAACACATATTGTCCTGTACCTGACTCGCCTATTAGATTCAGGCTTAGTTTTCAATTCCTTAAAAGTCGGCTAAGCTGCACTTTCAGTTTACAATCATCCCAGAAAAAGGTTTTGTGGTGGAAAATTCCAATAATCAAGGCTTTTATGCAGAAGGTTAAAAGACTTCATCCCCCTATTTCCGACCCAGATCCCAGATGGGACCTGAACGTTGTACTGACTAGACTAATGGGACCTCCCTTTGAACCTATGCATAAGGCTAGCCTTAAAGCACTCACTCACAAGACCGCCTTCCTGGTGGCAGTCTCATCAAGAAGTGAACTGTAGGCCCTTTCAGTTCAAGACCCGTTTGTCATCTCTGGGTACTGCTCGCTAGTCTATGCACAGCATGTGATTCTAAACAGATAAACAAGCATCAGAAGACATGCATTACTTACCATAAAAGCATTTCTGATGATTGTATCTGCTTAGATTCACATGCGCCCACCCAGCATCCCCTATTGGAGAAGAAGGAACATAGACCTCTTGCACCTCTCTCTCTTTACTCTCTCATGATCGTCATAAGGCTCCTTTACAGCAGAAAAAACACATGTCACTTGGGTTGATATCAATACCTTCCCACGTCGTGTCCTTTGATTGGCGATCTATTACAATGGGATTTTCCTTCTTTTGGTCGAAGAGTTTGTTGAAGTGCGGTACCCAAGTAGTTGCTGATTGTTTAATAAGAGCCCACATAGCTGCGGTATTTTTCCTTTCAGTTTTTCCAGCATCTCTTCTCATCTGTTTTTTTTTGTACATTCTCCTTCAATTCCTATATTGCTGTCATGCTTTGATGATTGCTGCAATGTTCTTTTTGAATTCCTTTTTTTTCGCAGCTACCACCGGGTCATGAGCATGTCGATAGGTGATTCTTGAATAATTTGACCGTCCAAGTTTTTTCTCAAACTCTTACAATAGATTTATGTGATTTAATCTTGTTGTTCCTTTAATATCTTCAGCCTGATAATATTTTTAAGGTTTTCTGTCCACTTATCGGGCAGCTCTTACTGATGGTCTTGTTAGTTTGAGCGGTGAGATTACATACTGAATTTCGCTGTGCCCTGAGGATGTCTTTTGAAGTTCATACCGAATCTTGCAGATGGCCTTCTCTCTTTCCGGTTTGCTGTTTGATTGATCTTGAGGTTTTCTCACTGTTTGTTTAGGTGGGATGTTGTTACCACAATGCACCTCCTTCGGCTGCTCTTCCTTTAACTTCTGTCTAAAAATTGAATTCCTTTGGTGCCTATCTTCGATTGATTCTGTATTTGTGATGTGGCACGCCAGAGGTTAGCAGTGTGTGGCGTTGAACAACATAAATTAAAAACGTATAATGTTGGTTTACCTTAATCTATGTAAGTATACACATGCATTGGCCCCGGTGACAGCTCCATTTACTCCCTTCCACAACCTGGTCAGAATGCCCCTAAAACTCACCCTATTGTAAGAAGCTCACTACTTACAGATAAATCTGATTTCTCATCTATTGTATGTTTTTTTGGAATCAAAAGAGCATTATTCCTCCTGTATATAAATAAGTAAATTAAATAAATAAAAACAAAAAAAATCTACCCTCCTCCCCAACCCACAGAAGTGTCCATAATATCCCCACAGCACTACTGCAAGCCAACACACCCAGAACATGTGTGGTTTAGCTCTTTATTTTTGATTTTCTTTAAAACAACAAACAGCCACTTTGACTACTGGATCCTTGTATTCCATGATTGCGGGCTGTAGTTGGCCTGAAAACAGTTCTGGTTGGCATTTGCAGAGGTCTGTCTGGGAAAGAGTGAATTCACTTTTTTGTGTGAGTATTTGTTTTCATGGGTGTGCTTGGAAAAATAGCTAAGATATCCCAGTTATTGAATGTATGCTTGGTGTGTGACGGGTGCTGTGTTTTCTCATTGCCTTCCGAGGGATGGTAAAAGCTGTTCTCCTTACCCATCACCTTGTCTGTAGATGGAGCTATACCTGCACTCTGGGAGTCCTGCTGCTCGAAGAAGGATCAAAGCTCTGCACCTGCATTCTTTTGCAGCTCTTCTTCGGAAGACAAGAAGAAACCCACAGCAGAGCTCCTTTCGTTAGATCCAGTGGTGACATCCTGCTCAAGCCATTGTCTCCCTGATTCTCAGTTGAACCAGAAGTGGGTGCCAGGTATCTGTTGACTTGCTGAACCGACCTTAGAATCTTCCACCCATGACGTAAGTACCCTGGTTCCCTGGCCTGTGTATGAAGCTGCAATGCCCTGTGCTGCCTTCTATCCTTCCAGTCACCGGTGAGCTCTCCTCCCGGTCGTTCTTCTGTGTCTGGTACTTCTCTCCTGTGACTACCAGCAATCTTTCTTCCCCGGGGTCTCCTCTCCACAACCTGAGCATTAGAAGCCACCTCCTGTGCCAGAGGATGACCGCAGCTGTTCTGGATTTCCACTCCTGTGGCCGGGACTCTGGACCTGGGTATCTCAGTATTCAATAATCCCTCTTCAAGTGCCTGGGATCCACCCTGCACCAGTGTTTCTTCACTGGAGCCTAACCAAGTCCCCAAACAACGTGCACAGCAACTGCCTCTGGGAAACACCATAACACCATCCGCATAGCAGTTTTTTTAGTCCCAGTCTATTGCTCTACTGACCCTCTGGTTTACTGGCACGCACTTACTTTGATTTTTTCTTCGATCTTAGCCTCTTATTCATCATCAATGGGTTCCTACGGCTTGACTGGTCAAAACACCTCCCTCACCCCTGCTCACTGGCACTACAGAAATTCTCTTTAGAAACAATTTTGCTAAAGGTAACCTTGTCCTGCCAAAGACTGTCCCTATTCACACAAGTTATTTTATGTTACAGATTTTCATACCGAAGTACAGCGCAGCCACCACCAAAAGGCAACCTGGCGCTGAAACTGAATAGACACTATTGGAGGAAGAAGGACACGGCTAAAAGAGTAAAGTTTTCAAAGCCTTTCTAAATTGCAAATGGGGGGCCACAGAGCGAAGAGCAATGGGAAGGGCATTCCACAACATGGCAGCCCTGACAGAAAATGAGCAGTCGCCAATTCTAGCACGATGGAACCTACTGACAGCTAGAAGGAAGCAATCCTTAAAATGCAGCATACGGCCAGGAACATAAGGTGGAAACTTTGACTTAAAATACTCAAGGCCAACTGCGTGAATAGCCCTGCGCACCAGACAAAGGGATTTGAATGCACTCGTTTAGCCGCTGGCAGCCAGTGAAGAGCATTAAGAACAGGAGAAATGTGCGCCCGATAGGAGGAACCCGTGCAAGGGGAGCAGCTGAGTTCTGAAGAATTTGAAGGCTGCATAGCAAATAGTCAGGCTGGGCCAGATAAACAGAGTTACAATACTCAATCCGACTAAGGACCAGATCATAGACCACGTGAGCCTATGGGGTGTTTGGGGAGGGTGTGTGGGTGGACCTCCGATCTCCTTGCTCAAAATAAACCCACCTCATTAGAAGCAAGTGCACGTTTAGTCCGTAAAGCAAGTTTTTTGTACAAACGGCTCGGAGGGGCTAGATGACGCTGTAGTCAAACTAACCCGATTCTATCTGAACCACACAAACGTTGCACATTATAAACACTTTGCAACATTGAACACACTCCCACATATTTTATTACAAAGTCACCCCTCTCCCCCCAAAGAATACTTGGTCAAACCTATACTACGAGATCTAATCCCCCAAGTTCCCATATTCCCATTTGATACATTCAACTCCTTTCAACACAACTCATGTTACCAGCACACCCCTTTTCGGGATCTTTCTGTAGTCAGACGGGACATCATTACATAGTTACATATTCACGCACAACAAACCTAATTTATTAAAGTTCCATCTGGTCTGGGACCTCTAACCCCGGTCGTGATGAACATGGCTTGACAAGGGCACTTCTACAATATGAGGAGGGGGAGAGACAAACAAGTTCCCTTTGAACTGATGGTAGCCATCTTATCCGCCCAGACTTGCTGGCCTCCCTGAGATCTCCTATTTCATGCGAATCTATTATGACTACCATTTCCGCACTCATGTCCTCTGGCCACATCCTGGCCATGTTTGAGAACCTCATTGCCACCCATTAACCATTGACCAACTCTGCCCTTAAGCACCCCTTGCACTGGGTTTATAACCTGGCTTCAAGTCGACCCTATCAGGTGGGCAGACTTCCATGGTAATGAATAACAAACTCCAGTGTACTCGGGAAGATTACATCTCCTCTCCACAATAGTACTAACTCGTAAACCCTTGCCTGGCCGCAACTGACCATTTGATGTCATCGCAGGTTCCTGAATGCAGTTTGCCAACTTCCCCATCCTTCGTACTCAATCAACCGGCATCCCAGGTCGCACAGAATGTATCTCGCCACTCCAGGTTTCTGCGGCCTGCACCAAATGTCTATACAGATTCATGTATTCACTATGTACCCCTTGTTCCCCAATTGTCCTAAACACATTTCCCTGAATCCCTGTTCATATATGTCTGTACATGTGTGTTTAAGACTACCGTGTCCCGCCGCAGTGGCTTCTCTGACCTTGAATCTCCTTTCTCAGGTTTGCATATGAAGCTCCTCGCTTCCCATCTTTTAGGTTCTGCATTGCACGCCACCTGATTACATTATGTTTACATTATATCAGCATCATTATGTTGCTACGTGCGTGTGATTCTAAAATGTATCAACTATACACAAAATAACACTAATAGTAGCACTCCTTTCGTTCCCATCAAATACATTAGATACATGCCGCTAACATCGTGTCTACCCCAGTCACCAATATGGCATGCACAAAACAAATCTTTCTTCTCTGTTGAAACCTTTATTGACCACCCCAACATCCCTCCCTTTAGTTAATTCATTAACTAACCAACCAATCGCTTGTACTTCTAAAACATCTGCTTGGGGGAAACAAGACCCTACAAACATCTCTTACTAGTCCCCCTATGGACATACTCCTTCACTGAACAAACCCAGCTCACCACCCCCCTCCTCCAGTCCACATCCTACATGATGCTAATGCCAATTTGGAGGAGACCTAACCAACCCTGTATCCATCTGTGACTCTGAGTACCCATATGATATGAAAGGGCAGTGTTCCTAGCCTTGGACAGTGTCATAGTCATCATGGCAGCTGCTGTTGGTATCTTAGCAGATCAGCAATGTAAGAGCATCTGACAGGTGCAAAAGATAATCAATAAAATGACAGAAATTGACATGAGGATCTTCACAACTATGCTTCTCCATTATGGCGCTCTTGCTGCAGTGGTTGTCTGGCATTGCCGGGTGTTGTGCAGCTCAGCTTCCCTGCTCCTGAGCTCTTGACATGGCTCCACCCATGCCAAGCCGTCTGGGAACTATCGCGGCCCCTCGCCGGCATGCCCCGATCCACATCGGTTTCTGGACACAATGCAGATCTTCTGTGTTGATCACGTACACCTGCTGCCTCCTTTGGCTGGATTTGACAACTGGTCTAGTCCCTTTTTGAACTTTATACCAAGATTGCAGTTTTGATTTGAATTAAAGGGCAAGTCATTCTTTGGTCCCCCGGGTGTGATCTTCATGGTTCCCGCTGGGCCATCTTGTGTCAGTCCTAGGTCCACATAAGTCTGATATGTTCTTTTTCATCCCAGCACTTTCAAGAAAGACAAGGTCTTGAGTATTACAATAGTACATCTCTTTACTAGATACATCAAGGACCACATTGACACCCTCGCTCCGGCCCTTGTTGATTTTTGCAACCACTCACCCTTGAAGCACTCCCTTGTGCATCCTCTTCTCAGGAAACCCACAGCTGATCCTTGCTGTCTGGTTAACTATCACCCAATTTCCATTACCCCCTTTCTGGGCAAACTCCTGGAAAGCTGGCCATCTCTCAGCTTAACCTTTATTCAGATTCTGTTGGCTGTCTCCATGACCACCAGTCTGGTTTCAGAGTGGCCAGAAGCACGGAAACTGCTCTCCTGAACATCTGTGAAGATCTGCTCTCCAACCTGGACTTTAACATTCCCTCTGTCCTCATCCTTCTTGATCTCTCTTCTGCCTTCGACACGGTCAACCACACCATCCTGCTCAACTGTCTCCGTGATAACCTGGGTATCACTGATCAGGGCAAAACAGAAAGGTTATGGCTGGAAGGTTTTGAATTAATCATAACCATGGGCAAAGCTCTGGGCAACCCTCCAGACCATCGTTTTTCAGCCTGCCAAGCCATTACAGAAGGGGAAAAACCATATGCAAATCAGGCTTGGTCCGACCCCAAAAGGGGCAGTCCAGCCCGAACTGCTAGGTCACATCCCTTCTGCACGAGACCACAAGCATCCCCAGACATGTTTCAGCCTTGTTGGGTGTCATCAGTGAGGAGTAGCTTGGGTCTCTAGGCCCGGCAGACTCGGGACCCATGTCTGGGCATACCCGTCCCTCTCGGGTGACTTTAGCAAAACAGAAAGGTGATGGCTGGAAGGTTTTGAATTAATCATAACCACGGGCAAAGCTCTGGGCAACCCTCCAGACCATCGTTCTTCGCCTGCCAAGCCATTACAGAAGGGGAAAAACCATATGCAAATCAGGCTTGGTCCGACCCCAAAAGGGGCAGTCCAGCCCGAACTGCTAGGTCACATCCCTTCTGCATGAGACCACAAGCATCCCCAGACATGTTTCAGCCTTGTTGGGTGTCATCAGTGAGGAGTAGCTTGGGTCTCTAGGCCCGGCAGACTCGGGACCCATGTCTGGGCATACCCGTCCCACTCGGGTGACTTTAGCAAAACAGAAAGGTGATGGCTGGAAGGTTTTGAATTAATCATAACCACGGGCAAAGCTCTGGGCAACCCTCCAGACCATCGTTTTTCAGCCTGCCAAGCCATTACAGAAGGGGAAAAACCATATGCAAATCAGGCTTGGTCCGACCCCAAAAGGGGCAGTCCAGCCTGAACTGCTTGGTCACATCCCTTCTGCAGGAGACCACAAGCATCCCCAGACATGTTTCAGCCTTGTTGGGCATCATCAGTGAGGAGTAGCTTGGGTCTCTAAACCCGGCAGACTCGGGACCCACGTTTGGGCATACCGTCCCACTTGGAGTGACTTTAGCAAAACAGAAAGTTGATGGATGGAAGGTTTTGAATTAATCATAACCATGGGCAAAGCTCTGGGCAACCCTCCAGACCATCGTTTTTCAGCCTGCCAAGCTATTACAGAAGGGGAAAAAAATATGCAAATCAGGTTTTGTCCTACCCCAAAAGGGGCAGTCCAGCCCAAACTGCTTGGTCACATCCCTTCTGCATGAGACCACAAGCATCTCCAGACATGTTTCAGCCTTGTTGGGTGTCATCAGTGAGGAGTAGCTTGGGTCTCTAGGCCCGGCAGACTCGGGACCCATTTCTGGGCATACCCGTTCCACTCGGGTGACTTTAGCAAAACAGAAAGGTGATGGCTGGAAGGTTTTGAATTAATCATAACCACGGGCAAAGCTCTGGGCAACCCTCCAGACCATCGTTTTTCAGCCTGCCAGGCCATTACAGAAGGGGGAAAAACCATATGCAAATTAGGCTTGGTCCTACCCAAAAGGGGCAGCCCAGCCCAAACGGCTAGGTCACATCCCTTCTGCACGAGACCACAAGCATCCCTAGACATGTTTCAGCCTTGTTGGGCGTCATCAGTGAGGAGTAGCTTGGGTCTTTAGGCCCGGCAGACTCAGGACCCACGTCTGGGCATACCGGTCCCACTTTGGGTGACTTTAGCAAAATCGAAAGGTGATGGCTGGAAGGTTTTGAATTAATCATAACCACGGGCAAAGCTCTGGGTAACCCTCCAGACCATCGTTTTTCAGCCTACCAAGCCATTACAGAAGGGGAAAAACCATATGCAAATCAGGGTTGGTCCGACCCCAAAAGGGGCAGTCCAGCCCGAACTGCCTGGTCACATCCCTTCTGCACAAGACCACAAGCATCCCCAGACATGTTTCAGCCTTGTTGGGCATCATCAGTGAGGAGTAGCTTGGGTCTCTAAACCCGGCAGACTCGGGACCCACTTTTGGGCATACCGTCCCACTTGGAGTGACTTTAGCAAAACAAAAAGGTGATGGATGGAAGGTTTTGAATTAATCATAACCACGGGCAAAGCTCTGGGCAACACTCCAGACCATCGTTTTTCAGCCTGCCAAGCCATTACAGAAGGGGAAAAACCATATGCAAATCAGGGTTGGTCCGACCCCAAAAGGGGCAGTCCAGCCCGAACTGCCTGGTCACATCCCTTCTGCACAAGACCACAAGCATCCCCAGACATGTTTCAGCCTTGTTGGGCATCATCAGTGAGGAGTAGCTTGGGTCTCTAAACCCGGCAGACTCGGGACCCACGTCTGGGCATACCCGACCCACTCGGGGTGACTTTAGCAAAACAGAAAGGTGATGGATGGAAGGTTTTGAATTAATCATAACCACGGGCAAAGCTCTGGGCAACCCTCCAGACCATCGTTTTTCAGCCTGCCAAGCTATTACAGAAGGGGAAAAAAATATGCAAATCAGGCTTTGTCCTACCCCAAAAGGGGCAGTCCAGCCCAAACTGCTTGGTCACATCCCTTCTGCATGAGACCACAAGCATCTCCAGACATGTTTCAGCCTTGTTGGGTGTCATCAGTGAGGAGTAGCTTGGGTCTCTAGGCCCGGCAGACTCGGGACCCATGTCTGGGCATACCCGTTCCACTCGGGTGACTTTAGCAAAACAGAAAGGTGATAGCTGGAAGGTTTTGAATTAATCATAACCACGGGCAAAGCTCTGGGCAACCCTCCAGACCATCGTTTTTCAGCCTGCCAAGCCATTACAGAAGGGGGAAAAACCATATGCAAATTAGGCTTGGTCCTACCCAAAAGGGGCAGCCCAGCCCGAACGGCTAGGTCACATCCCTTCTGCACGAGACCACAAGCATCCCCAGACATGTTTCAGCCTTGTTGGGCGTCATCAGTGAGGAGTAGCTTGGGTCTTTAGGCCCGGCAGACTCGGGACCCACGTCTGGGCATACCCGTCCCACTTGGGGTGACTTTAGCAAAACAGAAAGGTGATGGATGGAAGGTTTTGAATTAATCATAACCACGGGCAAAGCTCTGGGCAACACTCCAGACCACCGTTTTTCAGCCTGCCAAGCCATTACAGAAGGGGAAAAACCATATGCAAATCAGGCTTGGTCCTAGCCAAAAGGGGCAGTCCAGCCCGAACTGCCAGGTCACATCCCTTCTGCACGAGACCACAAGCATCCCCAGACATGTTTCAGCCTTGTTGGGCGTCATTAGTGAGGAGTAGCTTGGGTCTCTAGGCCCGGCAGACTCCGGACCCACGTCTGGGCATACCCGACCCACTCGGGGTGACTTTAGCAAAACAGAAAGGTGATGGCTGGAAGGTTTTGAATTAATCATAACCACGGGCAAAGCTCTGGGCAACCCTCCAGACCATCGTTTTTCAGCCTGCCAAGCCATTACAGAAGGGAAAAAACCATATGCAAATCAGGCTTGGTCCTACCCCAAAAGGGGCAGTCCAGCCCGAACTTCTAGGTCACATCCCTTCTGCACGAAACCACAAGCATCCCCAGACATGTTTCAGCCTTGTTGGGCGTCCTCAGTGAGGAGTAGCTTGGCTCTCCAGTCATGGCAGACTCAGGACCCTCGTCTGGGCATACCCGTCCCACTCGGGGTGACGTTAGCATTAGCAAAATAGAAAGGTGATGGCTGGAAGGTTTTGAATTAATCATAACCACGGGCAAAGCTCTGGGCAACCCTCCAGACCATCGTTTTTCAGCCTTCCAAGCCATTACAGAAGGGGAAAAACCATTTGCAAATCAGGCTTGGTCCTACCCCAAAAGGGGCAGTCCAGCCCGAACTTCTAGGTCACATCCCTTCTGCACAAGACCACAAGCATCCCCAGACATGTTGCAGCCTTGTTGGGCATCATTAGTGAGGAGTAGCTTGGGTCTCTAGGCCCGGCAGACTCGGGACCCACGTCTGGGCATACCCGTCCCACTCGGGGTGACTTTAGAAAAACAGAAAGGTGATGGCTGGAAGGTTTTGAATTAATCATAACCACGGGCAAAGCTCTGGGCAACCCCTTCAGACCATCGTTTTTCAGCCTGCCAAGCCATTACAGAAGGGGAAAAACCATATGCAAATCAGGCTTGGTTCTACCCCAAAAAGAGTAGTCCAGCCCGAACTGCTAGGTCACATCCCTTCTGCACGAGACCACAAGCATCCCCAGACATGTTTCAGCCTTGTTGGCGTCATCAGTGAGGAGTAGCTTGGGTCTCTAAGCCCGGCAGACTCAGGACCAACGTCTGGGTATACCCATCCCAATCGGGGTGACTTTAGCAAAACAGAAAGGTGATAGCTGGAAGGTTTTGAATTAATCATACCCACGGGCAAAGCTCTGGGCAACCCTCCAGACCATCGTTTTTCAGCCTGCCAAGCCATTACAGAAGGGGAAAAACCATATGCAAATCAGGCTTGGTCCTACCCCAAAAGGGGCAGTCCAGCCCGAACAGCCAGGTCACATCTGGCCTGGCTGACCAGTTTCCTCTCTGATCGACACTCCCAGGTCCAACTGGGGTCCTTCCTATCATCTATCTTCCTCTATACCTGTGGGGTTTCCCAGGTGTCTAACCTCTCACCTGCCTCTTCAACCAATACCTGGCAACTCTCACCCACTGCATTGCCATTTTCTGCTCAAATTTCCAGTGCTACGCTGATGACACTCAACTCATTTTCCAGCTGCCCTTGGCCACCTCCTCTCCCACTCTCTTCTCTGACTGCCTAACTGCCTTTTAAGATTGGTGTGCCACCAATGATCTTTGTCTGAATGCCAGCAAGACTGAGATCCTCCTCATTGGCACACCATCTCCATCCTTTTCCCTCACTATCTGGCCAGCCTCCCTTGGCCTCTTCTTACCCTTTCCTGTGAGGCTAAGAATCTCGGGGTCATCTCCACACTTTCTTTCTCCGCCCATCCTACTGCACCGCCTCAGAGGTACTCTGCCTTTCCTTTCCTTCCCTTAGAAGCTCACTGTCTCCCAAGCTCTGGTTCTCTCTAGGTTGGACTATTGTAACAGCCTCTTTCTAAATCTACCTGCCTCTACTCTCCGCCCTCTGCAACTTATTCAGAACAGGACTGCAAGACTTGTCCTTGGCATCAAGCCCTGGGATCGTATCTCTCTAGCTCTGAAATCTCTCCATTGGCTCCTAGTGGATGCAAGGATTAGTTCCAAACCCTCTGCATTGTTCACAAGGCTTTCTGGGGCCTGGGTCCAAAATACCTTCAGCTATCCCTCCGCAAATACCTCCCGTCTCGAGCTTTTCGCTCCTCTACCTCTAACTCCCTCCAGGTCAATCGTTTTTCAAAGAAACAAGCTGGGGGTAGATCTCTATCTTCAGCTGGGGCCTCCCTCTGGAACAGCCTCCCTGCCACTCCAAAACTTGAGGAGAACCATTTCTGGTTCCAGAAGCACCTCAAGACCTTCCTCTTTGCTTCTGCCTTTGCACTCCCCTCTCCCCTGATGATATCCTCTCTCTTGACACTGTGCACCTGACCACCCTCTGTCCCCTGGGCCCAGGTACCTGCTCACCCGGCCACCCTTCTGCACTGCCTCCCGGCCACCCTTTGCACTGGGGACTGTATCTGCACCAATACAGCCCCCTCCCCCCAATTTTTCTTCCTTTTCTGCACTTATCAGACTTACCCAGTCTGCTGCCTTAAACACAGCACTTGCCACTTGCGAGCTGCACTACCACTGTTTATTGTCTCCATTTTCTATTTATTTGTATTTATTTATTTATCTGCTCTCCTCTGCTCCTCACTTTCCACTCTCCCCCTTCCATGCACTTTTTCCCTTTTCGCTTACCCATGCACGTTCTCAGTGTCACTGGGCCTAGTAAGATTGTTGTGTTGTGTTGTGCTCTCCCCTGCTCCCCTCCCTTGCCTAGTCGCACTCTGAAACACTTGTGTACGAGCGCGATACAAATAAAATATCATATCATATCATACAGATTTCTCAGGAGATAGAGAGGCGAGTGAGGCTGTGTGGGTTTGGTGTGTTTTCCTTGGCCGTACCTTAGATGGCCATCTCTTTTCCCGTGGGGGGAGCCCCTTCCCATGAGATCCTCCCTCATTATACCACCCCCAGGTGGACTATTGGGTAGCAGCCTCACTACCCTGGCATCAGGGGAAGGAGTTCCCCCTTGGGGAGAAGTGACAGCATCCAGGAATACAAGCAGAAATCCATGACTTTGCTGACATTGCGTTGCACTTATAACATGGAACTGCCAGGCAAGACTAATACTGCAATTTACCTTTGAAGAGAAGTTGCTGGTTACGGGTGTTGTGGGTCAGCTAAGGGAAACCACTGAAATAGCCCAACCCAAATAAATGACCCAACACCCTGGCAGTCTCAGCCTACCAGAAGGGGCAACACAAATACATACATGAGTGAAACATTATAAAATAGGTTGGTTGATACCAGCAGTGGCAGCATGTTTGGAGAGGCCCAACAGTGCAACATGAAGTGCTAGATGCATGCACAGCTGTCACAGGTGCTGAAAGAGCGCTCTAACTCCTGGAGAAGGTTCAAGGGTTTTTATTAAATGTTAAGGCAGAGCGCTAGGGCCATCCCTCACTCTCGTCTTGATGAAGCCTTTCCCACCCTCGCCCAGGCGTCCTTATCCCCCAGATTAGTATAGAGAGTTTATTGCCCCTACTGTCTAATTTCTACAGTAAGGTCGCCTCATCTATCTAAGCCTCCTCTCGGGATATCTACAGTGGTCCATCTCAATCCACGTAGCTAGTTGGATCTATCAGAATCCTCATAGTGAACTCTACAAGGGGGCAATGATAATCCTGACAGGTTAAAAGCTGTGAAACAACATTCATTAGATACTAAAACCGCTGAAAACAGATGGTAGTTAGACTGGTCACATGTGCCTAAAAGTGATTCTGAGGTCAAGATTAACCAACAAATCCATTGTGAAGCAGTGGTGAACAATGTGACACTGAAGTTAAGTGACTGAACATTACTAATTGTGAGCATTGCCTAAGCCAAGAATGAAGCAAGCATTTCTCCAAGGCCAATGGAGATGCAGGTATTGCCAGAGCTAAGAGTTGGTCAAACATTGGCCCTCATCCCGAGTATGGTGGTCTGGAATAAGGGGGCCGGTAGCAATGTACCAGCACACTTTCTGGACCGCCATACTCTGAGAATGCCGGTAGAGGCCACAGATGTTTTCAGGCCCCTGCTGGCATGTCTCTCCCTGAGCACCGGCACTGTTAGTAACGGTGCCGGTGCTTCAGTGACCCCATTTCCATGGAATCCTATTGGACTCCATGGAAACGGGGAGTAACCGTGACCATCGCAACTTGTGATAGCCTTGTGCCACCAGGATATCAGGCAGAGGTAAGGGTGTTACGGTGTTGCGGGTAACCTGCCTCCTACCGGCGGGTTTTACCAGCAACCCCGTTATGAGCCCCATTGTCTAAAGCCAAAAGAGACTAACAACACGGCATACAGTTAAGTTATTCTGGTTGGCTGGAAGGAAAGAGGTGAATGCAAGGCCATAAAAAGAGCTTGTTGATTATTCCCTAAAGGTTGTTGCAACTCACATTACCAAAGCCTCGAGGCGGAATGGTATAATTATATCCTTAAGGGCAGTTTGGTTGTTGATGCTGCAGGAAGACAAGAGTGGCAAATGGGCTGCCCTTCTGGAAAGTGAATGGTCAGAAGAAGAGTGCCTTGCTTACTTTGAAGTGTTTGAGAGGCCCTGAAGTTGAATCTTGTCTTTTCTGAAAAGTTGTTCAATGTCACAAAAATACAAATTGCTGAAGCTGTAGTTAATGTTGATGTTGCTGAAAAACCAGTGGCAAATAGGCTACTCTTCTGAAGGGTGAATGTTCAGAGGAAGAGTGCTTTGCCTATATGAAGGTGGTGTAGAACACTGATGTGAATATTGTTTTTTCGGCAAAAGTTGCTAATCACAAAATTGTAGACTGTTAAAGCTGTGATAAAACCTTTGGTTGTCAGTAGATTTAAAAATTCAGAAGCCCAGTTGAATATGGAACCCTATGTGGCAGGCAAGTAGGCCCGCATGGTGCATCCTTTCAGAAATTAACCTGGTATGAGAGTTGCTCAGGTAGAAGCAGTGGTGCTTTGAAGTCATCCTGACAGAGATATAGACTGTGATACATAATGCTGTAAAGAGAAACTTAAGAAGTGCTACCAAGAAGCTTTGTTTCTTTGACCTTTCCAAAAGTTGTGTTTCTTTGAATCTGACAAGAACTGTGATTCCTCTTTGACATTTATAAGTTGTGGCAAAGCATCTTGACAAGGAACACAATTGGTGCTATTTAATGAAGTAGAAATCATAGTTCACGGAAGAAGAGAATCTTTTCTGTTGTTGAACAATGGTTGACAGAACTTTCTTTTGACACAGTGAGGGAGACAAGAACTGAATTGAAACTTTATTGGGCAGCCATATTTCCAGGTTTCTTTTTGTTGAACATTGGAGTTGAATCGACCTTGAAACTTGGGGAAGGGGAGATCACCCAGGTTACTAGAAAAGACTGTAAATACATTGGAAATACCGTTGTTGATATTTGGTGTGAAGTGCCATATATATTTTCTTGTATATTTTGTGTTTAAGTGTGAAGGCCAGATATCCCTTGTTTGAGTCTTTGCTTTAGTTTTGACAGGCAGGTAGATCCTCTTCAGGCTAGTCCTAATGAGGCGTTTGTCGAACTTTATAATTTAATAAAATGGCACCATTTGAGAAATCACCCAAAGTTGGCCATTTCACATTTCTGACTCCTCACAACGCTGCGAGGTACTGAGAATCAGTGTGTATGAGAACACAAAAAAATGCATTTTTAAATCAACTACTGTGAAGTGGGTCGACCCAGTAGTGATGTTTAAGAGTATGGTGGCAGGATACGGTACCACTGAAAATTCCTCCTCAACAATATTATTGAGGGTGCGCAAATACAGGACCATCCGCTAACTGGACCCCTTTAATTTCTTCACAGGGTAGATAGCTGTATTGTATGGGGACACAGAAGGTCTTGTTATGCCTTGCTTCAACAGTGCCATAAGGGTCTCGTAAATCCATTTGTCCGCCTCCCTGGACATGGGGTACGGTTTAACCTGCAGCAATATTGCACCGGGATTCAATTGTATCTTCACTGCTCCAGCCCACATCATGAGGATTGCTGGTCCACAAATAGTCTGACATTTTTCCCAATTCCTCCTTCCAATATGGCAATGTACTTCTAACGATGAGCATGAGCTGTGGCACTTCCCTTTGCTATATCACGATCTGGCAAGACACCCCAATTTCAAGGACCATCTCTCCTGTGTCTTCGGTACCTTCAAACAATTGCTCATCGGACACGTCCCTCAGCGACAAGGTTGTATCGATGCACAGAACTGTGCGCCGCTCTCTGCCTTCCTCGCCAGTGCCTGAGAGAACCACCCTGCTCTTCTTGATCACTACAGTGTCTAAGAGAATCGTAACAATGGTGCCTGGTGTTACCTCCTGTGGCACATCAGGCCAAAATATAAACTCAATCAATACTCGTCAAGTCAGATTTCAGATCCCCGGGACCCAACTTAACAAAACCAACAAAACCATCACCCCATAAAGAAACCACTGAATAAACGGGTACCCCTATAATCGCGCTGTCGCTACAATAGGCCAGCAAATGTGCTGCTTCCCTTACTGGATACAACCCTTCGGTCAAGCATACAATACCTTCCTCCGTGAAAGCAATTGAAATCTGTAGACTATTCAGGAGGTAGCTTCCCAAGCGATTCGCTGGCGTGTCCATACAATACAACAAAGGGGCTGATACATTTTGAGTGCCTACCCTAATATGAAGATCTTCAGTATAAGGAGCCAACAGGATAGCCCAAGAGAATCCCTGTGTGCCCATCATTTTGCCTGACATGGAGAACTCACCTTCCTTAATGCAGGATTCTGTATCCCCTGTGTCGCGAATGAATGAAAACATTTGGTCACCTACCTGCACACCCATTCAGGGTTCCTCTTCCGGATTGGTGGCAAGAGACTGGACACATTGGAGACCCCTGTGGACTGTCCTACTCCTTCTAAATATTTGCACCGGCGGAGAGAATAAACACACTTGCTTCTCTATAGTGAGTAACCAATCCTTGGGATAAAGGATTCTTGGCCCATGTCTGCACTGATGCTTGTACTGGCATGGTTGGTGGGATCCCAAAGGTCTGTGCAACCACAGTCACTGAGTTCTGTTCAGCCTGTGCCTGCTGTGATTGCACATATCCTGGAGCATATGGCAGGGTCAGGGCTTGCATCTGTTGAGCTCCAATACTGCGGCCGCTCACAACAATCTTGTGACACATGTCACAACCTTCCACACGACCAACACTGAATCCCATATGATCCTCCATAACTGTTACCCATCGTTCCATTAAACCGAGGACCCATTCCTCCAAACCTGTAAAATGACCTGCTTCCTTGTAGAAATCCGTCCCCTGTCCCTCGCAAAGCCTCTCATTGGCCTTGGACCAGGAACATAACAGTCCAACTACCCGTGTCATACCCGATTCACTGCATCCCTGTTGTCCCGATTGCCCCTGCTGTCCCTCCATTGAATTCATAATTACTGCCCCTTCTAGAGAAATCTTTGCCAATTTGTTTTGAACAAGCTTAGCCTCTGCTTTTTCTGCCTGCTCTACGCTTTCGTTTTCATGTCTTATTTTGCAAAAATGCACAATATGTGCTTGAATCTCCAGCCAACTCTTGGCATCTATTCTTACCACCTTTTCGAAATCATGCCTTTCTTTAGCATGTGATAAAAGATTGCCACTCTTTGATCCAACCCTTCTCTCGTCTCTGCCCTCCACATCTCATGAATTAACTGGATGTGTGCGGCAGGATCATCCTCCAATTTCATTGTCTTCATTAATATCAAATTTATATCCGGGGTATCCGGATACATAATTCCCAGGGCACACCAAACCTGTACCGTATAATGATTAAATGCTGCTCCATCCGGGATGTAATTTGGGGGCAGCCAGGGGTCGCCGCAGAGTGTAGTGTGCACCGGTAGTGTAACCGTTGCAGCAGGGTGCAAAGTGTCTTAGGAAACACACAAGCTGCTGCTGGTGCTCAGAGGCGCGGTGTAGAGATGAGCTCTGCACTCACTGTGTATCCTATCAGCGGCCGCTGCACCAGGGTGAAAAGTGTCTTAGGAAACACACAAGCTGCTGCTGGTGCGCAGAGGCGTGGTGTAGAGATAAGCTCTGCACTCACTGTGTATCTAATAAGTGGCCGCTGGAGCTGGGTGCACAATGTCTCAGGAAACACACGAGCTGCTGCTGGTGCTCAGAGGCGTGGGATGCTGCTGGTGCTAAGAGGATGAGCTCTGCACTCACTGTGTATCCTATCAGCGGCCGCTGCACCAGGGTGAAAAGTGTCTTAGGAAACACACAAGCTGCTGCTGGTGCTCAGAGGTGTGGTGTAGAGATGCGCTCTGCACTCACTGTGTATCTTATCAGCGGCCACTGCACCAGGGTGAAAAGTGTTTTAGGAAACACATGAGCTGCTGCTGGTGCTCAGAGGCATGGTGTAAAGATGAGCTCTGCACTCACTGTGTATCTTATAAGTGGCCGCTGGAGCAGAGTGCACAATGTCTCAGGAAACACACGAGCTGCTGCTGGTGCTCAGAGGCGTGGGATGCTGCTGGTGCTCAGAGGTGCGGTGCAGAGATGAGCTCTGCACTCACTGTTTATTTTAGCAGCCGCTGCACAAGGGTGCAAAGTGTTGTAGGAAACACACAAGCTGCTGCTGGTGCTCAGAGGCGTGGTGCAGAGAGGAGCTCTGTACTCACTGTGCATCTTATCAGCGGCCGCTTCAGCAGGGTGCAAAGTGTCTTAGGGAACACACAAGCTGCTGCCGGTGCTCAGAGGCGTGGTGTAGAGATGAGCTCTGTACTCACTGTGTATCTTATCAGCGGGCGCTCCAGCAGGGTGAAAAATGTCGAGCTGCTGCTGGAGCCCAGAGTTATGGTGCAGAGAGGAGCTCTGTACTCACTGTGCATCTTATCAGTTGCTGCTGCAGCAGGGTGCCGAGTGTCTTAGGAAACACGTGAGCTGCTGCTCGTGCTCAGAGGCGTGTTGTAGAGATGAGCTCTGCACTCACTGTTTATCTTAGCAGCCGCTGCACCAGGGTGCAAAGTATCTTAGGAAACACACGAGCTGCTGCCGCTGCTCAGTCGTGGTGTAGAGATGAGCTCTGCACTCACTGTATATATTATCAGCGGCCGCTGCAGCAGGGTGCAAAGTGTCTTAGGAAACACACAAGCTGCTGCTGGTGCTTGGAGGTGTCGTGCAGAGAGGAGCTCTGTACTCACTGTGTATTTTATCAGCGGCTGCTGCAGCAGGGTGCAAAGTGTCTTAGGAAACATGCGAGCTGCTGCTGGTGCTCAGGGGCGTGGTGTAGAGATGCGATCTGCACTCACTGTGTATCTTATCAGCGGCAGCTGCAGCAGGGTGCAAAGTGTATTAGGAAATACACGACCTGCTACTGGTGCTCAGAGGCGTGGTGTAGAGAGGAGCTCTGCATGCACTGTGTATCTTATCAGCAGCCGCTGCAGCAGGGTGCAAAGTGTCTGAGGAAACACACGAGCTGCTGCCGTAGCTTAGAGGCGTGGTGTAGAGATGAGCTCTGCACTCACTGGGCCTCATTACGACCCAGGCGGTAAGTTACCGCCTGGGTCGTACCTTTACCACCATGGCGTAAACTACGTTTACGCCATCGTGATTGGCGGACTTACCGCCCCATTCCGAGGTTGGCGGGGCGGTAAGTCCCCATTAACCCATTTACCCTTCCCCATTCCCATTTTTGCCCCATAGGGCATAATGGGAGTGGGGATGGCGTTAATTACGCCACCGTAAATTACGGTGGCGTAATTAACAACAAGGTCCCTTAGCGCCATGGATTTTAACACCTACTAAAAGCAGGTGTTAAATCCTCCATGGCGCTAAGGGACCTCGGAATCAGGCGGTAAGGGTTGGCGCTGTTTACGCCGCCGTAAACCCCTTACCACCTGGGTCCTAATGAGGCCCACTGTGTATTTATCAGCGGCTGCTGCAGCAGGTTGCAAAGTGTCTTAGGAAACACACAAGCTTCTGCTGATGCTCAGAGGCATGGTGTAGAGAGGAGCTCTGGACTCACTGTGTATCTTATTAGAGACCGCTGCAGCAGGTTGCAAAGTGTCTTAGGAAACACACAAGCTGCTGCTGGTGCCCGGAGGCATCATGCAGAGAGGAGCTCTGTACTCACTGTGTATTTATCAGCGGCTGCTGCAGCAGGGTGCAAAGTGTCGAGCTGCTGCTGGTGCTCAGAGGTGTGGTGTAGAGATGAGCTTTGTACTCACTGTGCATCTTATCAGTGGCCGCTCCAGCAGGGTGCAAAGTGTCTTAGGAAACACACAAGGCGGTGCTGGTGCTCAGAGGTGTGGTCTAGAGATGAGCTCTGCACTCACTGTGTATCTTAGCAGCAGCCGCTGCAGCAGGGTGCAAAGTCTCTTAGGAAACACATGAGCTGCTGCTGGTGCTCAGAGGCGTGGTGTAGAGAGGAGCTCTGTACTCACTGTGCATTTTATCAGCGGCTGCTGCAGCAGGGTGCAGAGTGTCTTAGGAAACACACAAGCTGCTGCTGATGCTCAGAGGCATGCTGTAGAGAGGAGCTCTGGACTCACTGTGTATCTCATTAGCGACCGCTGCACCAGGATGCAAAGTGTCTTAGGAAACACACAAGCTGCTGCTGGTGCTCGGAGGCATCATGCAGAGAGGAGCTCTGTACTCACTGTGTATCTTATCAGCGGCTGCTGCAGCAGGGTGCAAAGTGTCGAGCTGCTGCTGGTGCTCAGAAGTGTGGTGTAAAGATGAGCTTTGTACTCACTGTGCATCTTATCAGCGGCCGCTCCAGCAGGGTGCAAAGTGTCTTAGGAAACACACAAGCTGGTGCTGGTGCTCAGAGGTGTGGTGTACAGATGAGCTCTGCACTCACTGTATATCTTATCAGCAGCCGCTGCAGCAGGGGGCAAAGTGTTGTAGGAAACACACAAGCTGCTGCTGGTGCTCAGAGGCGTGGTGCAGAGAGGAGCTCTGTACTCACTGTGCATTTTATCAGCGGCTGCTTCAGCATGGTGCAAAGTGTCTTTGGAAACACACAAGCTGCAACCGGTGCTCAGAGGCGTGGTGTAGAGAAGAGCTATGTAATCACTGTGTATCTTATCAGCAGCCGCTGCAGCAGGGTGCAAAGTGTCGAGCTGCTGCTGGTGCTTAGAGGCATGGTGTAGAGAGGAGCTATGTAATCTCTGTGTATCTTATCAGCGTCGGCAGCAGCAGGGTGCAAAGTGTCTTAGGAAGCACACAAGCTGCTGCTGGTGCTCAGAGGCGTGGTGTAGAGAGGAGCTCTGCATGCACTGTGTATCTTATCAGCAGCTGCTGCAGCAGGGTGCAAAGTGCCTTAGTCTTAGAAACACACGAGCTGCTGCTGGTGCTCAGAGGCGTGTTGTAGAGATGAGCTCTGTACTCACTGAGCAATTTATCAGCGGCCGCTGCAGCAGGGTGCAAAGTGTCTTAGGAAACACACAAGCTGGTGCTGGTGCTCAGAGGCATGTTGTAGAGATGAGCTCCTTACTCACTGTGTATCTTAGCAGCAGCCGCTGCAGCAGGGTGAAAAGTGTTTTAGGAAACACACGAGCTGCTGCTGGTGCTCAGAGGCATGGTTTAGAGATGAGCTCTGCACTCACTGTGTATCTTATCAGCGGCTGCTGCAGCAGGGTGCAAAGTGCCTTAGTCTTAGAAACACACAAGCTGCTGCTGGTGCTCAGAGGCGTGTTGTAGAGATGAGCTCTGCACTCACTGTACATCTTATCAGCGGCCGCTGCAGCAGGGTGCAAAGTGTCTTAGGAAACACAAAAGCTTGTGCTGCTGCTCAGAGGCATGGTGTAGAGATGAGATCTGTATTCACTGTGTATCTTAGAAGCTGCCGCTGCAGCAGGGTGTAAAGTGTCTTAGGAAGCACACGAGCTGCTGCTGGTGCTCAAAGGTGTCGTGCAGAGAGGAACTCTGAATGCATGGTGTATCTTATCAGCAGCTGCTGCAGCAGGGTGCAAAGTGCCTTAGTCTTAGAAACACACAAGCTGGTGCTCAGAGGCGTGTTGTAGAGATGAGCTCTGTACTCACTGTGCATCTTATCAGCGGCCACTGCAGCAGGGTGCAAAGTGTCTTAGGAAACACACAAGCTGGTGCTGGTGCTCAGAGGCGTGGTGTAGAGACGAGATGTATTCACTGTGTATCTTAGTAGCAGCCGCTGCAGCAGAGTGCAAAGTGTCTTAGGAAACACACGAGCTGCTGCTCGAAGGCGTGGTTTAGAGAGGAACTCTGTACTCACTGTGCATCTTATCAGCGGCCGCTGCAGCAGGGTGCAAAATGTTCTTAGGAAACACACAAGCTGTTGCTCGTGCTCAGAAGCGTGTTGTAGAGATGAGCTCTGCACTCACTGTATATCTTATCAGCAGCTGCTGCAGCAGGGGGCAAAGTGTCTTAGGAAACACACAAGCTGTTGCTGGTGCTCAGAGGCGTGGTGCAGAGAGGAGCTATGTACTCACTGTGCATCTTATCAGCGGCCGCTTCAGCAAGGTGCAAAGTGTCTTTGGAAACACACAAGCTGCTGCCGGTGCTCAGAGGCGTGGTGAAGAGGTGAGCTCTGCACTTGTTGTGTATCTTATCAGCAGCTGCTGCAGTAGGGTGCAAAGTGTCTTAGGAAACACACAAGCTGCTGCTGGTGCTAAAAAAAGTGGTGTAGAGAGGAACTCTCTACTCACTATGTATCTTATCAGCGGCCACTGCAGCAGGGTGCAAAATGTCGAGCTGCTGATGGTGCTCAGAGGCATGGTGTAGAGGTGAGCTCTGCACTCGTTGTGTATCTTATCAGCAGCTGCTGCAGTAGGGTGCAAAGTGTCTTAGGAAACACACAAGCTGCTGCTGGTGCTAAAAAAAGTGGTGTAGAGAGGAACTCTCTACTCACTATGTATCTTATCAGCGGCCACTGCAGCAGAGTGCAAAGTGTCTTAGGAAACATGCGAGCTGCTGCTGGTGCTCAGAGGCGTGGTGTTGAGATGAGATCTGCACTCACTGTGTATCGTATCAGCAGCTGCTGCAGCAGGGTGCAAAGTGCCTTAGTCTTAGAAACACAGGAGCTGGTGCTCAGAGGCGTGTTGTAGAGATGAGCTCTGTACTCACTGTGCATCTTATCAGCGGCCGCTGCAGCAGGGTGCAAAGTGTCTTAGGAAACACACAAGCTGGTGCTGGTGCTCAGAGGCGTGGTGTAGAGACGAGATGTATTCACTGTGTATCTTAGTAGCAGCCGCTGCAGCAGAGTGCAAAGTGTCTTAGGAAACACACGAGCTGCTGCTGGTGCTCGAAGGCGTGGTTTAGAGAGGAACTCTGTACTCACTGTGCATCTTATCAGCGGCCGCTGCAGCAGGGTGCAAAATGTTCTTAGGAAACACACAAGCTGTTGCTCGTGCTCAGAAGCGTGTTGTAGAGATGAGCTCTGCACTCACTGTATATCTTATCAGCAGCTGCTGCAGCAGGGGGCAAAGTGTCTTAGGAAACACACAAGCTGTTGCTGGTGCTCAGAGGCGTGGTGCAGAGAGGAGCTATGTACTCACTGTGCATCTTATCAGCGGCCGCTTCAGCAAGGTGCAAAGTGTCTTTGGAAACACACAAGCTGCTGCCGGTGCTCAGAGGCGTGGTGAAGAGGTGAGCTCTGCACTTGTTGTGTATCTTATCAGCAGCTGCTGCAGTAGGGTGCAAAGTGTCTTAGGAAACACACAAGCTGCTGCTGGTGCTAAAAAAAGTGGTGTAGAGAGGAACTCTCTACTCACTATGTATCTTATCAGCGGCCACTGCAACAGGGTGCAAAATGTCGAGCTGCTGATGGTGCTCAGAGGCATGGTGTAGAGGTGAGCTCTGCACTCGTTGTGTATCTTATCAGCAGCTGCTGCAGTAGGGTGCAAAGTGTCTTAGGAAACACACAAGCTGCTGCTGGTGCTAAA
The DNA here is from genome assembly GCF_040938575.1 of Ambystoma mexicanum. Classification (NCBI taxonomy): domain Eukaryota; kingdom Metazoa; phylum Chordata; class Amphibia; order Caudata; family Ambystomatidae; genus Ambystoma; species Ambystoma mexicanum. The sequence continues at coordinate 1,576,716 of NW_027182446.1, forward strand.
AAAAGTGGTGTAGAGAGGAACTCTCTACTCACTATGTATCTTATCAGCGGCCACTGCAGCAGAGTGCAAAGTGTTTTAGGAAACATGCGAGCTGCTGCTGGTGCTCAGAGGCGTGGTGTTGAGATGAGATCTGCACTCACTGTGTATCGTATCAGCAGCTGCTGCAGCAGGGTGCAAAGTGCCTTAGTCTTAGAAACACAGGAGCTGCTGCTGGTGCTCATAGGCGTGTTGTAGAGATGAGCTCTGCACTCACTGAGTATCTTATCAGCAGCCGCTGCAGCAGGGTGCAAAGTGTCTGAGGAAACACACGAACTGCTGCCGGTGCTTCGAGGCGTGGTGAAGAGATGAGCTCTGCACTCACTGTATATCTTATCAGTAGCCGCTACAGCAGGGGGCAAAGTGTTGTAGGAAACACACAAGCTGCTGCTGGTGCTCAGAGGCATGGTGCAGAGAGGAGCTCTGTACTCACTGTGCATCTTATCAGCGGCTGCTTCAGCATGGTGCAAAGTGTCTTTGGAAACACACAAGCTGCAACCGGTGCTCAGAGGTGTGGTGTAGAGAAGAGCTATGTAATCACTGTGTATCTTATCAGCAGCCGCTGCAGCAGGGTGTAAAGTGATGAGCTGCTGCTGGTGCTCAGAGGCATGGTGTAAAGATGAGCTTTGTAATCTCTGTGTATCTTATCAGCGTCGGCTGCAGCAGGGTGCAAAGTGTCTTAGGAAGCACACAAGCTGCTGCTGGTGCTCAGAGGTGTGGTGTAAAGAGGAGCTCTGCATGCAATGTGTGTCTTATCAGCAGCTGCTGCAACAGGGTGCAAAGTATCTTAGTCTTAGGAAACACACAAGCTGGTGCTGGTGCTCAGAGGGGTGGTGTAGAGATGAGCTCTGCACACACTGTGTATCTTAGCAGCAGCCTCTGCAGCAGGGTGAAAACTGTCTTAGGAAAAACACAAGCTGCTGCTCAAAGTCGTGGTGTAGAGAGGAACTCTGTACTCACTATGTATCTTATCAGCAGCGGCTGCAGCAGGGTGCAAAGTGTCTTAGGAAACACACGAGCTACTGCTGGTGCTCAGAGGCATGGTGTAGAGATGAGCTCTGCACTCATTGTGTATCTTAGAAGCTGCCGCTGCAGCAGGGTGTAAAGTGTCTTAGGAAACAGACGAGCTGCTGCTGTTGCTCAGAGGCGTTGTGTAGAGAGGAGCTCTGCATGCACTGTGTATCTTATCAGCAGCTGCTGCAGCAGGGTGCAAAGTTTAGAGCTGCTGCTGGTGCTCAGAGGCATGGTGTTGAGGTGAGCTCTGCACTCGTTGTGTATCTTATCAGCAGCTGCTGCAGCAGGGTGCAAAGTGTCTTAGGAAACACAAAAGCTGTTACTGGTGCTCAAAAAAGTGGTGTAGAGAGGAACTCTCTACTCACTATGTAACTTATCAGCAGCCACTGCAGCAGGGTACAAAGTGTCTTAGGAAACATGCGAGCTGCTGCTGGTGCTCAGAGGCGTGGTGTAGAGATGAGATCTGCACTCACTGTGTATCTTATCAGCGGCGGCTGCAACAGGGTGCAAAGTGCCTTAGTCTTAGAAACACAGGAGCTGCTGCTGGTGCTCAGAGGCGTGTTGTAGAGATGAGCTCTGCACTCACTGTGTATTTATTAGCGGCTGCTGCAGCAGGGTGCAAAGTGTCTGAGGAAACACACGAGCTGCTGCCGGTGCTTAGAGGCGTGGTGTAGAGATGAGCTCTGCACTCACTGTGTATTTATCAGCGGCTGCTGCAGTAGGGTGCAAAGTGTCTTAGGAAACACACAAGCTTCTGCTGATGCTCAGAGGCATGGTGTAGAGAGGAGCTCTGGACTCACTGTGTATCTTATTAGCGACCGCTGCACCAGGGTGCAAAGTGTCTTAGGAAACACACAAGCTGCTGCTGGTGCTCGGTGGCATCATGCAGAGAGGAGCTCTGTACTCACTATGTATCTTATCAGCGGCTGCTGCAGCAGGGTGCAAAGTCTCGAGCTGCTGCTGGTGCTCAGAGGTGTGGTCTATAGATGAGCTTTGTACTCACTGTGCATCTTATCAGCGGCTGCTCCAGCAGGGTACAAAGTGTTTTAGGAAACACACAAGCTTGTGCTGGTGCTCAGAGGCGTCGTGCAGAGAGGAGCTCTGTACTCATTGGGCATCTTATCAGCGGCCGCTTCAGCATGGTGCAAAGTGTCTTTGGAAACACACAAGCTGCAACCGGTGCTCAGAGGTGTGGTGTAGAGAAGAGCTATGTAATCTCTGTGTATCTTATCAGCGTCGGCAGCAGCAGGGTGCAAAGTGTCTTAGGAAGCACACAAGCTGCTGCTGGTGCTCAGAGGCGTGGTGTAGAGATGAGCTCTGCATGCACTGTGTATCTTATCCGCAGCTGCTGCAGCAGAGTGCAAAGTGCCTTAGTCTTAGAAACACAAGAGCTGATGCTGGTGTTCAGATGCGTGTTGTAGAGATGAGCTCTGTACTCACTGTGCAATTTATCAGCGGCCACTGCAGCAGGGTGCAAAGTGTCTTAGGAAACACACAAGCTGGTGCTGGTGCTCAGAGGCATAGTGTAGAGATGAGCTCCTTACTCACTGTGTATCTTAGCAGCAGCCGCTGCAGCAGGGTGAAAACTGTCTTAGGAAACACACAAGCTGCTGCTCAAAGGCGTGGTGTAGAGAGGAACTATGTACTCACTATGTATCTTATCAGCGGCTGCTGCAGCAGGGTACAAAGTGTCTTAGGAAACACACAAGCTGCTGCTGGTGCTCAGAGGTATGGTGTAGAGATGAGCTCTGCACTCACTGTATATCTTATCAGCGGCCGCTGCAGCAGGGTGCAAAGTGCCTTAGTCTTAGAAACACACGAGCTGCTGCTGGTGCTCAGAGGCGTGTTGTAGAGATGAGCTCTGTACTCACTGTGCATTTTATCAGCGGCCGCTGCAGCAGGGTGCAAAGTGTCTTAGGAAACACACAAGCTGGTGCTGGTGCTCAGGTGGTGTAGAGATGAGATCTGTATTCACTGTGTATCTTAGAAGCTGCCGCTGCAGCAGGGTGCAAAGTGTCGAGCTGCTGCTGGTGCTCAGAGGCATGGTGTAGAGAGGAGCTATGTAATCTCTCTGTATCTTATCAGCGTCGGCAGCAGCAGGGTGCAAAGTGTCTTAGGAAGCACACAAGCTGCTGCTGGTGCTCAGAGGTGTGGTGTAGAGATGAGCTCTGCATGCACTGTGTATCTTATCAGCAGCTGCTGCAGCAGAGTGCAAAGTGCCTTAGTCTTAGAAACACAAGAGCTGATGCTGGTGTTCAGAGGCGTGTTGTAGAGATGAGCTCTGTACTCACTGTGCAATTTATCAGCGGCCACTGCAGCAGGGTGCAAAGTGTCTTAGGAAACACACAAGTTGGTGCTGGTGCTCAGAGGCATGGTGTAGAGATGAGCTCCTTACTCACTGTGTATCTTAGCAGTGCCGCTGCAGCAGGGTGAAAACTGTCTTAGGAAACACACAAGCTGCTGCTCAAAGGCGTGGTGTAGAGAGGAACTATGTACTCACTATGTATCTTATCAGCGGCCGCTGCAGCAGGGTACAAAGTGTCTTAGGAAACACACGAGCTGCTGCTGGTGCTCAGAGGCATGGTGTAGAGATGAGCTCTGCACTCACTGTATATTTTATCAGCGGCCGCTGCAGCAGGGTGCAAAGTGCCTTAGTCTTAGAAACACACGAGCTGCTGCTGGTGCTCAGAGGCGTGTTGTAGAGATGAGCTCTGTACTCACTGTGCATCTTATCAGCGGCCGCTGCAGCAGGGTGCAAAGTGTCTTAGGAAACACACAAGCTGGTGCTGGTGCTCAGAGGCGTGGTGTAGAGATGAGATCTGTATTCACTGTGTATCTTAGAAGCTGCCACTGCAGCAGGGTGTAAAGTGTCTTAGTAAGCACACGAGCTGCTGCTGGTGCTCAGAGGCATCGTGCAGAGAGGAGCTCTGCATGCACAGTGTATCTTATCAGCAGCTGCTGCAGCAGGGTGCAAAGTGCCTTAGTCGTAGAAACACATGAGCTGGTGCTCAGAGGCGTGTTGTAGAGATAAGCTCTGTACTCACTGTGCATCTTATCAGCGGCCGCTGCAGCAGGGTGCAAAGTGTCTTAGGAAACACACAAGCTGATGCTGGTGCTCAGAGGCGTGGTGTAGAGATGAGCTCTGCACTCACTGTGTATCTTAGTAGCAGCTGCTGCAGCAGTGTGCAAAGTGTCTTAGGAAACACACAAACTGCTGCTGGTGCTCGGAGGCGTGGTGTAGAGAGGAACTCTGTACTCACTGTGCATCTTATCAGCGGCCACTGCAGCAGGGTGCAAAGTGTCTTAGGAAACACACAAGCTGTTGCTTGTGCTCAGAGGCGTGTTGTAGAGATGAGCTCTGCACTCACTGTGCATCTTATCAGTGGCTGCTTCAGCAAGGTGCAAAGTGTCTTTGGAAACACACAAGCTGCTGCCGGTGCTCAGAGGCGTGGTGTAGAGATGAGCTATGTAATCACTGTGTATCTTATCAGCGGCCGCTGCAGCAGGGTGCAAAGTGTCGAGCTGCAGCTGGTGCTCAGAGGCATGGTGTAGAGGTGAGCTCTGCACTCGTCGTGTATCTTATCAGCAGCTGCTGCAGCATGGTGTAAAGTGTCTTAGGAAACACACAAGCTGCTGCTGGTGCTCAAAAAAGTGGTGTAGAGAGGAACTCTCTACTCACTGTGTATCTTATCAGCGGCGGCTGCAGCAGGGTGCAAAGTGTATTAGGAAACACACGAGCTGCTGCTGGTGCTCAGAGGTGTGGTGTAGAGAGGAGCTCTGTATGCACTGTGTATCTTATCAGCAGGTGCTGCAGCAGGGTGCAAAGTGCCTTAGTCTTAGAAACACAGGAGCTGCTGCTGGTGCTCATAGGCGTGTTGTAGAGATGAGCTCTGCACTCACTGTGTATCTTATCAGCGGCGGCTGCAGCAGGGTGCAAAGTGTATTAGGAAACACACGAGCTGCTGCTGGTGCTCATAGGCGTGTTGTAGAGATGAGCTCTGCACTCACTGTGTATCTTATCAGCGGCCGCTGCAGCAGGGTGCAAAGTGTCTGAGGAAACACACAAGCTGCTGCCGGTGCTTAGAGGCGTGGCGTAGAGATGAGCTCTGCACTCACTGTGTATCTTATCAGCGGCTGCTGCAGCAGGGTGCAAAGTGTCTTAGGAAACACACAAGCTTCTGCTGATGCTCAGAGGCATGGTGTAGAGAGGAGCTCTGGACTCACTATGTATCTTATTAGTGACCGCTGCACCAAGGTGCAAAGTGTCGTAGGAAACACACAAGCTGCTGCTGGTGCTTGGAGGCATCATGCAGAGAGGAGCTCTGTACTCACTGTGTATCTTATCAGCGGCTGCTGCAGCAGGGTGCAAAGTGTCGAGCTGCTGCTGGTGCTCAGAGGTGTGGTGAAGGGATGAGCTTTGTACTTACTGTGCATCTTATCAGCGGCAGCTCCAGCAGGGTACAAAGTGTCTGAGGAAACACACAAGCTGGTGCAAGTGCTCAGAGGTGTGGTGTAGAGATGAGCTCTGCACTCACTGTATATCTTATCAGCAGCTGCTGCAGCAGGGGGCAAAGTTTCGTCGGAAACACACAAGCTGCCGCTGGTGCTCAGAGGCGTGGTGCAGAGAGGAGCTCTGTACTCACTGTGCATCTTATCAGCGGCCGCTTCAGCATGGTGCAAAGTGTCTTTGGAAACACACAAGCTGCAACCGGTGCTCAGAGGCGTGGTGTACAGAAGAGCTATGTAATCACTGTGTATCTTATCAGCTGCAGCAGGGTGCAAAGTGTCGAGTTGCTGCTGGTGCTCAGAGGCATGGTGTAGAGAGGAGCTATGTAATCTCTGTGTATCTTATCAGCGTCGGCAGCAGCAGGGTGCAAAGTGTCTTAGGAATCACACAAGCTGCTGCTGGTGCTCAGAGGCGTGGTGTAGAGAGGAGCACTGCATGCACTGTGTATCTTATCAGCAGCTGCTGCAGCAGGGTGCAAAGTGCCTTAGTCTTAGAAACACACAAGCTGCTGCTGGTGCTCAGAGGCCTGTTGTAGAGATGAGCTCTGTACTCACTGTGCAATTTATCAGCGGCCGCTGCAGCAGGGTGCAAAGTGTCTTAGGAAACACACAAGCTGGTGCTGGTGCTCAGAGGCATGGTGTAGAGATGAGCTCCTTACTCACTGTGTATCTTAGCAGCAGCCGCTGCAGCAGGGTGAAAAGTGTCTTAGGAAACACACAAGCTGCTGCTCAAAGGCGTAGTGTAGAGAGGAACTCTGTACTCACTATGGGCCTCATTACGACCCAGGCGGTAAGTTACCGCCTGGGCCGTGACTTTACCACCATGGCGTAAACTACGTTTACGCCATGGTGGTTGGCGGACTTACCGCCCCATTCCGACCTAGGCGGGGCGGTAAGTCCCCAATCCCCATTTACCCTTCCCCATTCCCATTTTTGCCCCATAGGGCATAATGGGAGTGGGGAAGGCGTTAATTACGCCACCGTAAATTACGGTGGCGTAATTAACTCCATGGTCCCTTAGCGCCATGGATTTTAACACCTGCTAAAAGCAGGTGTTAAAAGCACCATGGCGCTAGGGGACCTCGTAATCAGGCGGTAAGGGTCGGCGCTGTTAACGCTGCCGTAAACCCCTTTCCGCCTGAGTTGTAATGAGGCCCTATGTATCTTATCAGCGGCTGCTGCAGCAGGGTGCAAAGTATCTTTGGAAACACACAAGCTGCAACCGGTGCTCAGAGGCGTGGTGTAGAGAAGAGCTATGTAATCACTGTGTATCTTATCAGCAGCCGCTGCAGCAATGGTGGAAAGTGTCGAGCTGCTGCTGGTGCTCAGAGGCATGGTGTGAAGAGGAGCTATGTAATCTCTGTGTATCTTATCAGCGTCGGCAGCAGCAGGGTGCAAAGTGTCTTAGGAAACACACGAGCTGCTGCTGGTGCTCAGAGGCATGGTGTAGAGATGAGCTCTGCACTCACTGTGTATCTTATCAGTGGCCGCTGCAGCAGGGTGCAAAGTGTCTTAGGAAACACACAAGCTGCTGCTGGTGCTCGGAGGCGTGGTGTAGAGATGAGCTCTGCACTCACTGTGTATCTTAGCAGCAGCTGCTGCAGCAGGGTGCAAAGTGTCTTAGGAAACACACGAGCTGGTGCTGGTGCTCAGAGGCGTGGTGTAGAGATGAGCTCTACACTCACTGTGTATCTTAGCAGCAGCCGCTGCAGCAGGGTGCAAAGTGTCTTAGGGAACACCCGAGCTGCTGCTGGTGCTCGGAGGCGTGGTGTAGAGATGAGCTCTGCACTCACTGTGTATCTTATCAGCGGCGGCTGCAGCAGGGTGCAAAGTGTACTAGGAAACACACGAGCTTCTGCTGGTGCTCAGAGGCGTGGTGTAGAGAGGAGCTCTGCATGCACAGTGTATCTTATCAGCAGCTGCTACAGCAGGGTGCAAAGTGCCTTAGTCTTAGAAACACAGGAGCTGCTGCTGGTGCTCATAGGCGTGTTGTAGACATGAGCTCTGCACTCACTGTGTATCTTATCAGCGGCCGCTGCAGCAGGGTGCAAAGTGTCTGAGGAAACACTCAAGCTGCTGCCGGTGCTTAGAGGCGTGGTGTAGAGATGAGCTCTGCACTCACTGTGTATCTTATCAGCGGCTGCTGCAGCAGGGTGCAAAGTGTCTTAGGAAACACACAAGCTTCTGCTGATGCTCAGAGGCATGGTGTAGAGAGGAGCTCTGGACTCACTGTGTATCTTATTAGCGACCGCTGCACCAGGGTGCAAAGTGTCTTAGGAAACACACAAGCTGCTGCTGGTGCTCGGAGGCATCATGCAGAGAGGAGCTCTGTACTCACTGTGTATCTTATCAGCGGCTGCTGCAGCAGGGTGCAAAGTGTCGAGCTGCTGCTGTTGCTCAGAGGTGTGGTGTAGAGATGAGCTTTGTATTCACTGTGCCTCTTATCAACGGCTGCTCCAGCAGGAGGCAAAGTGTCGTAGGAAACACACAAGCTGCTGCTGGTGCTTAGAGGCGTGGTGCAGAGAGGAGCTCTTTACTCACTGTGCATCTTATCAGCGGCCGCTTCAGCATGGTGCAAAGTGTCTTTGGAAAGACACAAGCTGCAACCGGTGCTCAGAGGCGTGGTGTAGAGAAGAGCTATGTAATCACTGTGTATCTTATCAGCAGCCGCTGCAGCAGGGTGCAAAGTGTCGAGCTGGTGCTGGTGCTCAGAGGCATGGTGTAGAGAGGAGCTATGTAATCTCTGTGTATCTTATCAGCGTCGGCAGCAGCAGGGTGCTAAGTGTCTTAGGAAGCACACAAGCTGCTGCTGGTGCTCAGAGGCGTGGTATAGAGAGGAGCTCTGTATGCACTGTGCAATTTATCAGCGGCCGCTGCAGCAGGGTGCAAAGTGTCTTAGGAAACACACAAGCTGGTGCTCAGAGGCATGGTGTAGAGATGAGCTCCTTACTCACTGTGTATCTTAGCAGCAGCCGCTGCAACAGGGTGAAAAGTGTCTTAGGAAACACAAAAGCTGCTGCTCAAAGGCGTGGTGTAGAGAGGAACTCTGTACACACTATGTATCTTATCAGTGGCCGCTGCAGGGTGCAAAGTGTCTTAGGAAACACACGACCTGCTGCTGGTGCTCAGAGGCATGGTGTAGAGATGAGCTCTGCACTCATTGTGTATCTTATCAGCGGCCACTGCAGCAGGGTGCAAAGTGCCTTAGTCTTAGAAACACACGAGCTGCTGCTGGTGCTCAGAGGCGTGTTGTAGAGATGAGCTCTGTACTCACTGTGCATCTTATCAGCGGCCGCTGCAGCAGGGTGCAAAGTGTCTTAGGAAACACACAAGCTGGTGCTGGTGCTCAGAGGCGTGGTGTAGAGACGAGATGTATTCACTGTGTATCTTAGAAGCTGCCGCTGCAGCAGGGTGTAAAGTGTCTTAGGAAGCACACGAGCTGCTGCTGGTGCTCAGAGGCGTCGTGCAGAGAGGAGCTCTGCATGCACGGTGTATCTTATCAGCAGCTGCTGCAGCAGGGTGCAAAGTGCCTTAGTCTTAGAAACACACGAGCTGGTGCTCAGATGCGTGTTGTAGAGATGAGCTCTGTACTCACTGTGCATCTTATCAGCGGCCGCTGCAGCAGGGTGCAAAGTGTCTTAGGAAACACACAAGCTGGTGCTGGTGCTCAGAGGCGTGGTGTAGAGATGAGCTTTGCACTCACTGTGTATCTTAGTAGCAGCCGCTGCAGCAGGGTGCAAAGTGTTTTAGGAAACACACAAGCTGCTGCTGGTGCTCGGAGGCGTGGTGTAGAGAGGAACTCTGTACTCACTGTACATCTTATCAGTGGCCGCTGCAGCAGGTTGCAAAGTGTCTTAGGAAACACACAAGCTGTTGCTGGTGCTCAGAGGCGTGTTGTATAGATGAGCTCTGCACTCACTGTATATCTTATCAGCAGCCGCTGCAGCAGGGGGCAAAGTGTCTTAGGAAACACACAAGCTGTTGCTGGTGCTCAGAGGCGTGTTGTAGAGATGAGCTCTGTACTCACTGTGCATCTTATCAGCGGCCGCTGCAGCAGGGTGCAAAGTGTCTTAGGAAACACACAAGCTGGTGCTGGTGCTCAGAGGCGTGGTGTAGAGATGAGCTTTGCACTCACTGTGTATCTTAGTAGCAGCCGCTGCAGCAGGGTGCAAAGTGTTTTATGAAACACACAAGCTGCTGCTGGTGCTCGGAGGCGTGGTGTAGAGAGGAACTCTGTACTCACTGTGCATCTTATCAGTGGCCGCTGCAGCAGGTTGCAAAGTGTCTTAGGAAACACACAAGCTGTTGCTGGTGCTCAGAGGCGTGTTGTAGAGATGAGCTCTGCACTCACTGTATATCTTATCAGCAGCCGCTGCAGCAGGGGGCAAAGTGTCTTAGGAAACACACAAGCTGTTGCTGGTGCTCAGAGGCGTGGTGCAGAGAGGAGCTCTGTACTCACGGTGCATCTTATCAGCGGCCGCTTCAGCAAGGTGCAAAGTGTCTTTGGAAACACACAAGCTGCTGCCGGTGCTCAGAGGCGTGGTGTAGAGATGAGCTCTGCACTCACTGTATATCTTATCAGCAGCCGCTGCAGCAGGGGGCAAAGTGTCTTATGAAACACACAAGCTGTTGCTGGTGCTCAGAGGCGTGTTGTAGAGATGAGCTCTGTACTCACTGTGCATCTTATCAGCGGCCGCTGCAGCAGGGTGCAAAGTGTCTTAGGAAACACACAAGCTGGTGCTGGTGCTCAGAGGCGTGGTGTAGAGATGAGCTTTGCACTCAATGTGTATCTTAGTAGCAGCCGCTGCAGCAGGGTGCAAAGTGTTTTAGGAAACACACAAGCTGCTGCTGGTGCTCGGAGGCGTGGTGTAGAGAGGAACTCTGTACTCACTGTGCATCTTATCAGTGGCCGCTGCAGCAGGTTGCAAAGTGTCTTAGGAAACACACAAGCTGTTGCTGGTGCTCAGAGGCGTGTTGTAGAGATGAGCTCTGCACTCACTGTATATCTTATCAGCAGCCACTGCAGCAGGGTGCAAAGTGTCGAGCTGCTGCTGGTGCTCAGAGGCATGGTGCAGAGGTGAGCTCTGCAATCGTCGTGTATCTTATCAGCAGCTGCATCAGCAGGGTGCAAAGTGTCTTAGGAAACACACAAGCTGCTGCTGGTGCTCAAAAAAGTGGTGTAGAGAGGATGTCTCTACTCACTATGTTTCTTATCAGCGGCCACTGCAGCAGGGTGCAAAGTGTATTAGGAAACACATGAGCTGCTGCTGGTGCTCAGAGGCGTGGTGTAGAGAGAAGCTCTGCATGCACTGTGTATCTTATCAGCAGCTGCTGCAGCAGGGTGCAAAGTGCCTTAGTCTTAGAAACACAGGAGCTGCTGCTGATGCTCATAGGCGTGTTGTAGAGATGAGCTCTGCACTCACTGTGTATCTTATCAGCGGCCGCTGCAGCAGGGTGCAAAGTGTCTGAGGAAACACACGAGCTGCTGCCGGCGCTTAGAGGCGTGGTGTAGAGATGAGCTCTGCACTCACTGTGTATCTTATCAGCGGCTGCTGCAGCAGGGTGCAAAGTGTCTTAGGAAACACACAAGCTGCTGCTGATGCTCAGAGGCATGGTGTAGAGAGGAGCTCTGGACTCACTGTGTAACTTATTAGCAGCCGCTGCACCAGGGTGCAAAGTGTCTTAGGAAGCACACAAGCTGCTGCTGGTGCTCGGAGGCATGGTGTAGAGAGGAGCTCTGGACTCACTGTGTAACTTATTAGCAGCCGCTGCACCAGGGTGCAAAGTGTCTTAGGAAGCACACAAGCTGCTGCTGGTGCTCGGAGGCATCATGCAGAGAGGAGCTCTGTACTCACTGTGTATCTTATCAGCGGCTGCTGCAGCAGGCTGCAAAGTGTCGAGCTGCTGCTGGTGTTCAGAGGTGTGGTGTAGAGATGAGCTTTGTACTCACTGTGCATCTTAACAGCGGCCACTCCAGCAGGGTGCAGTGTCTTAGGAAACACACGAGCTGCTGCTGGTGCTCGGAGGCGTGGTGTAGAGAGGAGCTCTGTACTCACTGTGCATCTTATCAGCAGCTGCTGCAGCAGGGTGCAAAGTGTCTTAGGAAACACACAAGCTGCTGCTAGTGCTCAGAGGCGTGTTGTAGAGATGAGCTCTGCACTCACTGTATATCTTATCAGCAGCCGCTGCAGCAGGGGGCAAAGTGTCGTAGGAAACACACAAGCTGCTGCTGGTGCTCAGAGGCATGGTGCAGAGAGGAGCTCTGTACTCACTGTGCATCTTATCAGCGGCTGCTTCAGCATGGTGCAAAGAGTCTTTGGAAACACACAAGCTGCAACCGGTGCTCAGATGCGTGGTGTAGAGAAGAGCTATGTAATCACTGTGTATCTTATAAGCAGCCGCTGCAGCAGGGTGCAAAGTGTTGAGCTGCTGCTGGTGCTCAGAGGCATGGTGTAGAGATGAGCTATGTAATCTCTGTGTATCTTATCAGCGTCGGCTGCAGCAGGGTGCAAAGTGTCTTAGGAAGCACACAAGCTGCTGCTGGTGCTCAGAGGCGTGGTGTAGAGAGGAGCTCTGCATGCACTGTGTATCTTATCAGCAGCTGCTGCAGCAGGGTGCAAGGTGCCTTAGTCTTAGAAACACACGAGCTGCTGCTGGTGCTCAGAGGCGTGTTGTAGAGATGAGCTCTGTATTCACTGTGCATCTTATCAGCGGCCGCTGCAGCAGGGTGCAAAGTGTCTTAGGAAACACACAAGCTTGTGCTGGTGCTCAGAGGCATGGTGTAGAGATGAGCTCCTTACTCACTGTGTATCTTAGCAGCAGCCGCTGCAGCAGGGTGAAAAGTGTCTTAGGAAACACACAAGCTGCTGCTCAAAGGCGTAGTGTAGAGAGGAACTCTGTACTCACTATGTATCTTCTCAGCGGCTGCTGCAGCAGGGTGCAAAGTGTCTTTGGAAACACACAAGCTGCAACCGGTGCTCAGAGGCGTGGTGTAGAGAAGAGCTATGTAATCACTGTGTATCTTATCAGCAGCCGCTGCAGCAATGGTGGAAAGTGTCGAGCTGCTGCTGGTGCTCAGAGGCATGGTGTGAAGAGGAGCTACGTAATCTCTGTGTATCTTATCAGCGTCGACAGCAGCAGGGTGCAAAGTGTCTTAGGAAACACACGAGCTGCTGCTGGTGCTCAGAGGCATGGTGTAGAGATGAGCTCTGCACTCACTGTGTATCTTATCAGCGGCCGCTGCAGCAGGGTGCAAAGTGTCTTAGGAAACACACAAGCTGCTGCTGGTGCTCGGAGGCGTGGTGTAGAGATGAGCTCTGCACTCACTGTGTATCTTAGCAGCAGCTGCTGCAGCAGGGTGCAAAGTGTCTTAGGAAACACACGAGCTGGTGCTTGTGCTCAGAGGCGTGGTGTAGAGATGAGCTCTACACTCACTGTGTATCTTAGCAGCAGCCGCTGCAGCAGGGTGCAAAGTGTCTTAGGAAACACACGAGCTGCTGCTGGTGCTCGGAGGCGTGGTGTAGAGATGAGCTCTGCACTCACTGTGTATCTTATCAGCGGCGGCTGCAGCAGGGTGCAAAGTGTACTAGGAAACACACGAGCTTCTGCTGGTGCTTAGAGGCGTGGTGTAGAGATGAGCTCTGCACTCACTGTGTATCTTATCAGCGGCTGCTGCAGCAGGGTGCAAAGTGTCTTAGGAAACACACTAGCTTCTGCTGATGCTCAGAGGCATGGTGTAGAGAGGAGCTCTGGACTCACTGTGTATCTTATCAGCGGCTGCTGCAGCAGGGTGCAAAGTGTTGAGCTGCTGCTGTTGCTCAGAGGTGTGGTGTAGAGATGAGCTTTGTATTCACTGTGCATCTTATCAACGGCTGCTGCAGCAGGGTGCAAAGTGCCTTAGTCTTAGAAACACAGGAGCTGCTGCTCGTGCTCAGAGGCGTGTTGTAGAGATGAGCTCTGCACTCACTGTGTATCTTATCAGCGGCCGCTGCAGCAGGGTGCAAAGTGTCTGAGGAAACACACAAGCTGCAGCCGGTGCTTAGAGGCGTGGTGTAGAGATGAGCTCTGCACTCACTGTGTATCTTATCAGTGGCTGCTGCAGCAGGGTGCAAAGTGTCTTAGGAAACACACTAGCTTCTGCTGATGCTCAGAGGCATGGTGTAGAGAGGAGCTCTGGACTCACTGTGTATCTTATCAGCGGCTGCTGCAGCAGGGTGCAAAGTGTTGAGCTGCTGCTGTTGCTCAGAGGTGTGGTGTAGAGATGAGCTTTGTATTCACTGTGCATCTTATCAACGGCTGCTCTAGCAGGGTACAAAGTGTCTTAGAAAACACACAAGCTGGTGCTAGTGCTCAGAGGTGTGGTGTAGAGATGAGCTCTGCACTCACTGTATATCTTATCAGCAGCCGCTGCAGCAGGGGGCAAAGTGTCGTAGGAAACACACAAGCTGCTGCTGGTGCTTAGAGGCGTGGTGCAGAGAGGAGCTCTTTACTCACTGTGCATCTTATCAGCGGCCGCTTCAGCATGGTGCAAAGTGTCTTTGGAAACACTCAAGCTGCAACCGGTGCTCAGAGGCGTGGTGTAGAGAAGAGCTATGTAATCACTGTGTATCTTATCAGCAGCTGCTGCAGCAGGGTGCAAAGTGTCGAGCTGGTGCTGGTGCTCAGAGGCATGGTGTAGAGAGGAGCTATATAATCTCTGTGTATCTTATCAGCGTCGGCAGCAGCAGGGTGCTAAGTGTCTTAGGAAGCACACAAGCTGCTGCTGGTGCTCAGAGGCGTGGTATAGAGAGGAGCTCTGCATGCACTGTGCAATTTATCAGCGGCCGCTGCAGCAGGGTGCAAAGTGTCTTAGGAAACACACAAGCTGGTGCTGGTGCTCAGAGGCATGGTGTAGAGATGAGCTCCTTACTCACTGTGTATCTTAGCAGCAGCCGCTGCAGCAGGGTGAAAAGTGTCTTAGGAAACACACAAGCTGCTGCTCAAAGGCGTGGTATAGAGAGGAACTCTGTACTCACTATGTATCTTATCAGTGGCCGCTGCAGCAGGGTGCAAAGTGTCTTAGGAAACACACGACCTGCTGCTGGTGCTCAGAGGCATGGTGTAGAGATGAGCTCTGCACTCACTGTGTATCTTATCAGCGGCCACTGCAGCAGGGTGCAAAGTGACTTAGTCTTAGAAACACACGAGCTGCTGCTGGTGCTCAGAGGCGTGGTGCAGAGAGGAGCTCTGTACTCACGGTGCATCTTATCAGCGGCCGCTTCAGCAAGGTGCAAAGTGTCTTTGGAAACACACAAGCTGCTGCCGGTGCTCAGAGGCGTGGTGTAGAGATGAGCTCTGCACTCACTGTATATCTTATCAGCAGCCGCTGCAGCAGGGGGCAAAGTGTCTTATGAAACACACAAGCTGTTGCTGGTGCTCAGAGGCGTGTTGTAGAGATGAGCTCTGTACTCACTGTGCATCTTATCAGCGGCCGCTGCAGCAGGGTGCAAAGTGTCTTAGGAAACACACAAGCTGGTGCTGGTGCTCAGAGGCGTGGTGTAGAGATGAGCTTTGCACTCAATGTGTATCTTAGTAGCAGCCGCTGCAGCAGGGTGCAAAGTGTTTTAGGAAACACACAAGCTGCTGCTGGTGCTCGGAGGCGTGGTGTAGAGAGGAACTCTGTACTCACTGTGCATCTTATCAGTGGCCGCTGCAGCAGGTTGCAAAGTGTCTTAGGAAACACACAAGCTGTTGCTGGTGCTCAGAGGCGTGTTGTAGAGATGAGCTCTGCACTCACTGTATATCTTATCAGCAGCCACTGCAGCAGGGTGCAAAGTGTCGAGCTGCTGCTGGTGCTCAGAGGCATGGTGCAGAGGTGAGCTCTGCAATCGTCGTGTATCTTATCAGCAGCTGCATCAGCAGGGTGCAAAGTGTCTTAGGAAACACACAAGCTGCTGCTGGTGCTCAAAAAAGTGGTGTAGAGAGGATGTCTCTACTCACTATGTATCTTATCAGCGGCCACTGCAGCAGGGTGCAAAGTGTATTAGGAAACACATGAGCTGCTGCTGGTGCTCAGAGGCGTGGTGTAGAGAGAAGCTCTGCATGCACTGTGTATCTTATCAGCAGCTGCTGCAGCAGGGTGCAAAGTGCCTTAGTCTTAGAAACACAGGAGCTGCTGCTGATGCTCATAGGCGTGTTGTAGAGATGAGCTCTGCACTCACTGTGTATCTTATCAGCGGCCGCTGCAGCAGGGTGCAAAGTGTCTGAGGAAACACACGAGCTGCTGCCGGCGCTTAGAGGCGTGGTGTAGAGATGAGCTCTGCACTCACTGTGTATCTTATCAGCGGCTGCTGCAGCAGGGTGCAAAGTGTCTTAGGAAACACACAAGCTGCTGCTGATGCTCAGAGGCATGGTGTAGAGAGGAGCTCTGGACTCACTGTGTAACTTATTAGCAGCCGCTGCACCAGGGTGCAAAGTGTCTTAGGAAGCACACAAGCTGCTGCTGGTGCTCGGAGGCATGGTGTAGAGAGGAGCTCTGGACTCACTGTGTAACTTATTAGCAGCCGCTGCACCAGGGTGCAAAGTGTCTTAGGAAGCACACAAGCTGCTGCTGGTGCTCGGAGGCATCATGCAGAGAGGAGCTCTGTACTCACTGTGTATCTTATCAGCGGCTGCTGCAGCAGGCTGCAAAGTGTCGAGCTGCTGCTGGTGTTCAGAGGTGTGGTGTAGAGATGAGCTTTGTACTCACTGTGCATCTTAACAGCGGCCACTCCAGCAGGGTGCAGTGTCTTAGGAAACACACGAGCTGCTGCTGGTGCTCGGAGGCGTGGTGTAGAGAGGAGCTCTGTACTCACTGTGCATCTTATCAGCAGCTGCTGCAGCAGGGTGCAAAGTGTCTTAGGAAACACACAAGCTGCTGCTAGTGCTCAGAGGCGTGTTGTAGAGATGAGCTCTGCACTCACTGTATATCTTATCAGCAGCCGCTGCAGCAGGGGGCAAAGTGTCGTAGGAAACACACAAGCTGCTGCTGGTGCTCAGAGGCATGGTGCAGAGAGGAGCTCTGTACTCACTGTGCATCTTATCAGCGGCTGCTTCAGCATGGTGCAAAGAGTCTTTGGAAACACACAAGCTGCAACCGGTGCTCAGATGCGTGGTGTAGAGAAGAGCTATGTAATCACTGTGTATCTTATCAGCAGCCGCTGCAGCAGGGTGCAAAGTGTTGAGCTGCTGCTGGTGCTCAGAGGCATGGTGTAGAGATGAGCTATGCAATCTCTGTGTATCTTATCAGCGTCGGCTGCAGCAGGGTGCAAAGTGTCTTAGGAAGCACACAAGCTGCTGCTGGTGCTCAGAGGCGTGGTGTAGAGAGGAGCTCTGCATGCACTGTGTATCTTATCAGCAGCTGCTGCAGCAGGGTGCAAGGTGCCTTAGTCTTAGAAACACACGAGCTGCTGCTGGTGCTCAGAGGCGTGTTGTAGAGATGAGCTCTGTATTCACTGTGCATCTTATCAGCGGCCGCTGCAGCAGGGTGCAAAGTGTCTTAGGAAACACACAAGCTTGTGCTGGTGCTCAGAGGCATGGTGTAGAGATGAGCTCCTTACTCACTGTGTATCTTAGCAGCAGCCGCTGCAGCAGGGTGAAAAGTGTCTTAGGAAACACACAAGCTGCTGCTCAAAGGCGTAGTGTAGAGAGGAACTCTGTACTCACTATGTATCTTCTCAGCGGCTGCTGCAGCAGGGTGCAAAGTGTCTTTGGAAACACACAAGCTGCAACCGGTGCTCAGAGGCGTGGTGTAGAGAAGAGCTATGTAATCACTGTGTATCTTATCAGCAGCCGCTGCAGCAATGGTGGAAAGTGTCGAGCTGCTGCTGGTGCTCAGAGGCATGGTGTGAAGAGGAGCTACGTAATCTCTGTGTATCTTATCAGCGTCGACAGCAGCAGGGTGCAAAGTGTCTTAGGAAACACACGAGCTGCTGCTGGTGCTCAGAGGCATGGTGTAGAGATGAGCTCTGCACTCACTGTGTATCTTATCAGCGGCCGCTGCAGCAGGGTGCAAAGTGTCTTAGGAAACACACAAGCTGCTGCTGGTGCTCGGAGGCGTGGTGTAGAGATGAGCTCTGCACTCACTGTGTATCTTAGCAGCAGCTGCTGCAGCAGGGTGCAAAGTGTCTTAGGAAACACACGAGCTGGTGCTGGTGCTCAGAGGCGTGGTGTAGAGATGAGCTCTACACTCACTGTGTATTTTAGCAGCAGCCGCTGCAGCAGGGTGCAAAGTGTCTTAGGAAACACACGAGCTGCTGCTGGTGCTCGGAGGCGTGGTGTAGAGATGAGCTCTGCACTCACTGTGTATCTTATCAGCGGCGGCTGCAGCAGGGTGCAAAGTGTACTAGGAAACACACGAGCTTCTGCTGGTGCTTAGAGGCGTGGTGTAGAGATGAGCTCTGCACTCACTGTGTATCTTATCAGCGGCTGCTGCAGCAGGGTGCAAAGTGTCTTAGGAAACACACTAGCTTCTGCTGATGCTCAGAGGCATGGTGTAGAGAGGAGCTCTGGACTCACTGTGTATCTTATCAGCGGCTGCTGCAGCAGGGTGCAAAGTGTTGAGCTGCTGCTGTTGCTCAGAGGTGTGGTGTAGAGATGAGCTTTGTATTCACTGTGCATCTTATCAACGGCTGCTGCAGCAGGGTGCAAAGTGCCTTAGTCTTAGAAACACAGGAGCTGCTGCTCGTGCTCAGAGGCGTGTTGTAGAGATGAGCTCTGCACTCACTGTGTATCTTATCAGCGGCCGCTGCAGCAGGGTGCAAAGTGTCTGAGGAAACACACAAGCTGCTGCCGGTGCTTAGAGGCGTGGTGTAGAGATGAGCTCTGCACTCACTGTGTATCTTATCAGTGGCTGCTGCAGCAGGGTGCAAAGTGTCTTAGGAAACACACTAGCTTCTGCTGATGCTCAGAGGCATGGTGTAGAGAGGAGCTCTGGACTCACTGTGTATCTTATCAGCGGCTGCTGCAGCAGGGTGCAAAGTGTTGAGCTGCTGCTGTTGCTCAGAGGTGTGGTGTAGAGATGAGCTTTGTATTCACTGTGCATCTTATCAACGGCTGCTCCAGCAGGGTACAAAGTGTCTTAGAAAACACACAAGCTGGTGCTAGTGCTCAGAGGTGTGGTGTAGAGATGAGCTCTGCACTCACTGTATATCTTATCAGCAGCCGCTGCAGCAGGGGGCAAAGTGTCGTAGGAAACACACAAGCTGCTGCTGGTGCTTAGAGGCGTGGTGCAGAGAGGAGCTCTTTACTCACTGTGCATCTTATCAGCGGCCGCTTCAGCATGGTGCAAAGTGTCTTTGGAAACACTCAAGCTGCAACCGGTGCTCAGAGGCGTGGTGTAGAGAAGAGCTATGTAATCACTGTGTATCTTATCAGCAGCTGCTGCAGCAGGGTGCAAAGTGTCGAGCTGGTGCTGGTGCTCAGAGGCATGGTGTAGAGAGGAGCTATATAATCTCTGTGTATCTTATCAGCGTCGGCAGCAGCAGGGTGCTAAGTGTCTTAGGAAGCACACAAGCTGCTGCTGGTGCTCAGAGGCGTGGTATAGAGAGGAGCTCTGCATGCACTGTGCAATTTATCAGCGGCCGCTGCAGCAGGGTGCAAAGTGTCTTAGGAAACACACAAGCTGGTGCTGGTGCTCAGAGGCATGGTGTAGAGATGAGCTCCTTACTCACTGTGTATCTTAGCAGCAGCCGCTGCAGCAGGGTGAAAAGTGTCTTAGGAAACACACAAGCTGCTGCTCAAAGGCGTGGTATAGAGAGGAACTCTGTACTCACTATGTATCTTATCAGTGGCCGCTGCAGCAGGGTGCAAAGTGTCTTAGGAAACACACGACCTGCTGCTGGTGCTCAGAGGCATGGTGTAGAGATGAGCTCTGCACTCACTGTGTATCTTATCAGCGGCCACTGCAGCAGGGTGCAAAGTGACTTAGTCTTAGAAACACACGAGCTGCTGCTGGTGCTTGGAGTCGTGTTGTAGAGATGAGCTCTGTACTCACTGTGCATCTTATCAGCGGCCGCTGCAGCAGGGTGCAAAGTGTCTTAGGAAACACACAAGCTGGTGCCGGTGCTCAGAGGCGTGGCGTAGAGACGAGATGTATTCACTGTGTATCTTAGAAGCTGCCGCTGCAGCAGGGTGTAAAGTGTCTTTTAGGAAGCACACGAGCTGCTGCTGGTGCTCAGAGGCGTCGTGCAGAGAGGAGCTCTGCATGCACGGTGTATCTTATCAGCAGCTGCTGCAGCAGGGTGCAAAGTGCCTTAGTCTTAGAAACACACGAGCTGGTTCTCAGAGGCGTGTTGTAGAGATGAGCTCTGTACTCACTGTGCATCTTATCAGCGGCCGCTGCAGCAGGGTGCAAAGTGTCTTAGGAAACACACAAGCTGGTGCTGGTGCTCAGAGGCGTGGTGTAGAGAGGAACTCTGTACTCACTGTGCATCTTATCAGTGTCCGCTGCAGCAGGTTGCAAAGTGTTTTAGGAAACACACAAGCTGTTGCTGGTGCTCAGAGGCGTGTTGTAGAGATGAGCTCTGCACTCACTGTATATCTTATCAGCAGCCGCTGCAGCAGGGGGCAAAGTGTCTTAGGAAACACACAAGCTGTTGCTGGTGCTCAGAGGCGTGGTGCAGAGAGGAGCTCTGTACTCACGGTGCATCTTATCAGCGGCCGCTTCAGCAAGGTGCAAAGTGTCTTTGGAAACACACAAGCTGCTGCCGGTGCTCAGAGGCGTGGTGTAGAGATGAGCTATGTAATCACTGTGTATCTTATCAGCAGCCGCTGCAGCAGGGTGCAAAGTGTCTTAGGAAACACACTAGCTTCTGCTGATGCTCAGAGGCATGGTGTAGAGATGAGCTCTGCACTCACTGTATATCTTATCAGCAGCCGCTGCAGCAGGGGGCAAAGTGTCTTAGGAAACACACAAGCTGTTGCTGGTGCGCAGAGGCGTGGTGCAGAGAGGAGCTCTGTACTCACGGTGCATCTTATCAGCGGCCGCTTCAGCAAGGTGCAAAGTGTCTTTGGAAACACACAAGCTGCTGCCGGTGCTCAGAGGCGTGGTGTAGAGATGAGCTCTGCACTCACTGTGTATCTTATCAGCAGCTGCTGCAGCAGGGTGCAAAGTGTCTTAGGAAACACACTAGCTTCTGCTGATGCTCAGAGGCATGGTGTAGAGAGGAGCTCTGGACTCACTGTGTATCTTATCAGCGGCTGCTGCAGCAGGGTGCAAAGTGTTGAGCTGCTGCTGTTGCTCAGAGGTGTGGTGTAGAGATGAGCTTTGTATTCACTGTGCATCTTATCAACGGCTGCTCCAGCAGGGTACAAAGTGTCTTAGGAAACACACAAGCTGGTGCTAGTGCTCAGAGGTGTGGTGTAGAGATGAGCTCTGCACTCACTGTATATCTTATCAGCAGCCGCTGCAGCAGGGGGCAAAGTGTCGTAGGAAACACACAAGCTGCTGCTGGTGCTTAGAGGCGTGGTGCAGAGAGTAGCTCTTTACTCACTGTGCATCTTATCAGCGGCCGCTTCAGCATGGTGCAAAGTGTCTTTGGAAACACTCAAGCTGCAACCGGTGCTCAAAGGCGTGGTGTAGAGAAGAGCTATGTAATCACTGTGTATCTTATCAGCAGCCGCTGCAGCAGGGTGCAAAGTGTCGAGCTGGTGCTGGTGCTCAGAGGCATGGTGTAGAGAGGAGCTATATAATCTCTGTGTATCTTATCAGCGTCGGCAGCAGCAGGGTGCTAAGTGTCTTAGGAAGCACACAAGCTGCTGCTGGTGCTCAGAGGCGTGGTATAGAGAGGAGCTCTGCATGCACTGTGCAATTTATCAGTGTCCGCTGCAGCAGGTTGCAAAGTGTCTTAGGAAACACACAAGCTGTTGCTGGTGCTCAGAGGCGTGTTGTAGAGATGAGCTCTGCACTCACTGTATATCTTATCAGCAGCCGCTGCAGCAGGGGGCAAAGTGTCTTAGGAAACACACAAGCTGTTGCTGGTGCTCAGAGGCGTGGTGCAGAGAGGAGCTCTGTACTCACGGTGCATCTTATCAGCGGCCGCTTCAGCAAGGTGCAAAGTGTCTTTGGAAACACACAAGCTGCTGCCGGTGCTCAGAGGCGTGGTGTAGAGATGAGCTATGTAATCACTGTGTATCTTATCAGCAGCCGCTGCAGCAGGGTGCAAAGTGTCGAGCTGCTGCTGGTGCTCAGAGGCATGGTGTAGAGGTAAGCTCTGCAATCGTCGTGTATCTTATCAGCAGCTGCAGCAGCAGGGTGCAAAGTGTCTTAGGAAACACACAAGCTGCTGCTGGTGCTCAAAAAAGTGGTGTAGAGAGGAAGTCTCTACTCACTATGTATCTTATCAGCGGCCACTGCAGCAGGGTGCAAAGTGTATTAGGAAACACATGAGCTGCTGCTGGTGCTCAGAGGCGTGGTGTAGAGAGGAGCTCTGCATGCACTGTGTATCTTATCAGCAGCTGCTGCAGCAGGGTGCAAAGTGCCTTAGTCTTAGAAACACAGGAGCTGCTGCTGATGCTCATAGGCGTGTTGTAGAGATGAGCTCTGCACTCACTGTGTATCTTATCAGTGGCCGCTGCAGCAGGGTGCAAAGTGTCTGAGGAAACACACGAGCTGCTGCCGGTGCTCAGAGGCATGGTGTAGAGAGGAGCTCTGGACTCACTGTGTAACTTATTAGCAGTCGCTGCACCAGGGTGCAAAGCGTCGAGCTGCTGCTGGTGTTCAGAGGTGTGGTGTAGAGATGAGCTTTGTACTCACTGTGCATCTTATCAGCGGCCACTCCAGCAGGGTGCAGTGTCTTAGGAAACACACGAGCTGCTGCTGGTGCTCGGAGGTGTGGTGTAGAGAGGAGCTCTGTACTCACTGTGCATCTTATCAGCAGCTGCTGCAGCAGGGTGCAAAGTGTCTTAGGAAACACACAAGCTGCTGCTAGTGCTCAGAGGCGTGTTGTAGAGATGAGCTCTGCACTCACTGTATATCTTATCAGCAGCCGCTGCAGCAGGGGGCAAAGTGTCGTAGGAAACACACAAGCTGCTGCTGGTGCTCAGAGGCATGGTGTAGAGAGGAGCTCTGTACTCACTGTGCATCTTATCAGCGGCTGCTTTAGCATGGTGCAAAGTGTCTTTGGAAACACACAAGCTGCAACCAGTGCTCAGATGCGTGGTGTAGAGAAGAGCTATGTAATCACTGTGTATCTTATCAGCAGCCGCTGCAGCAGGGTGCAAAGTGTTGAGCTGTTGCTGGTGCTCAGAGGCATGGTGTAGAGATGAGCTATGTAATTTCTGTGTATCTTATCAGCGTCGGCTGCAGCAGGGTGCAAAGTGTCTTAGGAAGCACACAAGCTGCTGCTGGTGCTCAGAGGCGTGGTGTAGAGAGGAGCTCTGCATGCACTGTGTATCTTATCAGCAGCTGCTGCAGCAGGGTGCAAGGTGCCTTAGTCTTAGAAACACGCGAGCTGCTGCTGGTGCTCAGAGGCGTGTTGTAGAGATGAGCTCTGTATTCACTGTGCATCTTATCAGCGGCCGCTGCAGCACGGTGCAAAGTGTCTTAGGAAACACACAAGCTTGTGCTGGTGCTCAGAGGGGTGGTGTAGAGATGAGCGCTGCACTCACTGTGTATCTAATAAGTGGCCGCTGGAGCAGGGTGCACAATGTCTCAGGAAACACACGAGCTGCTGCTGGTGCTCAGAGGCGTGGGATGCTGCTGGTCCTAAGAGGCGCGGTGCAGAGATGAGCTATGCACTCACTGTGTATCCTATCAGCGGCCGCTGCACCAGGGTGAAAAGTGTCTTAGGAAACACACAAGCTGCTGCTGGTGCTCAGAGGTGTGGTGTAGAGATGCACTCTGCACTCACGGTGTATCTTATCAGCGGCCGCTGCACCAGGGTGAAAAGTGTCTTAGGAAACACACGAGCTGCTGCTGGTGCTCAGAGGCATGGTGTAAAGATGAGCTCTGCACTCACTGTGTATCTTATAAGTGGCCGCTGGAGCAGGGTGCACAATGTCTCAGGAAACACACGAGCTGCTGCTGGTGCTCAGAGGCGTGGGATGCTGCTGGTGCTCAGAGGCGCGGTGCAGAGATGAGCTCTGCACTCACTGTTTATTTTAGCAGCCGCTGCACAAGGGTGCAAAGTGTTTTAGGAAACACACAAGCTGCTGCCGGTGCTCAGAGGCTTGGTGTAGACATGAGCTATGTAATCACTGTGTATCTTATCAGTGGCCGCTGCAGCAGGGTGCAAAGTGTCGATTTGCTGCTGGTGCTCAGAGGCATGGTGTAGAGGTGAGCTCTACACTCGTCGTGTATCTTATCAGCAGCTGCTGCAGCAGGGTGCAAAGTGTCTTAGGAAACACACAAGCTGCTGCTGGTGCTCAAAAAAGTGGTGTAGAGAGGAACTCTCTACTCACTATGTATCTTATCAGCGGCCACTGCAGCAGGGTGCAAAGTGTCTTAGGAAACATGCAAGCTACTGCTGGTGCTCAGAGGCGTGGCGTAGAGATGAGCTCTGCACTCACTGTGTATCTTAACAGCGGCGACTGCAGCAGGGTGCAAAGTGTATTAGGAAACACACGAGCTGCTACTGGTGCTCAGAGGCGTGGTGTAGAGAGGAGCTCTGCATGCACTGTGTATCTTATCAGCAGCTGCTGCAGCAGGGTGCACAGTGCCTTAGTCTTAGAAACACAGGAGCTGCTGCTGGTGCTCATAGGCGTGTTGTAGAGATGAGCTCTGCACTCACTGTGTATCTTATCAGCGGCCGCTGCAGCAGGGTGCAAAGTGTCTGAGGAAACACACGAGCTGCTGCCGGTGCTTAGAGGCGTGGTGTAGAGATGAGCTCTGCACTCACTGTGTATCTTATCAGCGGCTGCTGCAGCAGGGTGCAAAGTGTCTTAGGAAACACACAAGCTTCTGCTGATGCTCAGAGGCATGGTGTAGAGAGGAGCTCTGGACTCACTGTGTATCTTATTAGCGACCGCTGCACCAGGGTGCAAAGTGTCTTAGGAAACACACCAGCTGCTGCAGGTGCTCGGAGGCATCATGCAGAGAGGAGCTCTGTACTCACTGTGTATCTTATCAGCGGCTGCTGCAGCAGGGTGCAAAATGTCGAGCTGCTGCTGGTGCTCGGAGGCATGGTGTAGAGAGGAGCTCTGTACTCACTGTGCATCTTATCAGCGGCTGCTCCAGCAGGGTACAAAGTGTCTTAGGAAACACACAAGCTGGTGCTAGTGCTCAGAGGTGTGGTGTAGAGATGAGCTCTGCACTCACTGTATATCTTATCAGCAGCCGCTGCAGCAGGGGGCGAAGTGTCGTAGGAAACACACAAGCTGCTGCTGGTGCTCAGAGGCATGGTGCAAAGAGGAGCTCTGTACTCACTGTGCATCTTATCAGCGGCTGCTTCAGCATGGTGCAAAGTGTCTTTGGAAACACACAAGCTGCAACCGGTGCTCAGAGGCGTGGTGTAGAGAAGAGCTATGTAATCACTGTGTATTTTATCAGCAGCCGCTGCAGCAGGGTGCAAAGTGTCGAGCTGGTGCTAGTGCTCAAAGGCATGGTGTAGAGATGAGCTATGTAATCTCTGTGTATCCTATCAGCGTCGGCTGCAGCAGGGTGCAAAGTGTCTTAGGAAGCACACAAGCTGCTGCTGGTGCTCAGAGGCGTGGTGTAGAGAGGAGCTCTGCATGCACTGTGTATCTTATCAGCAGCTGCTGCAGCAGGGTGCAAGGTGCCTTAGTCATAGAAACACACGAGCTGCTGCTGGTGCTCAGAGGCGTGTTGTAGAGATGAGCTCTGTACTCACTGTGCATCTTATCAGCGGCCGCTGCAGCAGGGTGCAAAGTGTCTTAGGAAACACACAAGCTGGTGCTGGTGCTCAGAGGGGTGGTGTAGAGATGAGCTCTGCACTCACTGTGTATCTTAGCAGTAGCCGCTGCAGCAGGGTGAAAGGTGTCTTAGGAAAAACACAAGCTGCTGCTCAAAGTCGTGGTGTAGAGAGGAACTCTGTACTCACTATGTATCTTATCAGCAGCGGCTGCAGCAGGTAGCAAAGTGTCTTAGGAAACACACGAGCTGCTGCTGGTGCTCAGAGGCATGGTGTAGAGAGGAGCTATATAATCTCTGTGTATCTTATCAGCGTCGGCAGCAGCAGGGTGCTAAGTGTCTTAGGAAGCACACAAGCTGCTGCTGGTGCTCAGAGGCGTGGTATAGAGAGGAGCTCTGCATGCACTGTGCAATTTATCAGCGGCCGCTGCAGCAGGGTGCAAAGTGTCTTAGGAAACACACAAGCTGGTGCTGGTGCTCAGAGGCATGGTGTAGAGATGAGCTCCTTACTCACTGTGTATCTTAGCAGCAGCCGCTGCAGCAGGGTGAAAAGTGTCTTAGGAAACACACAAGCTGCTGCTCAAAGGCGTGGTGTAGAGAGGAACTCTGTACTCACTATGTATCTTATCAGTGGCCGCTGCAGCAGGGTGCAAAGTGTCTTAGGAAACACACAACCTGCTGCTGGTGCTCAGAGGCATGGTGTAGAGATGAGCTCTGCACTCACTGTGTATCTTATCAGCGGCCACTGCAGCAGGGTGCAAAGTGACTTAGTCTTAGAAACAC
The DNA here is from genome assembly GCF_040938575.1 of Ambystoma mexicanum. Taxonomy (NCBI): domain Eukaryota; kingdom Metazoa; phylum Chordata; class Amphibia; order Caudata; family Ambystomatidae; genus Ambystoma; species Ambystoma mexicanum. The sequence continues at coordinate 1,602,880 of NW_027182446.1, forward strand.
ACGAGCTGCTGCTGGTGCTTGGAGTCGTGTTGTAGAGATGAGCTCTGTACTCACTGTGCATCTTATCAGCGGCCGCTGCAGCAGGGTGCAAAGTGTCTTAGGAAACACACAAGCTGGTGCCGGTGCTCAGAGGCGTGGTGTAGAGACGAGATGTATTCACTGTGTATCTTAGAAGCTGCCGCTGCAGCAGGGTGTAAAGTGTCTTAGGAAGCACACGAGCTGCTGCTGGTGCTCAGAGGCGTCGTGCAGAGAGGAGCTCTGCATGCACGGTGTATCTTATCAGCAGCTGCTGCAGCAGGGTGCAAAGTGCCTTAGTCTTAGAAACACACGAGCTGGTTCTCAGAGGCGTGTTGTAGAGATGAGCTCTGTACTCACTGTGCATCTTATCAGCGGCCGCTGCAGCAGGGTGCAAAGTGTCTTAGGAAACACACAAGCTGCTGCCGGTGCTCAGAGGCGTGGTGTAGAGATGAGCTATGTAATCACTGTGTATCTTATCAGCAGCCGCTGCAGCAGGGTGCAAAGTGTCTTAGGAAACACACTAGCTTCTGCTGATGCTCAGAGGCATGGTGTAGAGATGAGCTCTGCACTCACTGTATATCTTATCAGCAGCCGCTGCAGCAGGGGGCAAAGTGTCTTAGGAAACACACAAGCTGTTGCTGGTGCTCCGAGGCGTGGTGCAGAGAGGAGCTCTGTACTCACGGTGCATCTTATCAGCGGCCGCTTCAGCAAGGTGCAAAGTGTCTTTGGAAACACACAAGCTGCTGCCGGTGCTCAGAGGCGTGGTGTAGAGATGAGCTCTGCACTCACTGTGTATCTTATCAGCAGCTGCTGCAGCAGGGTGCAAAGTGTCTTAGGAAACACACTAGCTTCTGCTGATGCTCAGAGGCATGGTGTAGAGAGGAGCTCTGGACTCACTGTGTATCTTATCAGCGGCTGCTGCAGCAGGGTGCAAAGTGTTGAGCTGCTGCTGTTGCTCAGAGGTGTGGTGTAGAGATGAGCTTTGTATTCACTGTGCATCTTATCAACGGCTGCTCCAGCAGGGTACAAAGTGTCTTAGGAAACACACAAGCTGGTGCTAGTGCTCAGAGGTGTGGTGTAGAGATGAGCTCTGCACTCACTGTATATCTTATCAGCAGCCGCAGCAGCAGGGGGCAAAGTGTCGTAGGAAACACACAAGCTGCTGCTGGTGCTTAGAGGCGTGGTGCAGAGAGGAGCTCTTTACTCACTGTGCATCTTATCAGCGGCCGCTTCAGCATGGTGCAAAGTGTCTTTGGAAACACTCAAGCTGCAACCGGTGCTCAGAGGCGTGGTGTAGAGAAGAGCTATGTAATCACTGTGTATCTTATCAGCAGCCGCTGCAGCAGGGTGCAAAGTGTCGAGCTGGTGCTGGTGCTCAGAGGCATGGTGTAGAGAGGAGCTATATAATCTCTGTGTATCTTATCAGTGTCGGCAGCAGCAGGGTGCTAAGTGTCTTAGGAAGCACACAAGCTGCTGCTGGTGCTCAGAGGCGTGGTATCGAGAGGAGCTCTGCATGCACTGTGCAATTTATCAGTGTCCGCTGCAGCAGGTTGCAAAGTGTCTTAGGAAACACACAAGCTGTTGCTGGTGCTCAGAGGCGTGTTGTAGAGATGAGCTCTGCACTCACTGTATATCTTATCAGCAGCCGCTGCAGCAGGGGGCAAAGTGTCTTAGGAAACACACAAGCTGTTGCTGGTGCTCAGAGGCGTGGTGCAGAGAGGAGCTCTGTACTCACGGTGCATCTTATCAGCGGCCGCTTCAGCAAGGTGCAAAGTGTCTTTGGAAACACACAAGCTGCTGCCGGTGCTCAGAGGCGTGGTGTAGAGATGAGCTATGTAATCACTGTGTATCTTATCAGCAGCCGCTGCAGCAGGGTGCAAAGTGTCGAGCTGCTGCTGGTGCTCAGAGGCATGGTGTAGAGGTAAGCTCTGCAATCGTCGTGTATCTTATCAGCAGCTGCAGCAGCAGGGTGCAAAGTGTCTTAGGAAACACACAAGCTGCTGCTGGTGCTCAAAAAAGTGGTGTAGAGAGGAAGTCTCTACTCACTATGTATCTTATCAGCGGCCACTGCAGCAGGGTGCAAAGTGTATTAGGAAACACATGAGCTGCTGCTGGTGCTCAGAGGCGTGGTGTAGAGAGGAGCTCTGCATGCACTGTGTATCTTATCAGCAGCTGCTGCAGCAGGGTGCAAAGTGCCTTAGTCTTAGAAACACAGGAGCTGCTGCTGATGCTCATAGGCGTGTTGTAGAGATGAGCTCTGCACTCACTGTGTATCTTATCAGTGGCCGCTGCAGCAGGGTGCAAAGTGTCTGAGGAAACACACGAGCTGCTGCCGGTGCTCAGAGGCATGGTGTAGAGAGGAGCTCTGGACTCACTGTGTAACTTATTAGCAGTCGCTGCACCAGGGTGCAAAGCGTCGAGCTGCTGCTGGTGTTCAGAGGTGTGGTGTAGAGATGAGCTTTGTACTCACTGTGCATCTTATCAGCGGCCACTCCAGCAGGGTGCAGTGTCTTAGGAAACACACGAGCTGCTGCTGGTGCTCGGAGGCGTGGTGTAGAGAGGAGCTCTGTACTCACTGTGCATCTTATCAGCAGCTGCTGCAGCAGGGTGCAAAGTGTCTTAGGAAACACACAAGCTGCTGCTAGTGCTCAGAGGCGTGTTGTAGAGATGAGCTCTGCACTCACTGTATATCTTATCAGCAGCCGCTGCAGCAGGGGGCAAAGTGTCGTAGGAAACACACAAGCTGCTGCTGGTGCTCAGAGGCATGGTGTAGAGAGGAGCTCTGTACTCACTGTGCATCTTATCAGCGGCTGCTTCAGCATGGTGCAAAGTGTCTTTGGAAACACACAAGCTGCAACCGGTGCTCAGATGCGTGGTGTAGAGAAGAGCTATGTAATCACTGTGTATCTTATCAGCAGCCGCTGCAGCAGGGTGCAAAGTGTTGAGCTGTTGCTGGTGCTCAGAGGCATGGTGTAGAGATGAGCTATGTAATTTCTGTGTATCTTATCAGCGTCGGCTGCAGCAGGGTGCAAAGTGTCTTAGGAAGCACACAAGCTGCTGCTGGTGCTCAGAGGCGTGGTGTAGAGAGGAGCTCTGCATGCACTGTGTATCTTATCAGCAGCTGCTGCAGCAGGGTGCAAGGTGCCTTAGTCTTAGAAACACGCGAGCTGCTGCTGGTGCTCAGAGGCGTGTTGTAGAGATGAGCTCTGTATTCACTGTGCATCTTATCAGCGGCCGCTGCAGCACGGTGCAAAGTGTCTTAGGAAACACACAAGCTTGTGCTGGTGCTCAGAGGGGTGGTGTAGAGATGAGCGCTGCACTCACTGTGTATCTAATAAGTGGCCGCTGGAGCAGGGTGCACAATGTCTCAGGAAACACACGAGCTGCTGCTGGTGCTCAGAGGCGTGGGATGCTGCTGGTCCTAAGAGGCGCGGTGCAGAGATGAGCTCTGCACTCACTGTGTATCCTATCAGCGGCCGCTGCACCAGGGTGAAAAGTGTCTTAGGAAACACACAAGCTGCTGCTGGTGCTCAGAGGTGTGGTGTAGAGAGGCACTCTGCACTCACGGTGTATCTTATCAGCGGCCGCTGCACCAGGGTGAAAAGTGTCTTAGGAAACACACGAGCTGCTGCTGGTGCTCAGAGGCATGGTGTAAAGATGAGCTCTGCACTCACTGTGTATCTTATAAGTGGCCGCTGGAGCAGGGTGCACAATGTCTCAGGAAACACACGAGCTGCTGCTGGTGCTCAGAGGCGTGGGATGCTGCTGGTGCTCAGAGGCGCGGTGCAGAGATGAGCTCTGCACTCACTGTTTATTTTAGCAGCCGCTGCACAAGGGTGCAAAGTGTTTTAGGAAACACACAAGCTGCTGCTGGTGCTCAGAGGCGTGGTGCAGAGAGGAGCTCTGTACTCACGGTGCATTTTATCAGCGGCCGCTTCAGCAAGGTGCAATGTGTCTTTGGAAACACACAAGCTGCTGCCGGTGCTCAGAGGCTTGGTGTAGACATGAGCTATGTAATCACTGTGTATCTTATCAGTGGCCGCTGCAGCAGGGTGCAAAGTGTCGATTTGCTGCTGGTGCTCAGAGGCATGGTGTAGAGGTGAGCTCTACACTCGTCGTGTATCTTATCAGCAGCTGCTGCAGCAGGGTGCAAAGTGTCTTAGGAAACACACAAGCTGCTGCTGGTGCTCAAAAAAGTGGTGTAGAGAGGAACTCTCTACTCACTATGTATCTTATCAGCGGCCACTGCAGCAGGGTGCAAAGTGTCTTAGGAAACATGCAAGCTGCTGCTGGTGCTCAGAGGCGTGGCGTAGAGATGAGCTCTGCACTCACTGTGTATCTTAACAGCGGCGACTGCAGCAGGGTGCAAAGTGTATTAGGAAACACACGAGCTGCTACTGGTGCTCAGAGGCGTGGTGTAGAGAGGAGCTCTGCATGCACTGTGTATCTTATCAGCAGCTGCTGCAGCAGGGTGCACAGAGCCTTAGTCTTAGAAACACAGGAGCTGCTGCTGGTGCTCATAGGCGTGTTGTAGAGATGAGCTCTGCACTCACTGTGTATCTTATCAGCGGCCGCTGCAGCAGGGTGCAAAGTGTCTGAGGAAACACACGAGCTGCTGCCGGTGCTTAGAGGCGTGGTGTAGAGATGAGCTCTGCACTCACTGTGTATCTTATCAGCGGCTGCTGCAGCAGGGTGCAAAGTGTCTTAGGAAACACACAAGCTTCTGCTGATGCTCAGAGGCATGGTGTAGAGAGGAGCTCTGGACTCACTGTGTATCTTATTAGCGACCGCTGCACCAGGGTACAAAGTGTCTTAGGAAACACACCAGCTGCTGCAGGTGCTCGGAGGCATCATGCAGAGAGGAGCTCTGTACTCACTGTGTATCTTATCAGCGGCTGCTGCAGCAGGGTGCAAAATGTCGAGCTGCTGCTGGTGCTCGGAGGCATGGTGTAGAGAGGAGCTCTGTACTCACTGTGCATCTTATCAGCGGCTGCTCCAGCAGGGTACAAAGTGTCTTAGGAAACACACAAGCTGGTGCTAGTGCTCAGAGGTGTGGTGTAGAGATGAGCTCTGCACTCACTGTATGTCTTATCAGCAGCCGCTGCAGCAGGGGGCGAAGTGTCGTAGGAAACACACAAGCTGCTGCTGGTGCTCAGAGGCATGGTGCAAAGAGGAGCTCTGTACTCACTGTGCATCTTATCAGCGGCTGCTTCAGCATGGTGCAAAGTGTCTTTGGAAACACACAAGCTGCAACCGGTGCTCAGAGGCGTGGTGTAGAGAAGAGCTATGTAATCACTGTGTATTTTATCAGCAGCCGCTGCAGCAGGGTGCAAAGTGTCGAGCTGGTGCTAGTGCTCAAAGGCATGGTGTAGAGATGAGCTATGTAATCTCTGTGTATCCTATCAGCGTCGGCTGCAGCAGGGTGCAAAGTGTCTTAGGAAGCACACAAGCTGCTGCTGGTGCTCAGAGGCGTGGTGTCGAGAGGAGCTCTGCATGCACTGTGTATCTTATCAGCAGCTGCTGCAGCAGGGTGCAAGGTGCCTTAGTCATAGAAACACACGAGCTGCTGCTGGTGCTCAGAGGCGTGTTGTAGAGATGAGCTCTGTACTCACTGTGCATCTTATCAGCGGCCGCTGCAGCAGGGTGCAAAGTGTCTTAGGAAACACACAAGCTGGTGCTGGTGCTCAGAGGGGTGGTGTAGAGATGAGCTCTGCACTCACTGTGTATCTTAGCAGTAGCCGCTGCAGCAGGGTGAAAGGTGTCTTAGGAAAAACACAAGCTGCTGCTCAAAGTCGTGGTGTAGAGAGGAACTCTGTACTCACTATGTATCTTATCAGCAGCGGCTGCAGCAGGTAGCAAAGTGTCTTAGGAAACACACGAGCTGCTGCTGGTGCTCAGAGGCATGGTGTAGAGAGGAGCTATATAATCTCTGTGTATCTTATCAGCGTCGGCAGCAGCAGGGTGCTAAGTGTCTTAGGAAGCACACAAGCTGCTGCTGGTGCTCAGAGGCGTGGTATAGAGAGGAGCTCTGCATGCACTGTGCAATTTATCAGCGGCCGCTGCAGCAGGGTGCAAAGTGTCTTAGGAAACACACAAGCTGGTGCTGGTGCTCAGAGGCATGGTGTAGAGATGAGCTCCTTACTCACTGTGTATCTTAGCAGCAGCCGCTGCAGCAGGGTGAAAAGTGTCTTAGGAAACACACAAGCTGCTGCTCAAAGGCGTGGTGTAGAGAGGAACTCTGTACTCACTATGTATCTTATCAGTGGCCGCTGCAGCAGGGTGCAAAGTGTCTTAGGAAACACACGACCTGCTGCTGGTGCTCAGAGGCATGGTGTAGAGATGAGCTCTGCACTCACTGTGTATCTTATCAGCGGCCACTGCAGCAGGGTGCAAAGTGACTTAGTCTTAGAAACACACGAGCTGCTGCTGGTGCTTGGAGTCGTGTTGTAGAGATGAGCTCTGTACTCACTGTGCATCTTATCAGCGGCCGCTGCAGCAGGGTGCAAAGTGTCTTAGGAAACACACAAGCTGGTGCCGGTGCTCAGAGGCGTGGTGTAGAGACGAGATGTATTCACTGTGTATCTTAGAAGCTGCCGCTGCAGCAGGGTGTAAAGTGTCTTAGGAAGCACACGAGCTGCTGCTGGTGCTCAGAGGCGTCGTGCAGAGAGGAGCTCTGCATGCACGGTGTATCTTATCAGCAGCTGCTGCAGCAGGGTGCAAAGTGCCTTAGTCTTAGAAACACACGAGCTGGTTCTCAGAGGCGTGTTGTAGAGATGAGCTCTGTACTCACTGTGCATCTTATCAGCGGCCGCTGCAGCAGGGTGCAAAGTGTCTTAGGAAACACACAAGCTGGTGCTGGTGCTCAGAGGCGTGGTGTAGAGAGGAACTCTGTACTCACTGTGCATCTTATCAGTGTCCGCTGCAGCAGGTTGCAAAGTGTCTTAGGAAACACACAAGCTGTTGCTGGTGCTCAGAGGCGTGTTGTAGAGATGAGCTCTGCACTCACTGTATATCTTATCAGCAGCCGCTGCAGCAGGGGGCAAAGTGTCTTAGGAAACACACAAGCTGTTGCTGGTGCTCAGAGGCGTGGTGCAGAGAGGAGCTCTGTACTCACGGTGCATCTTATCAGCGGCCGCTTCAGCAAGGTGCAAAGTGTCTTTGGAAACACACAAGCTGCTGCCGGTGCTCAGAGGCGTGGTGTAGAGATGAGCTATGTAATCACTGTGTATCTTATCAGCAGCCGCTGCAGCAGGGTGCAAAGTGTCTTAGGAAACACACTAGCTTCTGCTGATGCTCAGAGGCATGGTGTAGAGATGAGCTCTGCACTCACTGTATATCTTATCAGCAGCCGCTGCAGCAGGGGGCAAAGTGTCTTAGGAAACACACAAGCTGTTGCTGGTGCTCAGAGGCGTGGTGCAGAGAGGAGCTCTGTACTCACGGTGCATCTTATCAGCGGCCGCTTCAGCAAGGTGCAAAGTGTCTTTGGAAACACACAAGCTGCTGCCGGTGCTCAGAGGCGTGGTGTAGAGATGAGCTCTGCACTCACTGTGTATCTTATCAGCAGCTGCTGCAGCAGGGTGCAAAGTGTCTTAGGAAACACACTAGCTTCTGCTGATGCTCAGAGGCATGGTGTAGAGAGGAGCTCTGGACTCACTGTGTATCTTATCAGCGGCTGCTGCAGCAGGGTGCAAAGTGTTGAGCTGCTGCTGTTGCTCAGAGGTGTGGTGTAGAGATGAGCTTTGTATTCACTGTGCATCTTATCAACGGCTGCTCCAGCAGGGTACAAAGTGTCTTAGGAAACACACAAGCTGGTGCTAGTGCTCAGAGGTGTGGTGTAGAGATGAGCTCTGCACTCACTGTATATCTTATCAGCAGCCGCAGCAGCAGGGGGCAAAGTGTCATAGGAAACACACAAGCTGCTGCTGGTGCTTAGAGGCGTGGTGCAGAGAGGAGCTCTTTACTCACTGTGCATCTTATCAGCGGCCGCTTCAGCATGGTGCAAAGTGTCTTTGGAAACACTCAAGCTGCAACCGGTGCTCAGAGGCGTGGTGTAGAGAAGAGCAATGTAATCACTGTGTATTTTATCAGCAGCCGCTGCAGCAGGGTGCAAAGTGTCGAGCTGGTGCTGGTGCTCAGAGGCATGGTGTAGAGAGGAGCTATATAATCTCTGTGTATCTTATCAGCGTCGGCAGCAGCAGGGTGCTAAGTGTCTTAGGAAGCACACAAGCTGCTGCTGGTGCTCAGAGGCGTGGTATCGAGAGGAGCTCTGCATGCACTGTGCAATTTATCAGTGTCCGCTGCAGCAGGTTGCAAAGTGTCTTAGGAAACACACAAGCTGTTGCTGGTGCTCAGAGGCGTGTTGTAGAGATGAGCTCTGCACTCACTGTATATCTTATCAGCAGCCGCTGCAGCAGGGGGCAAAGTGTCTTAGGAAACACACAAGCTGTTGCTGGTGCTCAGAGGCGTGGTGCAGAGAGGAGCTCTGTACTCACGGTGCATTTTATCAGCGGCCGCTTCAGCAAGGTGCAAAGTGTCTTTGGAAACACACAAGCTGCTGTCGGTGCTCAGAGGCGTGGTGTAGAGATGAGCTATGTAATCACTGTGTATCTTATCAGCAGCCGCTGCAGCAGGGTGCAAAGTGTCGAGCTGCTGCTGGTGCTCAGAGGCATGGTGTAGAGGTAAGCTCTGCAATCGTCGTGTATCTTATCAGCAGCTGCAGCAGCAGGGTGCAAAGTGTCTTAGGAAACACACAAGCTGCTGCTGGTGCTCAAAAAAGTGGTGTAGAGAGGAAGTCTCTACTCACTATGTATCTTATCAGCGGCCACTGCAGCAGGGTGCAAAGTGTATTAGGAAACACATGAGCTGCTGCTGGTGCTCAGAGGCGTGGTGTAGAGAGGAGCTCTGCATGCACTGTGTATCTTATCAGCAGCTGCTGCAGCAGGGTGCAAAGTGCCTTAGTCTTAGAAATACAGGAGCTGCTGCTGATGCTCATAGGCGTGTTGTAGAGATGAGCTCTGCACTCACTGTGTATCTTATCAGTGGCCGCTGCAGCAGGGTGCAAAGTGTCTGAGGAAACACACGAGCTGCTGCCGGTGCTCAGAGGCATGGTGTAGAGAGGAGCTCTGGACTCACTGTGTAACTTATTAGCAGTCGCTGCACCAGGGTGCAAAGCGTCGAGCTGCTGCTGGTGTTCAGAGGTGTGGTGTAGAGATGAGCTTTGTACTCACTGTGCATCTTATCAGCGGCCACTCCAGCAGGGTGCAGTGTCTTAGGAAACACACGAGCTGCTGCTGGTGCTCGGAGGCGTGGTGTAGAGAGGAGCTCTGTACTCACTGTGCATCTTATCAGCAGCTGCTGCAGCAGGGTGCAAAGTGTCTTAGGAAACACACAAGCTGCTGCTAGTGCTCAGAGGCGTGTTGTAGGGATGAGCTCTGCACTCACTGTATATCTTATCAGCAGCCGCTGCAGCAGGGGGCAAAGTGTCATAGGAAACACACAAGCTGCTGCTGGTGCTCAGAGGCATGGTGTAGAGAGGAGCTCTGTACTCACTGTGCATCTTATCAGCGGCTGCTTCAGCATGGTGCAAAGTGTCTTTGGAAACACACAAGCTGCAACCGGTGCTCAGATGCGTGGTGTAGAGAAGAGCTATGTAATCACTGTGTATCTTATCAGCAGCCGCTGCAGCAGGGTGCAAAGTGTTGAGCTGTTGCTGGTGCTCAGAGGCATGGTGTAGAGATGAGCTATGTAATTTCTGTGTATCTTATCAGCGTCGGCAGCAGCAGGGTGCTAAGTGTCTTAGGAAGCACACAAGCTGCTGCTGGTGCTCAGAGGCGTGGTATCGAGAGGAGCTCTGCATGCACTGTGTATCTTATCAGCAGCTGCTGCAGCAGGGTGCAAGGTGCCTTAGTCTTAGAAACACGCGAGCTGCTGCTGGTGCTCAGAGGCGTGTTGTAGAGATGAGCTCTGTATTCACTGTGCATCTTATCAGCGGCCGCTGCAGCACGGTGCAAAGTGTCTTAGGAAACACACAAGCTTGTGCTGGTGCTCAGAGGGGTGGTGTAGAGATGAGCGCTGCACTCACTGTGTATCTAATAAGTGGCCGCTGGAGCAGGGTGCACAATGTCTCAGGAAACACACGAGCTGCTGCTGGTGCTCAGAGGCGTGGGATGCTGCTGGTCCTAAGAGGCGCGGTGCAGAGATGAGCTCTGCACTCACTGTGTATCCTATCAGCGGCCGCTGCACCAGGGTGAAAAGTGTCTTAGGAAACACACAAGCTGCTGCTGGTGCTCAGAGGTGTGGTGTAGAGAGGCACTCTGCACTCACGGTGTATCTTATCAGCGGCCGCTGCACCAGGGTGAAAAGTGTCTTAGGAAACACACGAGCTGCTGCTGGTGCTCAGAGGCATGGTGTAAAGATGAGCTCTGCACTCACTGTGTATCTTATAAGTGTCCGCTGGAGCAGGGTGCACAATGTCTCAGGAAACACACGAGCTGCTGCTGGTGCTCAGAGGCATGGGATGCTGCTGGTGCTCAGAGGCGCGGTGCAGAGATGAGCTCTGCACTCACTGTTTATTTTAGCAGCCGCTGCACAAGGGTGCAAAGTGTTTTAGGAAACACACAAGCTGCTGCTGGTGCTCAGAGGCGTGGTGCAGAGAGGAGCTCTGTACTCACGGTGCATTTTATCAGCGGCCGCTTCAGCAAGGTGCAATGTGTCTTTGGAAACACACAAGCTGCTGCCGGTGCTCAGAGGCTTGGTGTAGACATGAGCTATGTAATCACTGTGTATCTTATCAGTGGCCGCTGCAGCAGGGTGCAAAGTGTCAATTTGCTGCTGGTGCTCAGAGGCATGGTGTAGAGGTGAGCTCTACACTCGTCGTGTATCTTATCAGCAGCTGCTGCAGCAGGGTGCAAAGTGTCTTAGGAAACACACAAGCTGCTGCTGGTGCTCAAAAAAGTGGTGTAGAGAGGAACTCTCTACTCACTATGTATCTTATCAGCGGCCACTGCAGCAGGGTGCAAAGTGTCTTAGGAAACATGCAAGCTACTGCTGGTGCTCAGAGGCGTGGCGTAGAGATGAGCTCTGCACTCACTGTGTATCTTAACAGCGGCGACTGCAGCAGGGTGCAAAGTGTATTAGGAAACACACGAGCTGCTACTGGTGCTCAGAGGCGTGGTGTAGAGAGGAGCTCTGCATGCACTGTGTATCTTATCAGCAGCTGCTGCAGGAGGGTGCACAGTGCCTTAGTCTTAGAAACACAGGAGCTGCTGCTGGTGCTCATAGGCGTGTTGTAGAGATGAGCTCTGCACTCACTGTGTATCTTATCAGCGGCCGCTGCAGCAGGCTGCAAAGTGTCTGAGGAAACACACGAGCTGCTGCCGGTGCTTAGAGGCGTGGTGTAGAGATGAGCTCTGCACTCACTGTGTATCTTATCAGCGGCTGCTGCAGCAGGGTGCAAAGTGTCTTAGGAAACACACCAGCTGCTGCAGGTGCTCGGAGGCATCATGCAGAGAGGAGCTCTGTACTCACTGTGTATCTTATCAGCGGCTGCTGCAGCAGGGTGCAAAATGTCGAGCTGCGGCTGGTGCTCGGAGGCATGGTGTAGAGAGGAGCTCTGTACTCACTGTGCATCTTATCAGCGGCTGCTCCAGCAGGGTACAAAGTGTCTTAGGAAACACACAAGCTGGTGCTAGTGCTCAGAGGTGTGGTGTAGAGATGAGCTCTGCACTCACTGTATATCTTATCAGCAGCCGCTGCAGCAGGGGGCGAAGTGTCGTAGGAAACACACAAGCTGCTGCTGGTGCTCAGAGGCATGGTGCAAAGAGGAGCTCTGTACTCACTGTGCATCTTATCAGCGGCTGCTTCAGCATGGTGCAAAGTGTCTTTGGAAACACACAAGCTGCAACCGGTGCTCAGAGGCGTGGTGTAGAGAAGAGCTATGTAATCACTGTGTATTTTATCAGCAGCCGCTGCAGCAGGGTGCAAAGTGTCGAGCTGGTGCTAGTGCTCAAAGGCATGGTGTAGAGATGAGCTATGTAATCTCTGTGTATCCTATCAGCGTCGGCTGCAGCAGGGTGCAAAGTGTCTTAGGAAGCACACAAGCTGCTGCTGGTGCTCAGAGGCGTGGTGTAGAGAGGAGCTCTGCATGCACTGTGTATCTTATCAGCAGCTGCTGCAGCAGGGTGCAAGGTGCCTTAGTCATAGAAACACACGAGCTGCTGCTGGTGCTCAGAGGCGTGTTGTAGAGATGAGCTCTGTACTCACTGTGCATCTTATCAGCGGCCGCTGCAGCAGGGTGCAAAGTGTCTTAGGAAACACACAAGCTGGTGCTGGTGCTCAGAGGGGTGGTGTAGAGATGAGCTCTGCACTCACTGTGTATCTTAGCAGTAGCCGCTGCAGCAGGGTGAAAGGTGTCTTAGGAAAAACACAAGCTGCTGCTCAAAGTCGTGGTGTAGAGAGGAACTCTGTACTCACTATGTATCTTATCAGCAGCGGCTGCAGCAGGTAGCAAAGTGTCTTAGGAAACACACGAGCTGCTGCTGGTGCTCAGAGGCATGGTGTAGAGATGAGCTATTCACTCACTGTGTATCTTAGAAGCTGCCGCTGCAGCAGGGTGTAAAGTGTCTTAGGAAACACACGAGCTGCTGCTGGTGCTCAGAGGCGTCGTGTAGAGAGGAGCTCTGCATGCACTGTGTATATTATCAGCAGCTGCTGCAGCAGGGTGCAAGGTGCCTTAGTCTTAGAAACACATGAGCTGGTGCTCAGAGGCGTGTTGTGGAGATGAGCTCTGTACTCACTGTGCATCTTATCAGCGGCCGCTGCAGCAGGGTGCAAAGTGTACTAGGAAACACACAAGCTGGTGCTGGTGCTCAGAGGCGTGGTGTAGAGATGAGCTCTACACTCACTGTGTATCTTAGCAGCAGCCACTGCAGCAGGGTGCAAAGTGTCTTAGGAAACACACGAGCTGCTGCTGGTGCTCGGAGGCGTGGTGTAGAGATGAGCTCCGCACTCACTGTGTATCTTATCAGCGGCGGCCGCAGCAGGGTGCAAAGTGTACTAGGAAACACAGGAGCTGTTGCTGGTGCTCATAGGCGTGTTGTAGAGATGAGCTCTGCACTCACTGTGTATCTTATCAGCGGCCGCTGCAGCAGGATGCAAAGTGTCTGAGGAAACACACAAGCTGCTGCCGGTGCTTAGAGGCATGGTGTAGAGATGAGCTCTGCACTCACTGTGTATCTTATCAGCGGCTGCTGCAGCAGGGTGCAAAGTGTCTTAGGAAACACACAAGCTTCTGCTGATGCTCAGAGGCATGGTGTATAGAGGAGCTCTGGACTCACTGTGTATCTTATTAGCGACCGCTGCACCAGGGTGCAAAGTGTCTTAGGAAACACACAAGCTGCTGCTGGTGCTCGGAGGCATCATGCAGAGAGGAGCTCTGTACTCACTGTGTATATTATCAGCGGCTGCTGCAGCAGGGTGCAAAGTGTCGAGCTGCTGCTGGTGCTCAGAGGTGTGGTGTAGAGATGAGCTTTGTACTCACTGTGCATCTTATCAACGGCTGCTCCAGCAGGGTACAAAGTGTTTTAGGAAACACACAAGCTGGTGCTAGTGCTCAGAGGTGTGGTGTAGAGATGAGCTCTGCACTCACTGTATATCTTATCAGCAGCCGCTGCAGTAGGGGGCAAAGTGTCGTAGGAAACACACAAGCTGCTGCTGGTGGTCAGAGGCGTGGTGCAGAGAGGAGCTCTGTACTCACTGTGCATCTTATCAGCGGCCGCTTCAGTATGGTGCAAAGTGTCTTTGGAAACACACAAGCTGCAACCGGTGCTCAGAGGCGTGGTGTAGAGAAGAGCTCTGTAATCACTGTGTATCTTATCAGCAGCCGCTGCAGCAGGGTGCAAAGTGTCGAGCTGGTGCTGGTGCTCAGAGGCATGGTGTAGAGAGGAGCTATGTAATCTCTGTGTATCTTATCAGCGTCGGCAGCAGCAGGGTGCAAAGTGTCTTTGGAAGCACACGAGCTGCTGCTGGTGCTCAGAGGCATGGTGTAGAGATGAGCTCTACACTCACTGTGTATCTTATCAGCGGCCGCTGCAGCAGGGTGCAAAGTGCCTTAGTCTTAGAAACACACGAGCTGCTGCTGGTGCTCAGAGGCGTGTTGTAGAGATGAGCTCTGTACTCACTGTGCATCTTATCAGCGGCCTCTGCAGCAGGGTGCAAAGTGTCTTAGGAAACACACAAACTGGTGCTGGTGCTCAGACGCGTGGTGTAGAGACGAGATGTATTCACTGTGTATCTTAGAAGCTGCCGCTGCAGCAGGGTGTAAAGTGTCTTAGGAAACACACGAGCTGCTGCTGGTGCTCAGAGGCGTCGTGCAGAGAGGAGCTCTGCACTCACTGTGTATCTTAGTAGCAGCCGCTGCAGCAGGGTGCAAAGTGTTTTAGGAAACACACAAGCTGCTGCTGGTGCTCGGAGGCGTGGTGTAGAGAGGAACTCTGTACTCACTGTGCATCTTATCAGCGGCCGCTGCAGCAGGTTGCAAAGTGTCTTAGGAAACACGCAGGCTGTTGCTGGTGCTCAGAGGCGTGTTGTAGAGATGAGCTCTGCACTCACTGTATATCTTATCAGCAGCCGCTGCAGCAGGGGGCAAAGTGTCTTAGGAAACACACAAGCTGTTGCTGATGCTCAGAGGCGTGGTGCAGAGAGGAGCTCTGTACTCACGGTGCATCTTATCAGCGGCCGCTTCAGCAAGGTGCAAAGTGTCTTTGGAAACACACAAGCTGCTGCCGGTGCTCAGAGGCGTGGTGTAGAGATGAGCTATGTAATCACTGTGTATCTTATCAGCAGCCGCTGCAGCAGGGTGCAAAGTGTCGAGCTGCTGCTGGTGCTCAGAGGCATGGTGTAGAGGGGAGCTCTGCAATCGTCGTGTATCTTATCAGCAGCTGCTGCAGCAGGGTGCAAAGTGTCTTAGGAAACACACAATCTGCTGCTGGTGCTCAAAAAAGTGGTGTAGAGAGGAAGTCTCTACTCACTATGGGCCTCATTACAACTCAGGCAGTAAGGGGTTTACGGCAGCGTTAACAGCGCCGACCCTTACCGCCTGAGTACGAGGTCCCCTAGCGCCATGGTGCTTTTAACACCTGCTTTTAGCAGGTTTTAAAATCCATGACGCTAAGGGACCATGGAGTTAATTACGCCACCGTAATTTACGGTGGCATAATTAACGCCTTCCCCACTCCCATTATGCCCTATGGGGCAAAAATGGGAATGGGGAAGGGTAAATGGGGATTGGGGACTTACCGCCCCGCCTAGGTCGGAATGGGGCGGTAAGTCCGCCAACCACCATGGCGTAAACGTAGTTTATGCCATGGTGGTAAAGTCACGGCCCAGGCGGTAACTTACCGCCTGGGTCGTAATGAGGCCCAATGTATCTTATTAGCGGCCACTGCAGCAGGGTGCAAAGTGTATTAGGAAACACATGAGCTGCTGCTGGTGCTCAGAGGCATGGTGTAGAGAGGAGCTCCGCATGCACTGTGTATCTTATCAGCAGCTGCTGCAGCAGGGTGCAAAGTGCCTTTGTCTTAGAAACAAAGGAGCTGCTGCTGATGCTCATAGGCGTGTTGTAGAGATGAGCTCTGCACTCACTGTGCATTTTATCAGCGTACGCTTCAGCAGGGTGCAAAGTGTCTTTGGAAACACACAAGCTACTGCCGGTGCTCAGAGGCGTGGTGTAGAAAGGAGCTCTGTACTCACTGTATATCTTATCAGTGGCTGCTGCAGCAGGGTGCATAGTGTCTTAGGAAACACGCAAGCTGCTGCTGGTGCTCAGAGGCGTGGTGTAGAGATGAGCTCTGCACTCATTGTGTATCTCACCAGCAGCCGCTGCAGCAGGGTGCAAAGTGTCTTAGGAAACACACAAGCTGCTGCTGGTGCTCAGAGGCGTGGTATAGAGAGGAGCTCTGTACTCACTGTGCATCTTATCAGCGGCTGCTGCAGCAGGGTGCAGAGTGTCTTAGGAAACACACAAGCTGCTGCTGGTGCTCAGAGGCGTGTTGTACAGATGAGCTCTGCACTCATTGTATATCTTATCAGCAGCCGCTGCAGCAGGGGGCAAAGTGTCTTAGGAAACACACAAGCTGCAGCTGGTGCTCAGAGGCATGGTGCAGAGAGGAGCTCTGTACTCACTGTGCATCTTATCAGTGTACGCTTCAGCAGGGTGCAAAGTGTCTTTGTAAACACACAAGCTACTGCCGGTGCTCAGAGGCGTGGTGTAGAGATGAGCTATGTAATCACTGTGTATCTTATCAGCGGCCGCTGCTGCAGGGTGCAAAGTGTCGAGCTGCTGCTGGTGCTTAGAGGCAAGGTGTAGAGATGAGCTATGTAATCTCTGTGTATCTTATCAGCATCAGCTGCAGCAGGGTGCAAAGTGTCTTAGGAAACACTCTAGCTGCTGCTGGTGTTCAGAGGTGTGGTGTAGAGGTGAGCTCTGCACTTGTTGTGTATCTTATCAGCAGCTGCTGCAGCAGGGTGCAAAGTGTCTTAGGAAACACACAAGCTGCTACTGGTGCTCAGAGGCGTGGTGTAGAGAAGAGCTATGTAATCACTGTGTATCTTATCAGCGGCCTCTGCAGCAGGGTGCAAAGTGTCTTAGGAAACACACAAGCTGCAACCGGTGCTCAGAGGCGTGGTGTAGAGAAGAGCTATGTAATCACTGTGTATCTTATCAGCAGCCGCTGCAGCAGGGTGCAAAGTGTCGAGCTGGTGCTGGTGCTCAGAGGCATGGTGTAGAGATGAGCTATGTAATCTCTGTGTATCTTATCAGCGTCGGCAGCAGCAGGGTGCAAAGTGTCTTTGGAAGCACACAAGCTGCTGCTGGTGCTCAGAGGCATGGTGTAGAAAGGAACTCTGTACTCACTATGTATCTTATCAGTGACCGCTGCAGCAGGGTGCAAAGTGTCTTAGGAAACACACAAGCTGTTGCTGGTGCTCAGAGGCATGGTGTAGAGATGAGCTCTGTACTCACTGTGCATCTTATCAGCGGCCGCTTCAGCAAGGTGCAAAGTGTCTTTGGAAACACACAAGCTGCTGCCGGTGCTCAGAGGCGTGGTGTAGAGATGAGCTATGTAATCACTGTGTATCTTATCAGCAGCCGCTGCAGCAGGGTGCAAAGTGTCGAGCTGCTGCTGGTGCTCAGAGGCATGGTGTAGAGGGGAGCTCTGCAATCGTCGTGTATCTTATCAGCAGCTGCTGCAGCAGGGTGCAAAGTGTCTTAGGAAACACACAATCTGCTGCTGGTGCTCAAAAAAGTGGTGTAGAGAGGAAGTCTCTACTCACTATGTATCTTATTAGCGGCCACTGCAGCAGGGTGCAAAGTGTATTAGGAAACACATGAGCTGCTGCTGGTGCTCAGAGGCGTGGTGTAGAGAGGAGCTCCGCATGCACTGTGTATCTTATCAGCAGCTGCTGCAGCAGGGTGCAAAGTGCCTTAGTCTTAGAAACACAGGAGCTGCTGCTGATGCTCATAGGCGTGTTGTAGAGATGAGCTCTGCACTCACTGTGCATCTTATCAGCGTACGTTTCAGCAGGGTGCAAAGTGTCTTTGGAAACACACAAGCTACTGCCGATGCTCAGAGGCGTGGTGTAGAAAGGAACTCTGTACTCACTGTATATCTTATCAGTGGCTGCTGCAGCAGGGTGCATAGTGTCTTAGGAAACACGCAAGCTGCTGCTGGTGCTCAGAGGCGTGGTGTAGAGATGAGCTCTGCACTCACTGTGTATCTCACCAGCAGCCGCTGCAGCAGGGTGCAAAGTGTCTTAGGAAACACACAAGCTGCTGCTGGTGCTCAGAGGCGTGGTATAGAGAGGAGCTCTGTACTCACTGTGCATCTTATCAGCGGCTGCTGCAGCAGGGTGCAGAGTGTCTTAGGAAACACACAAGCTGCTGCTGGTGCTCAGAAGCGTGTTGTAGAGATGAGCTCTGCACTCACTGTATATCTTATCAGCAGCCGCTGCAGCAGGGGGCAAAGTGTCTTAGGAAACACACAAGCTGCAGCTGGTGCTCAGAGGCATGGTGCAGAGAGGAGCTCTGTACTCACTGTGCATCTTATCAGCCTGCCGCTGCAGCAGGGGGCAAAGTGTCTTTGGAAACACACAAGCTACTGCCGGTGCTCAGAGGCGTGGTGTAGAGATGAGCTATGTAATCACTGTGTATCTTATCAGCGGCCGCTGCTGCAGGGTGCAAAGTGTTGAGCTGCTGCTGGTGCTCAGAGGCAAGGTGTAGAGATGAGCTATGTAATCTCTGTTTATCTTATCAGCATCAGCTGCAGCAGGGTGCAAAGTGTGTTAGGAAACACTCTAGCTGCTGCTGGTGCTCAGAGGTGTGGTGTAGAGGTGAGCTCTGCACTTGTTGTGTATCTTATCAGCAGCTGCTGCAGCAGGGTGCAAAGTGTCTTAGGAAACACACAAGCTGCTACTGGTGCTCAAAGGCATGGTGTAGAGAGGAACTCTGTACTCACTATGTATCTTATCAGCGGCCGCTGCAGCAGGGTGCAAAGTGTCTTAGGAAACATGCGAGCTGCTGCTGGTGCTCAGAGGCATGGTGTAGAGATGAGCTCTGCACTCACTGTGTATCTTATCAGCGGCCGCTGCAGCAGGGTGCAAAGTGTCTTAGGAAACACACAAGCTCCTGTTGGTGCTCAGAGGTGTGGTGTAGAGATGAGCTCTGTACTCACTGTGTATCTTAGAAGCTGCCACTGCAGCAGGGTGTAAAGTATCTTAGGAAACACACAAGCTGCTGCTGGTGCTCAGAGGCATGGTGTAGAGAGGAGTGCTACATGCACTGTGTATCTTATCAGCAGCTGCTGCAGCAGGGTGTAAAGTGCCTTAGTCTTAGAAACACACGAGCTGCTGCTGGTGCTCAGAGGCGTGTTGTAGAGATGAGCTCTGTACTCACTGTGCATCTTATCAGCGGCCGCTGCAGCAGGGTGCAAAGTGTCTTAGGAAACACACAAGCTTGTGCTGGTGCTCAGAGGCATGGTGTAGAGATGAGCTCTGCACTCACTGTGTATCTTAGCAGCAGCCGCTGCAGCAGGGTGCAAAGTGTCTTAGGAAACACACGAGCTGCTGCTGGTGCTCGGAGGCATGGTGTAGAGAGGTCCTCTGTACTCACTGTGCATCTTATCAGCGGCTGCTGCAGCCGGGTGCAAAGTATCTTAGGAAAAACACAATCTGCTGCTGGTGCTCAGAGGCGTGGTGTAGAGAGGAGTTCTGTACTCACTGTGTATCTTATCAGCGGCCGCTGCAGCAGGGTGCAAAGTGTCGAGCTGCTGCTGATGCTCAGAGGTGTGGTGTAGAGATGAGCTCTGTACTCACTGTGTATCTTAGAAGCTGCCACTGCAGCAGGGTGTAAAGTATCTTAGGAAACACACAAGCTGCTACTGGTGCTCAGAGGCATGGTGTAGAGAGGAGTGCTACATGCACTGTGTATCTTATCAGCAGCTGCTGCAGCAGGGTGCAAAGTGTCTTAGGAAACACACAAGCTGCTGCTGGTGCTCAAAAAAGTGGTGTGGAGAGGAACTCTCTACTCACTGTGTAACTTATCAGCGGCCACTGCAGCAGGGTGCAAAGTGTCTTAGGAAACATACAAGCTGCTGCTGGTGCTCAGAGGCGTGGTGTAGAGATGAGATTGGCACTCACTGTGTATCTTATCAGCGGCGGCAGCAGCAGGGTGCAAAGTGTATTAGGAAACACACAAGCTGCTGCTGGTGCTCAGAGGCGTGGTGTAGAGAGGAGCTCTGCATGCACTGTGTATCTTATCAGCAGCTGCTGCAGCAGGGTGCAAAGTGCCTTCGTCTTAGAAACACACGAGCTGCTGCTGGTGCTCAGAGGCGTGTTTTAGAGATGAGCTTTGCACTCACTGTGTATCTTATCAGTTGGCCGCTGCAGCAGGGTGCAAAGTGTCGTGCTGCTGCTGGTGCTCAGAGGCATGGTGTAGAGGTGAGCTCTGCAATCGTCGTGTATCTTATCAGCAGCTGCTGCAGCAGGGTGCAACGTGTCTTAGGAAACACACAAGCTGCTGCTGGTGCTCAAAAAAGTCGTGTAGAGAGGAACTCTCTACTCAATATGTATCTTATCAGCGGCCACTGCAGCAGGGTGCAAAGTGTCTTAGGAAACATGCAAGCTGCTGCTGGTGCTCAGAGGCGTGGTGTAGAGATGCGATCTGCACTCACTGTGTATCTTATCAGCGGCGGCTGCAGCAGGGTGCAAAGTGTATTAGGAAATACACAACCTGCTGCTGGTGCTCAGAGGCGTGGTGTAGAGAGGAGCTCTGCATGCACTGTGTATCTTATCAGCAGCTGCTGCAGCAGGGTGCAAAGTGCCTTAGTCTTAGAAACACAGGAGCTGCTGCTGGTGCTCAGAGGCGTGTTGTAGAGATGAGCTCTGCACTCACTGTGTATCTTATCAGCGGCCGCAGCAGCAGGGTGCAAAGTGTCTGAGGAAACACACGAACTGCTGCCGGTGCTTAGAGGCGTGGTGTAGAGATGAGCTCTGCACTCACTGTGTATTTATCAGTGGCTGCTGCAGCAGGTTGCAAAGTGTCTTAGGAAACACACAAGCTTCTGCTGATGCTCAGAGGCATGGTGTAGAGAGGAGCTCTGGACTCACTGTGTATCTTATTAGCGACCGCTGCACCAGGGTGGAAAGTGTCTTAGGAAACACACAAGCTGCTGCTGGTGCTCGGAGGCATGGTGTAGAGAGGTCCTCTGTACTCACTGTGCATCTTATCAGCGGCCGCTGCAGCAGGGTGCAAAGTATCTTAGGAAAAACACAATCTGCTGCTGGTGCTCAGAGGCGTGGTGTAGAGAGGAGTTCTGTACTCACTGTGTATCTTATCAGCGGCCGCTGCAGCAGGGTGCAAAGTGTCGAGCTGCTGCTGGTGCTCAGAGGCATGGTGTAGAGGTGAGCTCTGCACTCGTCGTGTATCTTATCAGCAGCTGCTGCAGCAGGGTGCAAAGTGTCTTAGGAAACACACAAGCTGCTGCTGGTGCTCAAAAAAGTGGTGTGGAGAGGAACTCTCTACTCACTGTGTATCTTATCAGCGGCCACTGCAGCAGGGTGCAAAGTGTCTTAGGAAACATACGAGCTGCTGCTGGTGCTCAGAGGCGTGGTGTAGAGATGAGATTGGCACTCACTGTGTATCTTATCAGTGGCGGCAGCAGCAGGGTGCAAAGTGTATTAGGAAACACACGAGCTGCTGCTGGTGCTCAGAGGCGTGGTGTAGAGAGGAGCTCTGCATGCACTGTGTATCTTATCAGCAGCTGCTGCAGCAGGGTGCAAAGTGCCTTCGTCTTAGAAACACAGGAGCTGCTGCTGGGGCTCAGAGGCGTGTTTTAGAGATGAGCTTTGCACTCACTGTGTATCTTATCAGTTGGCCGCTGCAGCAGGGTGCAAAGTGTCGTGCTGCTGCTGGTGCTCAGAGGCATGGTGTAGAGGTGAGCTCTGCAATCGTCGTGTATCTTATCAGCAGCTGCTGCAGCAGGGTGCAACGTGTCTTAGGAAACACACAAGCTGCTGCTGGTGCTCAAAAAAGTGGTGTAGAGAGGAACTCTCTACTCACTATGTATCTTATCAGCGGCCACTGCAGCAGGGTGCAAAGTGTCTTAGGAAACATGCGAGCTGCTGCTGGTGCTCAGAGGCGTGGTGTAGAGATGCGATCTGCACTCACTGTGTATCTTATCAGCGGCGGCTGCAGCAGGGTGCAAAGTGTATTAGGAAATACACAACCTGCTGCTGGTGCTCAGAGGCGTGGTGTAGAGAGGAGCTCTGCATGCACTGTGTATCTTATCAGCAGCTGCTGCAGCAGGGTGCAAAGTGCCTTAGTCTTAGAAACACAGGAGCTGCTGCTGGTGCTCAGAGGCGTGTTGTAGAGATGAGCTCTGCACTCACTGTGTATCTTATCAGTGGCCGCTGCAGCAGGGTGCAAAGTGTCTGAGGAAACACACGAACTGCTGCCGGTGCTTAGAGGCGTGGTGTAGAGATGAGCTCTGCACTCACTGTGTATCTTATTAGCGACCGCGGCACCAGGGTGGAACGTGTCTTAGGAAACACACAAGCTGCTGCTGGTGCTCGGAGGCATCATGCAGAGAGGAGCTCTGTACTCACTGTGTATTTATCAGCGGCTGCTGCAGCAGGGTGCAAAGTGTCGAGCTGCTGCTGGTGCTCAGAGGTGTGGTGTAGAGATGAGCTTTGTACTCACTCTGCATCTTATCAGCGGCCGCTCCAGCAGGGTGCAAAGTGTCTTAGGAAACACACAAGCTGGTGCTCAGAGGTGTGGTCTAGAGATGAGCTCTGCACTCACTGTGTATCTTAGCAGCAGCCGCTGCAGCAGGGTGCAAAGTGTCTTAGGAAACACATGAGCTGCTGCTGGTGCTCAGAGGCGTGGTGTAGAGAGCAGCTCTGTACTCACTGTGCATCTTATCAGCCGCTGCTGCAGCAGGGTGCAGAGTGTCTTAGGAAACACACAAGCTGCTGCTGATGCTCAGAGGCATGCTGTAGAGAGGAGCTCTGGACTCACTGTGTAACTTATTAGCAACCGCTGCACCAGGATGCAAAGTGTCTTAGGAAACACACAAGCTGCTGCTGGTGCTCGGAGGCATCATGCAGAGAGGAGCTCTGTACTCACTGTGTGTCTTATCAGCGGCTGCTGCAGCAGGGTGCAAAGTGCCTTAGTCTTAGAAACACAGGAGCTGCTGCTGGTGCTCATAGGCGTGGTCTAGAGATGAGCTCTGCACTCACTGTGTATCTTATCAGCGGCGGCTGCAGCAGGGTGCAAAGTGTATTAGGAAACACATGAGCTGCTGCTGGTGCTCAGACGCGTGGTGTAGGGAGGAGCTCTGCATGCACTGTGTATCTTATCAGCAGCTGCTGCAGCAGGGTGCAAAGTGCCTTAGTCTTAGAAACACAGGAGCTGCTGCTGGTGCTCATAGGCGTGGTCTAGAGATGAGCTCTGCACTCACTGTGTATCTTATCAGCGGCGGCTGCAGCAGGGTGCAAAGTGTATTAGGAAACACATGAGCTGCTGCTGGTGCTCAGAGGCGTGGTGTAGAGAGGAGCTCTGCATGCACTGTGTATCTTATCAGCAGCTGCTGCAGCAGGGTGCAAAGTGCCTTAGTCTTAGAAACACAGGAGCTGCTGCTGGTGCTCATAGGCGTAATGTAGAGATGAGCTCTGCACTCACTATGTATCTTATCAGCGGCCGCTGCAGCAGGGTGCAAAGTGTCTGAGGAAACACACGAGCTGCTGCCGGTACTTAGAGGCGTGGTGTAGAGATGAGCTCTGCACTCACTGTGTATTTTATCAGCGGCTGCTGCAGCAGGGTGCAAAGTGTCTTAGGAAACACACAAGCTGCTGCTGCTGAAGCTCAGAGGCATGGTGTAGAGAGGAGCTCTGGACTCACTGTGTAACTTATTAGCAGCCGCTGCAACAGGGTGCAAAGTGTCTTAGGAAACACACAAGCTGCTGCTGGTGCTCGGAGGCATCATGCAGAGAGGAGCTCTGTACTCACTGTGTATCTTATCAGCGGCTGCTGCAGCAGGCTGCAAAGTGTCGAGCTGCTGCTGGTGCTCAGAGGTGTGGTGTAGAGATGAGCTTTGTACTCACTGTGCATCTTATCAGCGGCCACTCCAGCAGGGTGCAGTGTCTTAGGAAACACACAAGCTGGTGCTGGTGCTCAGAGGTGTTGTGTAGTGATGAGCTCTGCACTCACTGTGTATCTTAGCAGCAGCCACTGCAGCAGGGTGCAAAGTGTCTTAGGAAACACACGAGCTGCTGCTGGTGCTCGGAGGCGTGGTGTAGAGAGGAGCTCTGTACTCACTGTGCATCTTATCAGCAGCTGCTGCAGCAGGGTGCACATTGTCTTAGGAAACACACAAGCTGCTGCTGGTGCTCAGAGGCGTGTTGTAGAGATGAGCTCTGCACTCACTGTATATCTTATCAGCAGCCGCTGCAGCAGGGGGCAAAGTGTCGTAGGAAACACACAAGCTGCTGCTGGTGCTCAGAGGCATGGTGCAGAGAGGAGCTCTGTACTCACTGTGCATCTTATCAGGAGCTGCTTCAGCATGGTGCAAAGTGTCTTTGGAAACACACAAGCTGCAACCGTTGCTCAGAGGCGTGGTGTAGAGAAGAGCTATGTAATCACTGTGTATCTTATCAGCACCTGCTGCAGCAGGGTGCAAAGTGTTGAGCTGCTGCTGGTGCTCAGAGGCATGGTGTAGAGATGAGCTATGTAATCTCTGTGTATCTTATCAGCGTCGGCTGCAGCAGGGTGCAAAATGTCTTAGGAAGCACACAAGCTGCTGCTGGTGCTCAGAGGCGTGGTGTAGAGAGGAGCTCTGCATGCACTGTGTATCTTATCAGCAGCTGCTGCAGCAGGGTGCAAGGTGCCTTAGTCTTAGAAACACACGAGCTGCTGCTGGTGCTCAAAGGCGTGTTGTAGAGATGAGCTCTGTATTCACTGTGCATCTTATCAGCGGCCGCTGCAGCAGGGTGCAAAGTGTCTTAGGAAACACACAAGCTGGTGCTGGTGCTCAGAGGGGTGGTGTAGAGATGAGCTCTGCACTCACTGTGTATCTTAGCAGCAGCCGCTGCAGCAGGGTGAAAAGTGTCTTGGGAAAAACACAAGCTGCTGATCAAAGTCGTGGTGTAGAGAGGAACTCTGTACTCACTATGTATCTTATCAGCAGCGGCTGCAGCAGGGTGCAAAGTGTCTTAGGAAACACACGAGCTGCTGCTGGTGCTCATAGGCATGGTGTAGAGATGAGCTCTGCACTCACTGTGTATCTTAGAAGATGCCGCTGCAGCAGGGTGTAAAGTGCCTTAGGAAACACACGAGCTGCTGCTGGTGCTCAGAGGCGTCGTGTAGAGAGGAGCTCTGCATGCACTGTGTATCTTATCAGCAGCTGCTGCAGCAGGGTGTGAAGTGCCTTAGTCTTAGAAACACACAAGCTGGTGCTCAGAGGCGTGTTGTAGAGATGAACTCTGTACTCACTGTGCATCTTATCAGCGGCCGCTGCAGCAGGGTGCAGTGTCTTAGGAAACACACAAGCTGGTGCTGGTGCTCAGAGGCATGGTGTAGAGATGAGCTCTTCACTCACTGTGTATCTTAGCAGCGGCCGCTGCAGCAGGGTGCAAAGTGTCTTAGGAAACACACGAACTGCTGCTGGTGCTCGGAGGCGTGGTGTAGAGAGGAGCTCTATACTCACTGTGCATCTTATCAGCGGCCGCTTCAGCAGGGTCCAAAGTGTGTTGGGAAAAACACAAGCTGCTGATCAAAGTCGTGGTGTAGAGAGGAACTCTGTACTCACTATGTATCTTATCAGCAGCGGCTGCAGCATGGTGCAAAGTGTCTTAGGAAACACACGAGCTGCTGCTGGTGCTCATAGGCATGGTGTAGAGATGAGCTCTGCACTAACTGTGTATCTTAGAAGCTGCCGCTGCAGCAGGGTGTAAAGTGCCTTAGGAAACACACGAGCTGCTGCTGGTGCCCAGAGGCGTCGTGTAGAGAGGAGCTCTGCATGCACTGTGTATCTTATCAGCAGCTGCTGCAGCAGGGTGCAAAGTGCCTTAGTCTTAGAAACACACGAGCTGGTGCTCAGAGGCGTGTTGTAGAGATGAGCTCTGTACTCACTGTGCATCTTATCAGCGGCCGCTGCAGCAGGGTGCAAAGTGTCTTAGGAAACACACAAGCTGGTGCTGGTGCTCAGAGGCGTGGTGTAGAGATGGGTTCTGTACTAACTGTGTATTTTAGCAGCAGCCGCTGCAGCAGGGTGCAAGGTTTCTTAGGAAACACACAAGCTGCTGCTCAAAGGCGTGGTGTAGACAGGAACTCTGTACTCACTATGTATCTTATCAGCGGCCACTGCAGCAGGGTGCAAAGTGTCTTAGGAAACATGCAAGCTGCTGCTTATGCTCAGATGCATGGTGTAGAGATGAGCTCTGCACTCTTTGTGTATCTTATCAGAGGCCGCTGCAGCAGGGTGCAAAGTGTTTTAGGAAACAGACAAGCTGCTGCTGGTGCTCAGAGGCGTGGTGTAGAGATGAGCTCTGTATTCACTGTGTATGTTAGAAGCTGCCACTGCAGCAGGGTGTAAAGTGTCTTAGGAAACACACAAGCTGCTGCTGGTGCTCAGAGGCGTTGTGTAGAAAGGAGCTCTGCATGCACTGTGTATCTTATCAGCAGCTGCTGCAGCAGGGTGCAAAGTGCCTTAGTCTTAGAAACACACGAGCTGGTGCTCAGAGGCGTGTTGTAGAGATGAGCTCTGTACTCACTGTGTATCTTAGCACCAGCCACTGCAGCAGGGTGCAAAGTGTCTTAGGAAACACACGAGCTGCTGCTGGTGCTCGGAGACGTGGTGTAGAGAGGAACTCTGTACTCACTGTGCATCTTATCAGCGGCCGCTTCATCAGGGTGCAAAGTGTCTTTGGAAACACACAAGCTGCTGCCGGTGCTCAGAGGCGTGGTGTAGAGATGAGCTATGTAATCACTGTGTATCTTATCAGCGGCCACTGCAGCAGGGTGCAAAGTGTCGAGATGCTGCTGGTGCTCAGAGGCGTGGTGTAGAGATGAGCTATGTAATCACTGTGTATCTTATTAGCGGCCGCTTCAGCAGGGTGCAAAGTATCTTAGGAAACACACAAGCTGCTGCTGGTGCTGAAAGGCGTGGTATAGAGAGGAACTCTGTACTCACTATGTATCTTATCAGCAGCCGCTGCAGCAGGGTGCAAAGTGTTTTAGGAAACATGGGACCTGCTGCTGGTGCTCAGAGGCGTGGTGTAGAGATGAGCTCTGCATTGACTGTGTATCTTAGCGGCTGCAGCAGGGTGGAAAGTGTCTTAGGAAACACACGAGCTGCTGCAGGTGCTCAGAGGCGTGGTGTAGAGAGGAGCTCTGCATGCACTGTGTATTTTATCAGCAGCTGCTGCAGCAGGGTGCAAAGTGCCTTAGGAAACACACAAGCTGCTGCTAGTGCGCAGAGGCATGGTGTAGAGAGGAGCTATGTACTCACTGTGTATCTGATCAGTGGCTGCTGCAGCAGGGTGCAAAGTGTTTTAGGAAACACACAAGCTGCTGCTAGTGATCAAAGGTGTGTGCTGCTGCTGGTGCTCAGAGGCTTGGTGTAGCGATGAGCTCTGTACTCACTGTGTGTCTTATCAGCTGTCGCTGCAGCAGGGTTCAAGTCTCTTAGGAAACGCACAAGCTGCTGCCAGTGCTCAGAGGTGAGGTGCAGAGAGAAGCTCTGCACTCACTGTGTATCCAGGCCGATGCAACAGGGTGCAAAGTGTCTTAGGAAACACACGAGCTGCAGCTAGTGCTCAGAGGCGTGTGCTACTGCCGGTGCTCAGAGGCACGGTGTAGGGATGAGCTCTGTACTCACTGTGCATCTTATAAGCGGCCACTGCAGCAGGGTGCAAAGTGTCTTAGGAAACACACGAGCTGCTGCTGGTGCTCAGAGGCGTGGTGTAGAGATGAGCTCTGTACTCACTGTGTATCTTATCAGCGGCCGCTGCAGAAGGGTGCAAAGTGTATTAGGAAGCACACAAGCTGCTGCTGGTGCTCAGAGGCGTGGTGTAGAGAGGAGCTCTGTACTCACTGTGTATCTTATCAGCGGCCGCTGCAGCATGGTGCAAAGTGTTTAGGAAACATGCTAGCTGCTGCTGGTGCTCAGAGGCGTGGTGTAGGGAGGAGCTCTGTATTCACTGTGTATGTTAGAAGCTGCCACTGCAGCAGGGTGTAAAGTGTCTTAGGAAACACACAAGCTGCTGCTGGTGCTCAGAGGCGTTGTGTACAAAGGAGCTCTGCATGCACTGTGTATCTTATCAGCAGCTGCTGCAGCAGGGTGCAAAGTGCCTTAGTCTTAGAAACACACGAGCTGGTGCTCAGAGGCGTGTTGTAGAGATGAGCTCTGTACTCACTGTGCATCTTATCAGCGGCCGCTGCAGCAAGGTGCAAAGTGCCTTAGGAAACACACAAGCTGGTGCTGGTGCTCAGAGGCGTGGTGTAGAGATGAGCTCTGCACTCACTGTGTATCTTAGCACCAGCCGCTGCAGCAGGGTGCAAAGTGTCTTAGGAAACACACGAGCTGCTGCTGGTGCTCGGAGACGTGGTGTAGAGAGGAGCTCTGTACTCACTGTGTATCTTATCAGCGGCCGCTGCAGAA
Source organism: Ambystoma mexicanum (assembly GCF_040938575.1). Classification (NCBI taxonomy): domain Eukaryota; kingdom Metazoa; phylum Chordata; class Amphibia; order Caudata; family Ambystomatidae; genus Ambystoma; species Ambystoma mexicanum. The sequence goes on from NW_027182446.1 coordinate 1,631,106, forward strand.
GGGTGCAAAGTGTATTAGGAAGCACACAAGCTGCTGCTGGTGCTCAGAGGCGTGGTGTAGAGAGGAGCTCTGTACTCACTGTGTATCTTATCAGCGGCCGCTACAGCATGGTGCAAAGTGTTTAGGAAACATGCTAGCTGCTGCTGGTGCTCAGAGGCGTGGTGTAGGGAGGAGCCCTGTATTCACTGTGTATGTTAGAAGCTGCCACTGCAGCAGGGTGTAAAGTGTCTTAGGAAACACACGAGCTGCTGCTGGTGCTCAGAGGCGTTGTGTAGAAAGGAGCTCTGCATGCACTGTGTATCTTATCAGCAGCTGCTGCAGCAGGGTGCAAAGTGCCTTAGTCTTAGAAACACACGAGCTGGTGCTCAGAGGCGTGTTGTAGAGATGAGCTCTGTACTCACTGTGCATCTTATCAGCGGCCGCTGCAGCAGGGTGCAAAGTTCCTTAGGAAACACACAAGCTGGTGCTGGTGCTCAGAGGCGTGGTGTAGAGATGAGCTCTGCACTCACTGTGTATCTTAGCACCAGCCGCTGCAGCAGGGTGCAAAGTGTCTTAGGAAACACACGAGCTGCTGCTGGTGCTCGGAGACATGGTGTAGAGAGGAGCTCTGTACTCACTGTGCATCTTATCAGCGGCCGCTTCATCAGGGTGCAAAGTGTCTTTGGAAACACACAAGCTGCTGCCTGTGCTCAGAGGCGTGGTGTAGAGATGAGCTATGTAATCACTGTGTATCTTATCAGCGGCCGCTGCAGCAGGTTGCAAAGTGTCGAGATGCTGCTGGTGCTCAGAGGCGTGGTGTAGAGATGAGCTATGTAATCACTGTGTATCTTATTAGCGGCCGCTTCAGCAGGGTGCAAAGTATCTTAGGAAACACACAAGCTGCTGCTATTGCTGAAAGGCGTGGTATAGAGAGGAACTCTGTACTCACTATGTATCTTATCAGCAGCCGCTGCAGCAGGGTGCAAAGTGTTTTAGGAAACATGGGACCTGCTGCTGGTGCTCAGAGGCGTGGTGTAGAAATGAGCTCTGCATTGACTGTGTATCTTAGCGGCTGCAGCAGGGTGGAAAGTGTCTTAGGAAACACACGAGCTGCTGCAGGTGCTCAGAGGCGTGGTGTAGAGAGGGGCTCTGCATGCACTGTGTATTTTATCAGCAGCTGCTGCAGCAGGGTGCAAAGTGCCTTAGGAAACACACAAGCTGCTGCTAGTGCTCAGAGGCATGGTGTAGAGAGGAGCTATGTACTCACTGTGTATCTGATCAGTGGCCGCTGCAGCAGGGTGCGTTTTAGGAAACACACAAGCTGCTGCTAGTGATCAAAGGTGTGTGCGGCTGCTGCTGGTGCTCAGAGGCTTGGTGTAGCGATGAGCTCTGTACTCACTGTGTGTCTTATCAGCTGTCGCTGCAGCAGGGTTCAAGTCTCTTAGGAAACACACAAGCTGCTGCCAGTGCTCAGAGGTGAGGTGCAGAGAGAAGCTCTGCACTCACTGTGTATCCAGGCCGATGCAACAGGGTGCAAAGTGTCTTAGGAAACACACGAGCTGCAGCTAGTGCTCAGAGGCGTGTGCTACTGCCGGTGCTCAGAGGCACAGTGTAGGGATGAGCTCTGTACTCACTGTGCATCTTATAAGCGGCCGCTGCAGCAGGGTGCATAGTGTCTTAGGAAACACACGAGCTGCTGCTGGTGCTCAGAGGCGTGGTGTAGAGATGAGCTCTGTACTCACTGTGTATCTTATCAGCGGCCGCTGCAGAAGGGTGCAAAGTGTATTAGGAAGCACACAAGCTGCTGCTGGTGCTCAGAGGCGTGGTGTAGAGAGGAGCTCTGTACTCACTGTGTATCTTATCAGCGGCCGCTGCAGCATGGTGCAAAGTGTCTTAGGAAACATGCTAGCTGCTGCTGGTGCTCAGAGGCGTGGTGTAGGGAGGAGCTCTGCACTCACTGTCAACTTATCAGCGGCCGCTGCAGCAGGGTGCAAAGTGTCTTAGGAAACACACGAGCTGCTGCTGGTTCTCATAGGCATGGTGTAGAGATGAGCTCTGCACTCACTGTGCATCTTATCAGCGGCCGCTGCAGCAGGGTGCAAAGTGTCTTAGGAAACACACAAGCTGCTGCTGGTGCTCAGAGGTGTGGCGCAGAGATGAGCTCTGTACTCACTGTGTATCTTATCAGCTGTCGCTGCAGCAGGGTTCAAGTCTCTTAGGAAACACACAAACTGTTGCTGGTGCTCAGAGGCGTGGTGCAGGGAGGAGCTCTGCACTCACTGTGTATCCTGGGCCCGAGATCAGAGGGTAGCCAGGTGACCAGTGCAGTTTCAGCCAGGAGTTCAGCAGGGAAGAGGAGGAGAGAAAGCAGAAACAAAGAGGAGGGTCTTGAGGTGCTTCCAGTACCGGAGATGGTTTTCCTCAAGTTTCAGGGAGGCTTTTCCAGAGGGAGGCCCCAGCCAAAGAAAGAGATCTACCACCAACTCATTGCTTGCAGAAGTGACTGATCCTGAGGGAGTTGGAGGCGGATTAGCAAAGAGCTCGAGAAGGAAGATATTTAGGAAGAGAGAGTTGAAGGTATTGAGGCCCCAGGCCCTAGAAGGCAGTGGGTTTTGAACTTAATCCTTCCTCGCAGCCACTGGAGCTCCCCCCACTGCAGGAGCAGTGCCATGCCTGGAGGTGCCACAAAGGCACACCCCAAATCAAGGTAGGCCATCTGCCCCCATACGGATGCACTGCGAAGTCTGCAGCGCAAGTTTGATTTTTCCCACACTACCCACCGGAACCTCTCCATAATTCGATATTATTGCATGGAAGCGGATTGCTAAACTTATCTTGGCTGGAACAGTCTTCTTTACACCGGAGTGTAATTATCCACCATTGCCTGCCACAAGGCTTTTTGCATTTCCAATATGGCCGCCCGCCATCCCTTTGCCGAAGGCACACATCAAAGGCACCATTCCTGTCGTGAGCCTGTCTGGAGCTGCATGGACTGTGTGCCAGACACTATTCCAACTTCACCAATAACACCTCCTCACCTGCGGCTGTATGCTTTGGACACCTGGTAAGACCCCGCCCCACTCCTAAGCCGACTCCTGCCCTCCCGAGCATTCTCACTATATGTTCTTCACGTCCGCCAAGGTAACGTCTCCCCCATACACAAGACTACTCACAAACATGGCGTAACTTCGCAATGCGCCTCACTCGATTGCTGCCTTACGCATTTGTAAATTTACAGCACAGAACCTAACGAGTAAACAACTGCTCCTGGTACAGAACTCCCTGCATATGTATGTGCGCTCGTCTCCTAAGAAACGCCTGCTGCCAAACTCCACCCCAGTACTTGAACATGATTCTCTGGACCGTGTGATGCATGCTACCAGTACCAGCATAGCATTGTGCAGCCTAGACCCTGACCTTTGCATGAGACCCCATAGACCAATTAGACCAATCCCAGCGTATTACAAATGATGCCCAAAATGTCTTGCATCTGTTGCACATTCCTAATTAGTATTTTCCATCATGATCAGCTGCCTCAACTCTGTAACTTAAAGTGACTCTCCACTATGTGCTACCCAGGATCATAACTAGCCTGATCTGCAGACTACTGTAACCACATTGATCTCTGCTTGCTGTGCCTATATGCCAAATTAGCTACTGTGATTACTCTGATTTTAGCCTCTTGTGACTACACTGATCATAGCCTGATGTGCCTATATGCCCAAATTAGCTACTGTCATTACTCTGATTTTAGCCACTTGTGACTACACTGATCATAGCCTGATGTGCCTATACCCCCAAATTAGCTACTGTCATTACTCTGATTTTATCCTGTTGTGACTGCACTGATCATAGCCTGATGTGCCTATATGCCCAAATTAGCTACTGTGATTACTCTGATTTTACCGTGTTCTGACTACACCAATCTTAGCCTGCTGTGCCAATATCCCCAAATTAGCTACTGTGATTACTCTGATTACTCTGATTTTAGCGTGTTGTGACTACACCGATCTTAGCCTGCTGTGCCTATATGCCCAAATTAGCTTCTGTGATTACTCTGATTTTAGCTTACTGTGATTATTTCGAACCTAGTCCATTCTGCCTTTGGTGTTAAATCTAGCCCACTGTGCCCATGCTCAAATTAGTTTACAGTAATTATCCTGTTTTTAGTCTGCTGTGACCATATTGAATATTGACTACTGTGATCATACTGAACTTAGCCCACTTTCTCCATACCAAACCCAACCCATGTGAACAACTGAGCTGATCCTTAGCTTAGACTACCGGAAAATTTCACTCCCACTTTGATTCTAGCCTGACCTAGCTTCCACCAACTAGGCCCAGCCTCACCTCACCTGACCTCGCCTACTGCAACCAGTATTAAATGCCATACGATGTCTATCAGCAAAACCTTGCTGCTATCCACACCAATGCTGCTCATACAAATAACCTTGATAACCATGGAACAAATTAAATACGCACCTCGTCTCACAGTGAATAGAAACACTAGGCTTCAAGCCAGACTCCCTACCCTCTACGAACCTAAAATGACCAGCAACACACATTTAAACCGCCACACTAACCCTAAACCTACCTTTCTGCATATGGCGCAAGCCCACATGCAAATTATCTCAGATGCCAAGACGAATGAACATATACCAGTAACCATGAAATCTCAAAGATTAACTAATACTACCATGATAGCTGGAGCTTTGATTAACTCCAGATCTGTTGTGGCTCACGCCACTGAAAAAGCCGACATTCTAACATCAGACAACCTTGACCTCCTAGCAGTCACAGAAACCTGGCTGCATGAAGCAGCAGGCCCAACACTTACATTAGCGATACCAGAGGGTTATCAAGTCTTAAGAATGTACAGACCTAATTCTAGAAGAGGTGGCTTAGCTATTATTGCTAAAGCTAACCTGGATTGAAGACTATCCGCGCTACCACCACTCAAATCCTGTGAACTACTCTCAGCGAAACTACCTACGTCACCATGCCACACGCTAACTATCTACCTTATATATAGGCCGCCAGGACCCATAGACTCATTTGAAGAGGACATATCTAGCCTCTTAGCTAACAATATTAAAGACACATCCCAGATTATTACCTTAGGCGACCTCAACCTAGGATTCAACTATCCTGATGACAAACAAGCTCAAGCGATAGCTACCATGCTAGCTGAACATGACCTCACCCAAAAAGTCCTCTCCCCTTCTCATGATAAAGGCAGGACTCTAGAGTGGGTAGCCACCTTAAACTGCCCAACTACTATCAATAAAATCACACCCCAACCGTGGACTGACCATTACCTAATTGACTTCAGCTCATCACTCAACAAACAAATAGATAAAGATAAAATCATGGCACCCTCTCTTCCAACTAGATCCAAGAAAAAAAATCACACCCGACAACATCCTACCTCTTCTCCTTCCTGTAATTAATGCTCTGCCGAGCAATTCCAACCCAGACACCCTGGTGGACTCCTACAACGACACTATGGCTAAGGTCCTAGACACTGTTGCCCCAGTTAAAGTACGCAAGAGTAAACGACAGTCTCACCTTAATACTTGGTCCACCCCTCACCTCAAAGAACTTAGACTGGAAAAAAGGAAACTAGAAAGTACATGGCAACACTCCCCAATGGAGAAAAATAAACTTAAACTAAAACTCTGCGCCAATAATTATATGAAAGAAATCATCCAAAGAAAAAAAAGAAGTCTATAATGATAGAATCTCTAAAGCATGTTCCAGTACAAAGGAATTATTGTGATCCTTCGGGAACTAGAATCGCCCATCCCTCCACCGGATTACGGATCCAAAGACAAGTAATGGTGTGCTAGCATACAAAATGCCCTAGCAAATGAAATAAAAACTTTGCAAACTAAAATTGCAGCAAAAAAAGCCTCTCTCTCCAACACCAACTAGTACCACTCTTAACGACAAGCCTGACTTACCTCCCATTAAATTCTCCAAAGTCTCCATCCAGGAAACTGAAAAAAATCATCGCCTCGCTAAAACCGTGAAACTGTAAAGGCGACAACTGTCCAGCCCAAATAATTAAGGATGTGGCTAGAGACCTAGCCCCCTTTATCTCTAAACTCATTAATGCCTCCTTTTCAGCTAACACTGTCCAAAGCAGCCTAAAAGAATCCTGAATTCTACCCCTTCTCAAAAACCAAACTTTAGACCCCTTCATCCCCACCAACTATAGGCCCATCACAACGGTCCCTTTCCTCCTTAAGATAATAGATAGAGTAGCCTATCTTAAAATTCAGAATTACCTTGAGACTAACCAACTTCTAGGCTCCCGCCAATCTGGCTTTAGACCCCAGCATGGCACAGAGACAGCATTAATAGACCTTACAGCGCAAATTGACAAGCTTAATGACAAAGGACACACAGCTATGCTACTCCTCCTTGATCTGTCGGCAGCATTCGACTTGGTGGATCATGCAGTATTATGCAAACACCTAGCATCGGCTGCACTCTTTTCAAGTGAAGCTATAGCTTGGGTACAATCCTTTCTAGACAACAGATGCATGCGAGTCACCAACCATGTATAATATTTTTACTAAGCCTTTATTTGACAAATTGGATAGACTTGGTGTCACCTACACAAATTACGCGGATGACACCCAGATCCTCATTCCCCTTTCGGCCAATTTCACGTCAGATACAGCCTTATTAAATGAAATATACATCCACATTCAGGAATGGATGGCACCCATGGCCTCTGCCTGAATGACGATAAAACAGAGATCCTGATTCTTGGCTCGGCCAACAACCTAAAAAAAACTTGACACTAACTATAGTGCCTTCAATATTGATGGCAACATAATTCCAGTCGCCAAAGAAGTGAAGACACTTTGTTTCTATCTGGACTCCACGCTAACTCTAAAAAAACAGGTAAACTCCCTGGCCTCATCCACTGCCTATACTGGCAAACTCATTACAGCATGTAGACCTTTCCTTTCATTAACTAGCCGCATTATCCTAGCCAATGCCCTCATTTTATCAAAATTGGACTACTGCAATGCACTGTACCTAGGAGCCAACAAATACATCATTAATAAACGACAGACATTGCAAAATAATGCGCTGAGAATGGCCCTGAACCTCCCTACTAGGAGAAACCACCACTGGCTGAAAATCAGTGATGGGATCCTCCTTAAAACTGTGTCATTAACCTACAAATGTCTCAACAATGCAGCCCCTCCATACTTGAAGGAAAGAAAAATCAGAAAAACCTCTGCACGACCTGCCAGGACTGCCAATTCCTACTGTCTCCAAATACCCAGAATCAGACTAAAAAAAACAGGAGGTAACAGTTTCCCTGTAAAAGCAGCCCAACAATGGAATGCTCAGAAGAGATCAGTCTTACCTCAGTTTCAGGAGTAACACCTGTACCTGGTTACAACTTAATGACCACTAGATCTAACAAAGGTAACTATATGTCCTACATGTATGCCACCACCTTACCCTAGCTCCTATATTCTCTGTACCCGACTATGGGCCTCATTACACGTAGTGCGGTAAACCATGGTGCTATTAGCACCATGGTTCATGCCGGTAATTTACCGGTACCGCCTTGGAGGAAAGGGGAATTACCGCCCCATTACAAGGTTGGCGGGGCGGTAATTCCCCCTTCCTCCATTGCCCTTCCCCATTCCCATTTTTTCCCCATAGGGCTCTATGGGAATGGGGAAGGCGCTAATTACGGTACCGCAAATTGCGGTACCGTAGTTAGCATCATGGTCCCTTTGCGGGTCACTACTTTAACGGCTGGTCTACACCAGCCGTTAATGTCGGGTCCCGCAAAGGGACATCTTAGTAAGGCGGTAAGGGTTAACGGTCACCGGTACCATTACCGGTGACCGTTAACCCTTACCGCCTTCCGTGTAATGAGGCCCTATATCTGTAACTGTATCTTTATCTATATGTATAGCTGTAACTAAGTTGTAAGTTTTCTTGTGACGTTGTGCGCCCAGCTACCTAAGGGTTTGGTGTGCCCTACAAATAAATAAACAAACAAACAGTGCAGAGATTTCAGTCCTGGAGAGATACGATCCCTGGGCTTGAGGCCAAGGACAAGTCTCACATTACTGTTCTGGATGAGTTGCAGGGGGCAAAGAGTAGAAGCAGGCAGACTTAGAAAGAGGCTGTTGCAGTAGTCCAGCCTAGAGAGAACCAGAGCTCTGGAGACAGTGAGCTTCTGGGGTAAGGAGAGGAAAGGAAGAATACCTCTGAGGAGGTGCAGCTGGTAGTGTGACTTCTTAGAGATGTCAGAGATGTGAGGAGAGAAGGAGAGTGTGGAGTCGAAGATGACTCCAAGGTTTTTAGCCTCACAGGTGGGAGCAGGAAGAGGGCCAAGAGAGGCCAGCCAGAGAGTGACAGGAAAGAAGGGAGCTGGCGTGCTGGTGAGGAGAATCTCTGTCTTACTGGCATTCAGACGGAGACCATTGATAGCACACCACTCCTGGATAGCAGACAGACAGTCAGAGTTGAGAGAAGGAAAAGAGGTGGCCGAAGGGAGCCTGAGAGTGTCATCCGCATAGCACTGAAAGTTGGGGCAGAGAGCAGCAATCCGGTGGGCAAGGAGTGCCAGGTATTGGTTGAACAGCCAGGGAGAGAGGTTAGACCCCTGGGGAACACCACAGGTAGAGATAGAGATAGAGGAGAGGAAGGATCCCAATTGGACCTGGGAGGGTCGATCAGAGAGGAAAGAGGTCAGCCAAGCCAGGGCTTGATCAGTGATACCCAGGTTATCACGGAGACGGTTCAGCAGGATGGGATGGTTGACCGTGTCAAAGGCAGAAGCGAAATCAAGTGTGACGCTCACCTGACTCCCACGGAGGCGCTGGTCTAGTCTGGGTTGCTGTGGCCTCTTCGAGCATGATGCGCAGAACTCGGAACACCGACTGAACAGGACCCTCAAATCTTGCTTGTCTGGCCCGTAGGAAGATCCTTCTGCAGATGAGAAAGGGGATTAACAGTCTGCAGAATAGTGTGCTTGCTCCCCCTTCCCCCCTTCGTTCTTCTCTAACTTCCTCCGAAATCCCCGGTTGAAGCTCACCTTATGGTTTGAAAGGAAGAACTCTCCATCCTGCTTCTGGTGCAGGGGCGCGTGTTTGTCCAGTTACTTCACTGGTTTTCAGAATGGCGCTGGCAAAATCCACTTGACTTTTCCGAGCGGAACGCCGTAAGTATGAAGATTACAAAAGTTCAAGTGTTGAGCCTCCTTTTCTGTTGCCTTCCTAACCTGTGATCTGTCCTTTATTTCAGGTGCAGAATGAAGGCGATGCGTTGAGGGATTGACTTGCCGATGGTAAACTCAGGTGAGTTAGCGATGGGGGCGATCCCTCTTAATGTCTTTATATTCCTCCAGTAATGTCTTTTGTCCTTTCCCCATAGGGTCCGGGGTGCAGTACCTGCCAACAAAGCGGCGCCGACCCGAAATGAGGAATGATCCACCAACAGAAGACCGGAAAGTGTTATGGCGGAAAATTAGGCTTTCCTCATATGTTCCTTCTGCTCACCTTTTGTCTCTTCTTCTCTCCCCTAGGCGCAGAGATGTGGCGACCGGTGCAGACAGTCGCGGTGGAGCCAGAAGAACTCCCGAGGACAGGTGAGTGAAGCGCGGCGCTGCAGCGAGCAACGCGGTGCTTTTAAATGAAAGTCTTTTCTCAGGAACGCTGGCGTGAAGGTTCCGGATGCAGGTAAGAAGTTTGATAAAATTCTTGGTTTTCACCTTTCTCTTCTCTTCTTTCCGCAAGGTTTTTCCAGGATCGAGGCAGGCGTGGCTGGAGACCAGATGCAGGAGCAGACACGGTGAGCGTTCAGCTGCTTGGATGCAGAACAACGCGAAGCATGAGCTACTGTCTGGGCTTGGCTTAAATAGCCCCCAAAGTAGTTCCAGGTAAGTATCCTTCCCTGGCCACGCCCGAGTGGCAAAATAGTCCCAATGAAAAAATAGTCCCTTTCAGGTCTCACGGAGGCCTGAATCTTGCAGCATGGTCTGCATCAGGTAAGTGCACAAAACACCTTCCTTTATGAGCCTGGCGCCAAAGGCGCCAGGACAGAGTCCAGAGAGCCCCTATAAGGGGCCGCTGGGCTTTTACCCGGGGGCATGATGCCTGCTCCCGGGGGTGCTGGGCCTGGCCTGGTGCTCCGGGGGTAGGCATCATGACAGAACTCCCCCCCCAAGGCCCCTCCCAAGGTTGTTCCCTCTGGAGGTTTCGGTTTGTTTGGGAAATTCCAATGGAACCTTTTTACCAGCCGAGGTGCATGTACGTGGTCGCTGGGTTCCCAAGACCTTTCCTGAGGCCCGTACCCTTTCCAATCAATTAGATAGAAAAGTTTTGATTTTGAGATCTTAGAATCCAAAATGTTCTTCACCTCGAATTCAGGCTCCCCATCTATCTGGATTGGTTCTGGTGGCTTTATTAATCTGGTTCCTGGTTGCACTGGTTTCAAAAGTGACACATGAAAAACGGGGTGAATCCACATGTTAGCTGGTAGATCGAGCTTGACTGCCACTGGGTTAATTATAGCTTTGATCGAGTAAGGGCCCAAATACCTTGGATTAAAAGTTTGAGGTCCCTTGAGCAATAAGTGTTTGGTAGCCAACCATACTTTATCCCCTATTTGGTATGGAGGCGCCTCACTCCGATGCAGATCCGCATTCTTTTTGTATTTCCCTTTCGCTTGTTGCAAATGTGCAGTTGCATCCTTGAAGGCTTGAGTTATCGTGGAATGCAAATGGTCTACTGCGGGCATTTCAAGGCTCAGAGGTGAGTCCAGGTCTGAAGTACGAGGGTGATGTCCATAAAGGGTATAAAAGGGGCTTTGTCCAGTTCCAGAGTGTAGCGAGTTATTGTATGCATATTCGGCCACCCATAAAATATCCTTCCAATTACCCTCCGATTGGTGCAACATACATCGTAGGTATTGTTCAAGGGTCTGGTTCGTTCTCTCCGTCTGACCATCGGTCTGTGGGTGGTGGCTGGTTGAGAGTCTTACGTCGATTTGTGCCAGTTGACAACACTTCCTCCAAAAATGAGAAATAAACTGGCTTCCCCGGTCGGAGACTTGTATAGACGGGAATCCATGCAAACGGATGATATTTTCAAGGAATTCCTTGGCTAGGACAGAAGCTAAAGGTAATCCTTTCAACAGAATAAAATGGGCCATCTTGGAAAATAAATCCACCACAACCAGAATAGTATTGTATCCATTACAAGGGGGCAGGTCCGTGATAAAATCTAGTGACAAGGTATGCCAAGGTGCTGGTGGAATGTCTAAAGGCTGAAGAAGACCGGCGGGTTTTGTCTTTTGGCCTTTATTTTGGGCGCAAACTCCACAGGACATCACGAAAGATTTAATATCCTTTCACCAGGAAGGCCACCAGAATTGTCGTTTAATTTTTTCCTCAGTTTTGGCAATGCCAGGATGTCCTTCCATCAGGGTATCATGATGACCGGAAATAACCAGTTCTTGCAATTCCTTTTCTGGCAGAAATAAGCGTCCTTGGAAGTAAGGTAGGCCATCGTTGACCAAAAAGTAAGACCCCCTTTGGATCCAATCCTGCAAGGCTGTAGAGTCCAAGAGTTGTTTTACCCGTGCTTGAATGTCTTCAAGGGTTTGTAAAGAGGTTATCCCCAAAATTCTTTGTTCGGGAATTATCGGCACAGGTTCTGAGTTTGTGTCTATTTCTCCCATTCCTATTCGAGATAGCGCACCCGCTTTGCCATTCTTACAGCCGGGGCGGTAAGTGATTATAAAATCGAACTCAGCAAAGATCAAAGCCCATCGGAGCTGACGTGACGATTGAGCCTTGGCAGTTTTTAAATATTGTAAGTTTCGGTGATCAGTGATCACGGTGATGGTATGCCTGGCACCAAGAAGATAATGCCGCCAAGCCTTAAAGGCGGACTTAATGGCTAATAATTCCTTCTCTGTGATTGCATAATTTACCTCAGGCGGCGAGAACTTTCTGGACCAAAACGCTACGGGGTGCAGTTGGTTGGTTTCAGGGTCTCTCTCAGAGAGGACAGCTCCCATGGCTAAGCTGGACGCGTCAGTTTCGACTATATATGGGAGATCGGGACGCGGGTGCTTCAAAATAGGTGCGGACATGAATTTAGCTTTCAATTCCTGAAAGGCCTGTTCGGCTTCCTCGGTCCATTCGAAGTGTTTATTTTTCCGCAAGAGTGCAGTGATGGGTTGTACCACACGTGAAAATTCCGGGATAAATCTGCGATAAAATTTGGCAAAACCAAGCATGCTTTGGACACCTTTCACCAAACTAGGTGATGGCCATTTGAGGATGGCATCCACTTTTCGTGAGTCCATTCGGACCCCTTTAGGTGTCAGGATGAATTCAAGAAACTCAACCTCGGTGGTATGGAAAACGCACTTTTCCAGCTTTGCAAACAGTTTGTGCTGGCGCAATTTCTCAAGGACGGCCCTGACATGCTTTCTGTGATCAGATTCCGAAGAGGAGTACACAAGAATGTCATCGATATATACGACAACACAAACATCGATGAGTTCCCGAAGGACATCGTTCATGAAGAATTGGAAGGCAGCAGGCACGTTGCACAACCCGAAAGGCATCACCTGGTATTCGAATAATCCATATTTTGTACGGAAGGCCGTTTTCCATTCGTCGCCTTCTTTTACTCGCACCAAATGATAAGCCCCCCGGAGATCTAACTTGGTGTATACGCAAGCGTCCTTCACCTGGTCAAGGAGTTCAGGGATCAGAGGCAAACGGTTTTTAACAATTATCTGGTTCAATGCGCGGTAGGCGATACAAGTTCTAAGGTCGCCTTCTTTTTTGGGCACGAAGAACAAAGCCGAGGATGCCGGAGACTTTGACGGGCGAATGAAACCATTGGCTAGGTATTGATCTAAATATTGTCTCAAATGCAGATTCTCAGGTTCAGTAAGGGCATAAATCCTGCTACAAGGGGGTTGTGCACCGGGCACCAGATCGATTTGGTAATCGTACGATCTGTGGGGAGGTAACGTGTTGGCCTGTTCCTTTTGGAAGACGTCCTGAAAGTCTTGGTATTCCGAAGGTAGTTGCATGGAGACAGAGGTTACAGACGCTAGACTAATCTTCAGATTTTCTGGGTAGCAGGTTTGTGCACAATCCGGGAAGGTTATTCTCTTCGCTCGCCAATCAATTCGAGGATTATGTGTCTCTAACCAAGGGATTCCGAGAATAACCTGAAACTGTGGAGCCTTGATTACATCAAACACAACTGCCTCCCGATGGCCGTCCGGACCTATAAGTGTCACCTCAGCAGTGGAATGTGCTACCGGTCCAGAGACAATTTCGGTTCCATCGACTGTGGTGATGACATCTTTGCTGGTTTTAGGACGCAGAGGGAGGTTAATCCTAGAGACCAATTCACGATCCACATAATTTCCTATAGCCCCACTATCGATGTATGCCTTGATTGCATGCAACTGCTTAGGCTGTTCCGGATCTACGAGGACCATTGGCACAATGAAATGCGAGGTCTGAGAGTTAGTTTTCAAGCTCGGCAAGCGGACCCCTACGCTTGTCGGGCGTGGTCGTTTCCCGAAACAGAGTCTTCATGGTTTTTATCAGCGTCTCCTACCACCTTCTTGGGCGGTTTTGCCGGGCAATCTCATAGAAAGTGTCCAGAGGACCCACAATAAAGACATAATTGCATCTGCCATCTTCTTTCACGTTCTTTTTGAGTTAAAGGTCCTTTAACCCTTCCGATTTGCATAGGCTCAGAGAGATCAGCACCCTTGGGGTTAGCGTGGGTCTTGACCAACACCCGGGTCTCAAACTTGGACCGATCTGCTTTTCTGTTTTGAAGTCTGTGATCCAATTGGACCACTAAGTCTATATATTCTGTGCATTCTTGGGGCGGATTTACAACTTGGGCCAGGACATCTTTAAGTTCTCCACGTAGACCTCGATAAAATAACGTGATTCTTTTATCCTCTGGCCACCCAGTTTCCACAATTAGTCTATTAAAGGTTGCAATGTAGGATAGGAGGTCCTGATTGCCCTGTCGCAGGGATAGGAGTTTGTCATCCAGAGCCTGCCCCCGAGAGTGTCGAGCAAATAACCTTTCTATGCTTGCTTGAAATCCTTGAAAATCACGGAGAATCGGGTCATCTTGAGTAACCAGTGGAACTGACCAATCGGCAGCACAGCCGCTGAGATATGACAATACAAAGGCTACCTTGGTCTGGTCATTAGGGAAGGCCCCAGGTCTGCATAGGAAGTGCAAACGACACTGATTCATGAATACGGCGAATCGTTTGGGGTCCCCAGCAAAGCGTTCAGGTGGTGCCAGCGGCATGTTTCCAGGTAGATTAATCTGCACAGGGTTACCGGGAACCACAGGAGCGGGGTTCCCCCCGGAACCGGGTAGAGGAGTGTGTCCAGCTTGACCTTGCAAAAACTGTCTAGCCAGGTCATCAGTTCTTTCCTTTGATACAATCATTTCCCTCCTGAGAGCATTAGTCTCTTGACAAGCGGCGTGTACTTCGGTCGTAATTCCCCCAGTAGTCGGGCCAACTGATCAGTCTCAGAAGTTTCCATAGCGCCTGGGTGGGAATTTGTAGGAAGGCTTCGCGTTCGGTGACGCTCACCTGACTCCCACGGAGGCGCTGGTCTAGTCTGGGTTGCTGTGGCCTCTTCGAGCGTGATGCGCAGAACTCGGAACACCGACTGAACAGGACCCTCAAATCTTGCTTGTCTGGCCCGTAGGAATATCCTTCTGTAGATGAGAAAGGGGATTAACAGTCTGCAGAATAGTGCGCTTGCTCCCCCCTCACCCCTTCGTTCTTCTCCAACTTCCTCCGAAATCCCCGGTTGAAGCTCACCTTATGGTTTGAAAGGATGAACTCTCCATCCTGCTTCTGGTGCAGGGGCGCGTGTTTGTCCAGTTACTTCACTGGTTTTCAGAATGGCGCTGGCAAAATCCACTTGATCTTTCCGAGCGGAACGCCGCAAGTATGAAGATTACATAAGTTCAAGTGTTGAGCCTCCTTATCTGTTGCCTTCCTAACCTGTGATCTGTCCTTTATTTCAGGTGCAGAACGAAGGCGATGCGTTGAGGGATTGACTTGCTGATGGTAAACTCAGGTGAGTTAGCGATGGGGGCGATCCCTCTTAATGTCTTTATATTCCTCCAGTAATGTATTTTGTCCTTTCCCCATAGGGGCCGGGGTGCGGTACCTGCCAACGAAGCGGTGCCGACCCGAAATGAGGAATGATCCACCAACAGAAGACCGGTAAGTGTTATGGTGGAAAATTAGGCTTTCCTCATATGTTCCTTCTGCTCACCTTTTGTCTCTTCTTCTCTCCCCTAGGCACAGAGATGTGGCGACCGGTGCAGACAGTCGCGGTGGAGCCAGAAGAACTCCCGAGGACAGGTGAGTGAAGCGCGGCGCTGCAGCGAGCAACGCGGTGCTTTTAAATGAAAGTCTTTTCTCAGGAACGCTGGCGTGAAGGTTCCGGATGCAGGTAAGAAGTTTGATAAAATTCTTGGTTTTCACCTTTCTCTTCTCTTCTTTCCTTACAGGTTTTTCCAGGATCGAGGCGGGCGTGGCTGGAGACCAGATGCAGGAGCAGACACGGTGAGCGTTCAGCTGCTTGGATGCAGAACAACGCGAAGCGTGAGCTACTGTCTGGGCGTGGCTTAAATAGCCCCCAAAGTAGTTCCAGGTAAGTATCCTTCCCTGGCCACGCCCGAGTGGCAAAATAGTCCCAATGAAAAAATACTCCCTTTCAGGTCTCAGGGAGGCCTGAATCTTGCAGCATGGTCTGCATCAGGTAAGTGCACAAAACACCTTCCTTTAAGAGCCTGGCGCAGGCGCCAGGACTGCTGTCCAACATGAGCCTGGCGCCAAAGGCGCCAGGACAGAGTCAAAGAGCCCCTATAAGGGGCCGCTGGGCTTTTACCCGGGGGCATGATGCCTGCTCCCGGGGGTGCTGGGCCTGGCCTGGTGCTCCGGGGGTAGGCATCATGACATCAAGTAAGATGCGGACACAGGGGGTGTTGGAATCAAGGTGAGAGCAGTTTCCATGCTTCTGACCGCTCTGAAGCCAGACTGATGGTCATGGAGACAACCAACAGATTCAGAGTGAAGATTAACCTGGGAGGTGGCTAGCTTTTCCAGGAGTTTGCCCATGAAAGGAGTGATGGAGATTGGGCGATAGTTAGCTGGGCAAGAGGGGTCAGCTGTAGGTTTCTTAAGAAGAGGGTGGTCAAGGGAGTTCTTCGGGGGGGAAGGGAAGACTCCTGTGGTGAAGGAGTGGTTGCAGAAGTCAGCTAGAGCAGGGGCCAAGGTGTCAATGTGGTCCTTGATGGTTTTGAAGGAACAGGGGTGAATCTGTTTTGGCGATTCTTTCATAGATCGGACTTGTCTAGAAACCTTGTCTGGGGAGAAAAGGGGAAAGGCAAAGAAGGAGGGAGGAGAGATGGCCGAAGAAGGGCTAGAGGAAGAGACGGGAGTAGAGGGAGGAGGAGAGGAAGAGAGAGGACAGGATGTCCAGAGTTTTAGAGATGAAATGAGAGGCCAGGTCCGTGCAGAGGGCCTGGGAGGGGACAGGAGAGGTAGAGACTGCAGTAGGATTGACCAGCTCCTTGCAGATTTTAAAGAGTTTGGCTGAGTTGTTAGATGCCACAGAGGTGCAGACTTGGATGTGGTGTCTCTTCTTGGTGCGGACAGAGAGCCGGTATTGCCTTTGGAGCAGGCAGCAGGACAGTTTGTCAGAGGATGTACCAGAAGCACACCATTTCCTCTCAGCCACCCTGCACTTGCATTTAAGGGTGGTGAGGTCTGAGTCATACTAGGAGTTGCAATTGGCTTTGGGCTTCAGGTGGATCCTCATGACAGGGGCAAGAACATCGAGAGTATCAGATATAGCAGAGTGGAGCAAGGAGAGGGCTGTGTCAGGGTGTGAGTCAGCCAAATGGAGAGTGGGGGGGGTGAGAAAGTGGCAGCAAAAGCCTCAACTGACACACGCTTCATGGGTCGGATAACCGAAAAGGTAGGTGGCAGTGCTGGAGTTGGCTTGGCCTGAGGGGTGGAGAGAGTGAGCTGGGAGGAAAGGAGAAAGTGATCACTCCAGAAGAGAGGCGTGGTGAGAGGGATAGAGAGGGGAAGGTTTGTAGAGATAAGAACATCAAGAGTGTTCCCTGCAGAGTGAGTCGGGCCACAGGGGAGGATAGAGAGTGAGAGAGAGTTGCAGAGGTTGGAAAAGAGTCCAGAGGAAGGACATGAGGCATCCAGGTGGATGCTAAAGTCTCCAAGAAGGAGGAGTTGAGTGGTCGATACCAGAAGGGAAGAGGAGCGGTCCACCCATTCAGAGAGGAAGGAGGAGATCAGACCAGGTGGCCGATAGATGGTAGCCACAGTAAGGGAATGGCTAGGAGAGAGAGCCTGCCGACAAGGCATTCGAAAGAGGAGTAGGCCTGCGTAGGAATGACAGAGGCAGGAATCCACTCTGGGAAGATAAGGGCTACACCCCCTCTGGAACGGTTAGACCTGGGCGTGGAGAGGATCTTGTAGCCGTCAGAGAGGAGAGTGTCAAAGCTTGTGACCATGTCTCGGTGAGAACGTGGACATTGAGGTCAAGTTCTTTCAGGAGGCGGCAGATGTCAGAGGAGTGTTTGACAGCTGAGAGAGAGTTAAGAGTGGCAATATGGAGAAGGTTGCCATCTTTGAAAGACTTCCGGGGAGGGGTACAAATCAGAGGTATGCTCTGCAGAGGTGTAAAAGAAGGCCGAGCGGGGGCATAAAAGGAAGGAGGAGAGGGCAAGATAATCAAGGAGGAGACAGCAGGGGGAGGCAAGGAACCCGTGGAGGGAAGACAGAGAACAGCAGGAGTAGGAAGGAACTTGATGAGGCACGGGAAGCATCTATCAAAGAGGAGAAGATTGACCTGAGGGCTTTGGACCAAGACGGTACCATTCAGGTAAACATTTATGGTGACCTGAGAGGAGTCGAAGGAGGCCAAGAGGGCCTCCCACCAGGTGCCACCATTAATGCGAGAAGAAGCGGCAGGAGAAAGCACAGAAACCATATGAAGTGTCCTCCAGTGGGTGTCCGGGTGTCCCTCTGGGTGGGAGCCAACTGGATGAAACTTCCTCTGGCGAGGGAACAACAAAGAGGATGTCGGTGAGGATTTACCTAGAGGAGGCATTGGTATAGGTGTCAGTGATAGGGAGGCCTGGGTTGGAGACCAGGATGTCCTTTTTAAACTTCTTCCTACCAGATTTAGTGAGAAGAGCAGGATAGTCGATAGATAGAGAAGCAGTTAGAAAATATAGGTGAGACAGAGAGCACCATAGAGTAGGTGGTGAGAAGAGGAAGTGGGCAATGGAGGAGGGGATAGGGGCGGGGAGAACCCTAGAGAAGGACACAGGGAGGGGCGCAAGCAGGCGAGACAGAGAAAGACAAGACAATAGTAGGCAATTGGACAAGACGACAGGTGCTCAGACAATGGAAGAAAGTTTGCTAGGTGAATGCTTGCTAAGAAATCAAAACCACAGACTTTCACAATGTCGTTTATATACTGGAGAAAAAAACCCACCTAAGTCTGAGAATCCTGTCTAAGGGGAAAAAAGGCCTAGGTTTCACAATGCAATTTATAAATACCGGAGAAAACACACTTAAGTCTGAGAGTCCTGTATAAGGGGAAAAAGGGCCTAGATTTCACAATGCAATTTTAAATAAATACACAATGCATTTTTTAAATACCAGAGAAAACACACCCAAGTCTGAGAGTCCTGTATAAGGGGAAAAAGGGCCTAGGTTTCACAATGCAATTTCAAATACTTACACAATGCAATTTATAAATACCAGAGAAAAAACATACCCAAGTGTGAAATCTACTATGTGGCAGAGTTGTCAGGGTAGAGTGCAGGCTCTATTACTAACCTGGGCCACTCCTACCTTGCATAGTCGCTGCTGGTTGATGGCTGGCCACTGGCCTCCCCTACTGACACCTGCAGACACTATCAGGAGCCGCCTCTGTGAAGGCCACCCTTTGCCTTGGGGCCCTTAGTCGCAGGGGCTGCACGGGCAGATGGCTGCCATGGGAGGGTCAGTGATGACCAACAGCCACCCAATCAGGGGAGGTGTGCGGGCTGGGAGGAGGGAGGAAAACAGGGACCAGGAAATGGATACTGGGGAGGGAGGTGGAACAACAGCGCTGAGAGCGCTGCGAGCAGCATATGGATAATACACAGTAAGGCCCAGGAAGGGCTGTTGGCTCGAGGCTCACCTGAAGATCACTGCCAAAGTGGCGAGAAAGGAGCTTAATGGGCCGGTAGGTGTTAGGCAGAATTACATGCAGTACCCTTTGGGAACACTACACACAATTAAAACTACAGGTGTAAGCACAATCTCACCTTTGGTACAAGCCTGTACTACACAGTTATATGGTAGCAGCAGCTGAGCAGTCAGCCGTATCTCAAGAGGGATGTGAGCAGTACAAGATGTTACACAAAGGACTTGCAATCACAGTAGTTCAAACAAACACTTTTCAAGGTTTCTTGGTAAAAGAATTTACATTTATTTACATAGTCAGTCGGCAAAAATTCCACTAGTAAGAAGCAGCTCAATATCACACTATAATACACTACAGTACACAACCAATATGTTTCTGAACAAGTTAGGCTCCACTGAAGTGGGAGCAAAATGGCACTTCGGTAACTTTCAAAGGGGTAGAAAGACAAAGGTTAAAAGAATGAAAGCACAATTACTTTCATAGGCAGGGCAAATAGTTTCAGTTCACTACAACAGGCAATTTAATTCAATAGGCCTGGGCCAAAGTCAATGGTTCAGTGTCTTGGATAGGATAGCACAGTTCTGGTAGTAAACGGTTAAGTCTTTACCAATGTTCTTAGAAGTAGTTTGCCAGAAAAAGAGTTATATGTCGGATTAGGTGCGAACAATACTCCAAAGTTGGGTAAGTTTCACAAACTTTCACCGCGGCAGAAAGGATTTCCAGACCGCGTTTGCACAGTACCTTAAGTATGAAGAAAAGCTGTAGCTGAGGCAGTTGTTCCTGGCAGTTCCTGCAGATCTCGCTGTTCCTGAGCTTCAGTCGTGGGGGCAAGAAGGAGGACGTCGGGAGGTTCCTGCACTGGACAGGGAAGAGGCCACAAGCTTGGAAAAACGTCAGTTTTAAGGTGTGAGTGCCTTAAAGTCCACAAATTGATATCCTTCTCACTGGCTATTCGGTTTTCAACAGCACTCTGATAAAAATTCGACCAGTATGGAGACGGTGTCCAGGTGGCTTACGAGTTGGTTGTTCCCACCAGCTCAAGGGAAGAAGTCGTCCTTGAAGGGGCTTCTTTGTCAATGGAGTTTCAGGCAATTCGGACCTGCAGCAGGGCTTCACCGGGCAAACCAACGGCTCAGGAGTTGCAGCAGTCGTCTTCCTTTAGCTCGTCTTCGGTTCTTTCGTTCCAGTGGTCGACTCTGCCTTCCAGTCCTGGAGACTCGGCTTTTAAACAGTTTTCTCTCATTCATTCCAGCCTAGCTGTCATTAAACCCAGCAGGGTGGCTGTCCTTGCTAGACAGCCAGCCAATCACACCAGAGTGCATTCAGGTCTCCTAGGAGACAGGGAGTTTCAGGCACCACCCTCATATCCTGTCCACCCCAGACACTCAGGCGCCAGAGGAGGGCTTCACCAAAGGGCATCGAACAAAGGGACCAAACCTGGTTTGGTGCGCAAGGTTAAACACAAGAAGGAGCTTTCCTAAAAGAAACAGCAACAAAAGATGACCAGAGTCTGTTTTTACAGAGGGGTCATGGGCGCCATATTGAAAAACATGGCTGGCCCGATTTTTAGCTACCGGTGTTCGCGGTCGGGAAAAATCATGGTAGTTTGTTCTAAAACCACTGCCACCAGCCATTTCAAGAGGAAAGGATAACATTTCACTGTTACATGAGTGTTTAGACACAGGGGATGCTAGACAACCGCTCCAGCACTCTATAGAAAGAGAGTGTGTGCTGGGTCTATGAATTTAAAAAGATGCACTGGGAGACAGTAATCAGTCCCAGGGAAGGTATTTAAACCTTGGGAAGTCTGAAAGACATCCCTGTGTCACTGCACTGAAGGTGCTGTGTGACACACAAGAAAAAGATGATGCCTATGGAGTTGTTTAAAACTCCATTTCAAAGAACCCAAAAGTAAAACAAACATCAAAATACATGAAAGAGTGGGAAAAAAGGCTCACACTCTTTCCAGGTAAATATTAAAATTCTATAACTCCAGCAAAGTTGCTGGGGGTCTAAAAAGGCAAGGGAAATTAGCACATTCTTGAGAATTCTCCCTAAGAGTAAACTCGATGCACTGCAGGCAATCACACCAATCAGGGGAAGTGGGCGGGCTGGGAGGATGGACGGAAACAGGAACCAGGAAATGGATGCCAGGGAGGGAGGGGCAACAATGGCACTGTGAGCGCTGCGAGCATCAGATGGAAAATACAAAATAAAGCCCAGAAGGATCTCTTGGCTCACCTGAAGATCACCGCAAAGTCAAGAGACTTAAAATTAACAGAGTGTGCAAGGAAAACATTGGGTGAATTAGTCATTCTCTGAAGCTCATGATGAATTGAAATACATGTTGTTGTAAATGAGGCCTTTTGTGTCTGGATTCTGTCCCGAAGTTCTGGCTACTATTCTACCCCCTTGCCTGATTAATGATTCAAGTCATCGATCAGTTAACAAATGGCGAGAAACCCGCTCGGCAATTTTCACAATGATATGAAACGAATACTTTCATACACCTTTAATCTGTCCTTCCGCTAGTATGGATAATTGCACTTCGTTTTCCACAAAAATGTCTCCTTTTACTTTCTGTCTCCAGCACTCATCGCGGCCACCTGCCGCCCTTTTGAGATTTCCTATGTGGAAAATGGAGACTGGAAAACACAGACATTCGCCTCCCTGCCGTTCTGAGTGGCCCACACCTTGGTTGCCATGACAACAACTGTAAACTCTATCAGAACGCATGCGCGCTCACCATAGCAACGGACACATCAGCAGGGAGATGCAGCACATACACACCGTTCATTCCAGGCGGGACGGTCGAGACGGCGAGCCTCCAGCTTTTACCCTGCACACTTTTCTGCTGACTCACGCAGCAACATTTCATGCCGTGCAGAAGGTAAGCGAGGCGGCCCCCTCCGGCGAATTCCACCGCATACGCAGACAAGCGTCCACTCTCCCTGACATTTAAATGGTCTGCTCTATCTGTGCTTCTTCATCTTTGACACGCAATTTCACGCGGCCATTTCCCGTGCACAACCAGTGCAAATTAACTGGCGTCACCCTGGCTGCAACAACGAATTTGGAGTCAAATCCCTAGTTAGCTTTAATTTAGTTTGAACAACTTTTCGACACATTAAAGTGGTAACTATCAACATTCGACTTACTTTTAGTAAATATTTTAAAGCATAACACCTTACTAGAAGCAATGCGCATAGCCCATTTTTAATTCAATTTTCCTTGCTGAACCCTATTTTCAACCTCACTGTAAAACAAGGTTTTGACTCTTTTGCCTTTTTTCTTGTCTTCTCAGGAACCGTTTACCAGTCAGCATCGGTTCATTACGTATACGTGTCATCAAAAGAATTAAACTACATCAAAGCAGTGAAATTGTGTCCAAACAAGGTACAAATAGAACTCGTTGCAATGTCTTCCTTTGAACTGTATTCCACTTGATACACAGTATCAATATATCAGCAGCATAACATAAGGCTTTAGAACTTTATTCAAACAAGCCTCCTTCTCTGCTCATGTTTTCTTTTAGAAAATACCATGATGTGTGATTTTGATTAACACACCCTAGTAGCCACTTACATGACTGCTTCTGTTGTCTGGTATCCATCTCCGTGCGGCCTGTACCTGAGCACTTGGGATTTGAAGCACCGGCAGGTAAGCCTCCCGACCGGTGCTGGGAGTTTTTTAATGAGTACATCAATGCCCTAATAATACAGGCACCCGCATCCTTATCCCACTCACTTGATATCCATATATTCTCCACAGGGTCCCCCAATAGGAGCCCTGATGAAGGCGGACCTATTTCAATAGACTACCGCCGAAACGTGAAGAAGACGGGGAACTAAATCGAACACATACATCCCTGCCCCTTGGAACCCATTCTATTGTCCCAACAATCAACCTTCACGTTGGCAAGAATAAAAGATATCTTATACCTAAAGACCCTGCAGCATTAATTGCTTTGCACAGAAACAATTTTGGGAGCCATGATGCTAAATATCTATTGAACTATTATTAGGCATCTGTATCTTTTATCTCTTGCTCACTGTTTCTGCTTTTGACATATGTTTGTCTCACAGTATTCCTTTGTACTTTTTGAATTCTTCACTGTATGTACCATGTGGATGTATTTATTTATTTATCTCTTTTTTATGCCCTTGGTTGAGATTGCAATCACATTGACTTTTTTTTGCTATACGGTTTGCTAAAAATATAGGATTTATACTCCCCTTTTTTTAATTCAGAGTTGACTGTTTCTTTTTCCTATCCATAGTGTTTATTTACCTGTTAACAACTGCCATTACCATTTAAATACTTGCCTTTGAAACACACAGCAAGTATACTCTATGAGTGGAAACTCCTGAACTGCGGTTGATTTAGTCTTAGGATTTCCGTATTATGGAAACTTTACTTTGTTAAAGCTAGTTGACAGATTTATAGAATCAGATATCTGTTCACCCTACATGTCTGTGTTCACTTTCTTAAAAGAAGAACTATTAGTAAGGGTGCATTCCTATGTTTAGATGTTTCACCTTTGGCCAAGTACCCTTTCTAGCAAGGCCATCCCCTACTAACCCCTAGTTCTTTTTTTCTGTTACCGTAAATGAGGCATGCGACTTTCTGCATTTTTATATTTTAAACCTTAATGATTAGCTTCAAAGATATTCAGGAATAAGGCATTATTTTACTATTAAGTACACTTCTGCTTTGTACAGCCTTAAAATGTGATATGATTTGATTTTTGGTCTACCTGCCTTGCAACCTTTATTTGGTCACTCTTTCCAGAAGTGCTAATGAGAGTCGGGGTGGTTCAGTTTATGTTGATGTTTAAATTAGCAGCTATCTACATCCTGCCTGCCTGTCAGATTGCCGAGAACAATGGGTAAATCTGCCACAAGTAGCCACTGAACCCTGCTCTGGTATGTTCCAGCATGTGTTGATGTCTCTCACCAGTTACTTCCACCTCACCTATTACCCTTTCTGTCATTCCTTCAGGAGTGGTGTGATTTTACAGGTGGGCAGAGGGTGCACCGACACCTGGGAGTTGTTACAGCGTCATCCTCTTCTGGATTTTCGGAGCGCCCACTGTCCATACGTGCCTGAATCATCCCAAATCATACTATAACCGTGTTACACCCCAGTTTCTTTATTGATATAAATTGACTGAATTCAATCAAATAGGATCCTATGCATATTGCATTAATCCTGTTGTGGTCAGAATTGTGTATCCTCAAGGAAAATTCAAAGAAATACAGACATGTTGACAAGAAAGTTTAAATGTGGACAATAACATTTATTCCAATATAAAACTGGAATAGAGGAGGTCACCCCACTAATTAAAACAAATGAATCACCTCTGTTCCAGGAAGCAGTTTACACAAACAGTCAGGGAAAAAGATTTAACACACAAATGAAGTTATTACTAACAACTTATATTTAATGTTGACACAGTGACATAATGGCTGAAGCGCAATATTAATTTCATCAGCAATGTATTCAGTGTATGAATCCCGGTGGGAGACCTTTACATTAGACATGTCAGTTTATCCAAGACCAGCTTTATTTTGTAAACATTTATGTCCACTGTTCCTTCTTGGAATTTAGAGATCAGCTTTGATATCATTAAACCCACAACTCTTTCATTTAAAAAAGAAATGGACCATTTCATTTCCAAATGCCCATGAGTTTTATTGTCTCACAACACAGCTAATATTTCTAGTCAATTTGCCTTTTTCACTCTATTCACAAAAATTCCCTCATCTAAAATACATGTCAACATAATTTATTGGAACACTTGACATCTTCTCCGGGCCCTTCACACCAAACCAATTATTTATAAGATAGTGCTTTAATAGTATGCATGCACCCTGCCTTGTGTAGTTGCACCTCCACATCCCGATCCCAGGCTAGGGAACCATCTACTAATCCTAAATGCTCCAATAGAGATAGTCAACAGTATAATACAGTACAAGCGAATCCTGAGGAGAAAAGGAAACGAGTGCTGTAGAACATGCACACAAAGTGGAAACACTGCAGCATTCAGCGAGGATGGCACTCCTGGTGATAAATGCATTTCTTGGAAGCATACTTCTGGAGTAATATTTGTGATTCCAGTTTTATGGATTCCATTCTCCAGGTCTTTGCACATGTCTTGTGCCAAGCTTAGTTTAATTAGCCATGGGAGAATACAGCTTTCTCAAATTTTATTATTAAGAAGGGTTCCAAATAATAAAACTTAGGGGTATTTTAATCCCCATGTGTTGATGTTGAAAGTAAAACTACTTTATGGAGTGTAATAATGTAATTCCCAGTAGAGGCATTTCTAAGGATTCCTTCCTGCCACGGATTCCTCATCTATGATATCCATATTCCAACGCAGCTGTTCTCTAGAAACACTTCCGCCGCCAGGTGGCGCCAGACAGCTGTGTCAGGTCCGTCCAAAGCCTCTATGGGCCCTGCACTTGAAATGACATCAAGGCCAGTATAAGTAGCAGGGCCGCGCCCCATGACCTCAGTTCTTTTTTTCTGCGCACTGTGCTTGCTTATCGGGAACGTGCTCGTCGACATTTTCTAAAAGTGATTCGCCATGCAGACTCCATCAAAGGCCTCCGATTTTAAGCCATGTGCAGACTGCAATAGGCAGATGTCTGCCCTCGATCTGTACCGCGATTTCTTGTACTGTCTGGGCGAAGACCACGGCACCCAGGATTGTGGGTCATGTCAGATTTCCATCTCTCTCAGATCCATCTTCCTGTGTTCTTCCCTCCGTCTCAACCTTCTAAGGCAGAGAAAGGATTTCATCGATTGGACCCAGTACGGGTCCTAAAGTTCTATGTCGCTCATATTCGAGAGGTTAGGAAGGATGACCAGCTTTTTGTTGGTTACACTGGTGCTCGCAGGGCTGTGACCAAACAGACCCTGTCCAGGTGGATCATTCTCTGCATCACATAATGCTATGATCTGGGTGTAAAGGATGTGCCATGAGGGTCTCAGGGCTCAGTCTACCAGAGGAGGGGCTGTCACCTCTGCCCGGCAATGGGGTCCCTTGTCCTGGCCATTTTCCTGGCAGCTATGTGAGCATCTCTGCACACGTTCGCTATGCATTACTGCTTGGATTCCCGTGTGGGCCAGAATGCCCATTTTGATAGGGAAGTCCTTCAGAGTTTTATGGTTTAGGCGATGTCCTTGCTTTCCTCCCTCCTCCAGATTACATACTGCTTTGGGAGTCCATCAAAGATGTGGAATCCGTGGCAGGACGGTATCCATTAGTAGAACAAATTACTTACCTCTCAGTAATGTTGCTTCTAATGGATGTTCCTGCCATAGATTCTTCATCGCACTCCCTACCTGCCCCAGAATTCTAGGGAAAGAGGGTGGAACTGAGGTCATGGGGCACGGCACCACTACTTATACTGGCCAGACAACATTTTTGCACGGGACTCGTAGAGGCGTCGGACAGATGCAGAGTGGTGCAGCGCCCCTAGCAGTGGAAATGTTTCCAGGGAACAGCTGCGTTAGGATATGGATATCATAGATGAGGAATCCGTGGCAGGAACATCCATCAGAAAAAAAACATTAAAAAGAGGCAAGTATTTTTTTCTCATAATTTAAGTAGAACAAATTTGAACTCTTTGAAATGCACACTTCTTTACAACTAGCAATTCATATACAATAAAATATAAATTGTTTACTTTATAGTTTCCCTACATATCAGGGAGAAATCTCTGTAGACCACCATCCACTGGTACTGCCTGGCTGGCATCACTGGCCTGAATATATTCATGAACCTGAGTGGGAGAAAGCAGGAAGGCTGGCATCTATTTGTCCATTGCTTCCAATTTTAGAGTTTTGCTACTTTTTTGAAGGGAGTATTTGCAAATTCTTGGGGAGTAAATGGTTAATACACCGCTTATTGTAGGGATGGTATTAAAAGCTGCCTTTTTTTAAATTACAAAAATAATTCTCTATGGCACATTCAGCCAAAGGTTTATGGGTTCTAACAGCAGGTAGACATTAAAACAGGAGAATCCAGCAAAATGAAGGAAAGACAAAACAGAACAGATGGGTCTTCAGCAAGCATCTGAAGGTCTCATGGCCAGAGGTGGCATGCAATCTTAGGCAGAGGCCATTCCAGATACAGGGAGCAAAAACACCCCCACAAAAAAAGAGTTACATCACCTCCTCATCTAGAGTAGTAGAGGCACAGGGAGGACAAGGGTGGAAGGATCCATTGCAGAATGGGGTATTGGGGGGGGGGGCATTTGCCATAAATAGCGCAATGAGCTAGACAAAGCACATTAAAGCCAATGTGAGAGGTCACAGGTAGCCCGTGTGGCTCGTAATGAAAGAGTGAAATGGCCACATTTGTCAATGCCTGAAAGAAGCAGGTTAGCACTTTGTGCGCCACCTGAAGTTAGTCACACATGCCAAGGAGCACAGAATAAATGTAATTGCCATTGTCAAATCTGGAAATAATTAGGTTTATA
Organism: Ambystoma mexicanum; assembly: GCF_040938575.1. NCBI lineage: Eukaryota > Metazoa > Chordata > Amphibia > Caudata > Ambystomatidae > Ambystoma > Ambystoma mexicanum. The sequence continues at coordinate 1,658,880 of NW_027182446.1, forward strand.
GCACCTGACATCAGAATGTTAAAGGTTGAGAAGCATCTATACAGGGGCGGGCTGGCTGACTTGCTGAGGCAATGCCATGCTGAGATCCTGTCAGAGGGAGCAGGGGACATATGCCTTAAGCTGTCCCTTTGAGTCATGATTTGCATAGTAGTGCAATGGGGTTTGCTTGATGGAATAATGTACTCCCATTTTGCTATGCATTGAACATTATGATATACATTGGGCCTCATTACGAGTCTGGCGCTAACCGCGGCGGTAAAACCACCTGGTTACCGCCGGACTCGTATTACCATTCCGCCTCCGTGAGTCTCGGAAATACCAGGGCATTACGACCCCGGTGTCCCGGGAGTCACGGAGGCGGAATGGTGTTAATCCCCATTCCCATTGAGTCCTATGGGACTCAATGGGAATGGGGATCATGGAAACACCGGCAGCATCTCGTGATGCTGCCGGTGTTTCCTCGTCAGCCTGCAGGCGGACGGTGTTAAACCCGCCAGGTCAGACCTGGCGGGAAGATCACCTCCCGCCTGCAGGACTCGGGATCGGGTGGTCCCGAATTAACAGTGGCGGCGGGTTTACCGCCACTGTTAATTCCGGACCGCCCGACCCCTAATGAGGCCCATTGAAATGTACTGCTGAATATATTGTGATTTGCCATAGGATGGTTTCGATGAGCCTTTACAAGTTATTACTTTAAAGGTTAAACCATTGTGATTTGCCTTTAGAAATGTGATGCCGTTTCATATATATTGCTTCAATGATAGAGCAGGTCTATTTGGACTTAGATGTTCCTTAAACAGAAGGGATAAGGCGATTTAAACCCCAGGTGGAGTTGGACAGGGCTTTATATGCTTGACATGTTTTGGATTGTCCTTGACTAAAGACATCAAGTAGATTGAATTAATTTTAGAAGACGAGAGTTGATGCTTAACAGCCAAGCAAATGTGCTTGAATTCTATGTGAACTTGGAGAGTTGGAATATTGTGTTATTCTAGAGAGAATGTATGAGGGATTTTTGTGTGTGTAAATAAATACATGCTTTTTTTACAACATTAGTCATTCTTGGCTTTAAGACGTTGGTACAATGAAATGGTAATTTATAACAGTTTTATGTAATGCATATTATGCCTCTCTCCCTGAAGCCTTTCTGTTTTGTGAAAACCTTCTCCATCCCTATATATGTGCATTAGTTGTGACAGGAACTGTCGTGGATGTGTTGCAGAACCTCTGAGTATAGTATGTTGTAAGGGTTGTACATTGATAGAGCTGTGCAATGGAGTGGAGAAGGGAAATGCACTCTGAGCCTGAATCCTTTTTTAGAATCTATGTAGCAAGAGCATAATATCAGTACCGAAAGATACAAGATGCCCTCTGGGTTCCATTTCAGTAGTTGGGAGCTTCCCCGTAAAATAGGAAGAGAGGGGGGGCACCCCATATATCAATGAGGGTCTATAGTTATTGATTCCACCACTGGGTCTTTTTCCAAAATGCTGGTGTCCATTCATTAGCATGAGGTCCTTAGGCAAAGTGTTCCATAGGATGGCTACCTTAGCACAGAAGGTACAGTCTCCCTTCTGAACATTCCAGAAGGGATGCATTTCAAACAGCAGTGATTCAACAATCATAATCAGCCATCATTTGTGTGCCAAAGGAAACCAAGAACCACTGTGGAGGCAGGTTCTTCACAGTATTAGGCAACAGCCATGCCACACTCAGTTGCTTTACTGAAGCACCAACTTCTCTCAGATGTACCTTCAATTGCAGAAGAGATTTCACCACCTATATGTCCTCCCTCATGGCAGATAACAACATCCTGCATGTTTTGTCTGGTGCCTAATAAGGGAACTGTTCTGACTGAAACATTTCCCACATTCAGTGCATTTATGAGGTTTTTCACCTGTATGTGTTCTCTGGTGGCGAATAAGATGTCTCTTCTGAGCAAACCCTTTCCCACAGTCACTGCACTCATGTGGTTTCTCATCTGTATGTGTTCTCTGGTGGCTAGTAAGCTCACCCTTTGTAACAAACCCTTTCCCACATTCAATGCACCCATAAGGCTTATTACCTGTATGTGTTCCCTGGTGGATAATAAGGCATTGCTTCCGAGCAAAACCTTTCCCACATTCAGTGCACTCATAAGGTTTCTCACCTGTATGTGTTCTCTGGTGGCGAATAAGCTGTTCCTTCTGAGCAAACCCTTTCCCACATTCACCGCACTCATGTGGTTTCTCACCTGTATGTGTTCTCTGGTGGATAGTAAGGTGTCTTTTTGTAACAAGTCCTTTCCCACATTCAGTACACTCATAAGGTTTCTCACCTGTATGTGTTCTCTGGTGAGTAATAAGGCATTGCTTCCGAGCAAACCCTTTCCCACATTCACTGCACTCATGTGGTTTCTCACCTGTATGTGTTCTCTGGTGGATAGTAAGCTCTCTCTTTGTAACAAATCCTTTCCCACATTCAATGCACCCATAAGGTTTCTCACCTGTATGTGTTCTCTGGTGGATAATAAGGCGTTGCTTCAGAGCAAAACCTTTCCCACATTCAGTGCACTCATAAGGTTTCTCGCCTGTATGTGTTCTCTGGTGTCTAATAAGAGATTCCTTCTTAGCAAAACCTTTGCCACATTCACTGCACTCATGTGGTTTTTTTCCCCTGTATGTGTTCTCTGGTGGAGTGTAAGCTGTTCCTTCTGAGCAAACCCTTTATCACATTCAGTGCACTCATAATGTTTCTCACCTGTATGTGTTCTCTGGTGGATAGTAAGGTGTCTCTTTGTAACAAACCCTTTCCCACATTCAGCGCACTCATAAGGTTTCTCACCGGTATGCGTTCTTCTCTGGTGGAAAGTACGCTCTCTCTTTCTAGCAAACCTTTTTCCACATTCAATGCACTCATAAGATTTCTCGCCTGTATGTGTTATCTGGTGGCTAATCAGATAATCCTTCTGAGCAAACCCTTTCCCACATTCACTGCACTCGAGAGGTTTCTCCCCTGTATGTGTTCTCTGATGGCGAATAAGAGATCCCTTCTGAGCAAACCCTTTCCCACATGCAATGCACCCATAAGGTTTCTCACCTGTATGTGTTCTCTGGTGGTTAATAAGGTCTTGCTTCCACGTAAACCCTTTCCCACATTCACTGCACTCATGAGGTTTCTCGCCTGTATGTGTTCTCTGGTGGCTAATCAGATGTACCTTCAGAGCAAACCCTTTCCCACATTCACTGCACTCGAGAGCTTTCTCACCTGTATGTGTTCTCTGATGGTGAATAAGAGATCCCTTCTGAGCAAACCCTTTCCCACATGCAATGCACCCATAAGGTTTCTCACCTGTATGTGTTCTGTGGTGGTTAATAAGGTCTTGCTTCCACGCAAAACCTTTTCCACATTCACTGCAGACATGTGGTTTCTCACCGTTATGCATTTGATGGTGGCAGATAAGTGTATCATGCAAATGGAGGCTAGTCTCAAATTCAGTGCACTGATAAGGTTTTTCACTCATGTCTTCCTGAGGGCAATAAGTATGTTCTTAAGATGGCAATTGTCCGACATTCTGTGCATGTATAAAGTTTATTGCCAATTTGTTTTGTCAGGTGCGGACCCTTTTCACTGAACCGTTTCCCTAATTCAGAGCACAAATGAGAAGTGATTTTCTTACTGCACAGAACACATTGTCATTTTCATGCTAGATATCCCTCTCCCCAGGATTAACACACGGAACAAGCTTCGTTACTGGATGTTACCAGGAAGGGGTTGCATGGACGGAAGCCATCATGTTCATGTATCCAACAGGCTTCTCAATCTGAGTTCCTGAATACTCTGAAAAGACAACTGGACCCCAAACTTGCACTCTTCTAAGATGCTTGGAAATTGCATATTCTAACAATGAAGCTTTTCATTGCATTAGTCCAGAGAATCTAAAAATCACTGTTGCTGCATTTCTGGGGCATCAGTCACCTATTAACATAAAAGGAGATGCATATTATTAGTTTCAACACGTTCACAATCGCAGGCATCACATGTAATAAGACGACTCTACTCGGTAGCAGTGATATGATCTCACAGAGTAACTTACACGACTTTGAAGTGCCATCTATTGGGGAAAGGCACCCTAATAGGTGTCAGAGTAGTGGTGCTCTAATGAGAGCATTTAATGGGACAGAAGTAACATGCAGCAGGAATAGTGGGATTTATTTTTATTTAGACCATTTTAGCATCCAAAACATTAGGAAACAAAATACAGCTCGATGAATAAACCTTTTATATGGATAGTTTAATCATCAGGAACATGTATACATGTTCTATCATTTTATTTGTTCAAAATGAGTACATGGAATCTCCCAATTTCCATATACAAATGATAAAGGCAGGTACTTGACAATAGCAGCAGCAGCAGCTTGTCACCAATCGGCCATATGTCCGACCAGTCTATTATGTAATCTCTGATGACTCCATTACATTTTGTCAAATGTGTATTGGCCCAAACTTGAATAATATAACCAACAGCACCATTGAGGAAATAAAGAATGCATTGTGAATTAAAGGAAAATGGCCAATCTCTTCCCACAGTGAGAATGGCACAGGCCACGCTGGCACTACATTCAAACATGGACTTTAAACCTAGATAAACTCCGAACCCATCCCTCTAACCCAGGAGTGACAGAAAGAACAAGCGTGTTTCAGAGACCAATAGAATGACATTTCTGGCAATGAGGTAAACTGTATGAGAGACTCCCCGAACTCCCCAAAACACCCCGGTTGCCCCTTCCTAATTATTTATACAAATGCCTCATTGCTAGGTACAGAATTTAATCTGCCAGATGGGTCCCTCTTCTGTTTCCCTGTTCAAAATACCACTGTGTAGATTTCACGAGGGGGTACATACCCTGTTTTATTGTTAGGGAGTGGGTGTAAATGGGTCGGTTACTTATCAAACTCCCATAAACCGAGCTAGACCCTTTTTTGTGGATTCTGGTAATTGCCCCCTAGGTTGAATCTCAGCATGCCCATGCACCCTCTGTGCTGCACCCAAGAACTGCTTTCATCCCGTCCCTAGTAACCAATGGGGATGTTGCCCGATCACTGCCAATATCCACAAATTGATTTCAACCATTTAGTGATTGCAGACATGATTCCTATTGATTTACGTTGGAGATTCTACTCACCCTACTCCAGGGGAACCTATGCAACATAATCCCCCAGATTCGTTATCTGAACAGGTGAGAATCCCACTGCCAGCATCTGTTGCAACCCATCTGGCATCGACCGTGGAATAAGGCTTATGTACGTGTGAAAAGTATGCATAGTTAGTCACACCAGGATGCGCGAGACACCAACCGGCCACCTGCCAGTCCCACCTTAGTATATTTATTGTGCGTCTAGTTTAGGTAACTATCACAACAGTATATGCGAGAACCTTTGAGCGTTCCAGTATGGAGGACAAACACTAGGTTGATGTGAGCCAATACAATCATTGTTTGTGAGTGCTCCATGTTCTGAGTGTATAATCCCTAGAAGCCCCCCCATCTGTTCTCAGGTGTGTCTTCTGTGCAGCCACAACCTGTCTGTCTGGTGCTTAAGCTGTCTGTTTGTGCTTAAGCACACTCCACTTTCGCAGTCTTCTTAAAAAGTGGCTATTCCAGGCCTTCCTGTGGCTCCTGTCTGTTCCTCTTCGCGTCATGATGCCTCCTGGTGACTGTGCACGTTATAAATATTGTTAACATAACAGAAGCAACACCTTTTTTAGGATGTCAAGGCCAACAATATTGAACAATCTCGGCCTAACCATATCCCTGTGTGGCACGTATCAATCTCAAGTCCCCTATGAATCCAATTTCGGTGATTTATCTGGCCACATTGTACTATAATGAGCGATTGCAACAAAGAATCCCTGCTGTACCTCAACACCCTCCATCCTTGTCTCTACATGTGTGCTTCTGAACTCGCTGAGTTAAAACAAATTAAGAACTCCATCAATGAGGTTCCTCACTAGGAAGTAGAATGAGCCAGATTCCGGTCCTTGACCCAGTACCCATCCCAACAGAGCCAAGTCCATTGGTTCATTCAAGAGGCACTTATATCTTTGCCATTATCTTCCTCTACCAAAAATGTAATGCACATGTTTCCCCAGATCCTTGCATTGTTCCACAAGTTGGTGACATGCTTTCAGCAGTGCTGTCAGGATCCTACGGCTGAATATTCTCCCGCAAGTTAGCAATGTAATTCTAGCCAGGGATGGCCCAGACATTTTGCCTCCCTGCATCATTAACTCGCATCAGGCTGCTGTGATACTGTGAATGACTTTGCCTGCCAGTGCTTGGTCTAATAAACCACACCTTGCTGCCTTTATCCATGCCCACCTCTCTGTACTCTACATCCTGGCTACCATTGTCAATACTGCCCTTTCCTAGGAGGGATGCCCAGCGGACCATACCACCATACCATCATGGTAGGCCTGAACCTGCAGGAGGCCTGAGCAACTGATTGGTGGGAGGAGGACTGTGGGAAGCCTAGATATGGATTGCTCCTCCTCAGCCTCGCAGGTGTTGTATTGTGCAGTTGCCTTCCACATGCCCTCTTCCTGCGCTATGTGCGTGAGGAACAAGGCATACTCTTCTCCAGTCCAGATGATCCACGTCCACTTACCCTTCCGACATTCATCTTCTGGGTAGTGTTGGAAGGGGATCTACATGATTACTGCACATCGGGAAATTGTGAGATCATACAGATGACTTTTCACCATCCAGCTTTCCCCATCAGTTACCTTTTTGAGCGAGGCACACAGAAGTGTGCCGCTGACTCTCCTGGACCGCTGCAGCGTCAGTTCCCTCGCACTAACCTGGGTCTGAGCTGGTGCCGCAGGGTGCTTTCATTTATTTCTTTAATGTACCCTACTTCATATGTCATGAAAGCGGGGGGGGACATCGCCACAACCCTTGCTCCCCCTCCATGTTTGGCTTTAGAATCGGGAATACTGATACTTTTTTTATTTTACATGAGCCAGGCTTTGTGTAATTCATACTACACTTAAAAGATATTAGACATGTCCCCAATTAGAAATAAATATTTACAGGACTGGATGTGGACTAGGAGGTGTGCAGGTTAGTGGTAACAAGGGAAGGGGGTGCACTCAGCGGAGACCCGACCTGGGGCAGCACCTCTAAGGACAAGGGTGGAAGCTTCAGAGTCCAATAGGGTGCTACACCAGGGCGACATGCCCTGCGTTTGAGTGCCACACTGTGGGATACACCCCCACACTGTGGGTCTGGGTGTGAGCGGGTTCCCTGCAAACCTGATGACTACAGCTCCCAGAGGTCCTTGCAGCAGGATCCTCACTAAATGACAACACCGGCACTGGCTGTGAGCTGCAAGCAAAGACCTCCTACTACCAATCTCAGTGCTCAGGGAGGCAAACACCAGTGGCTGAGTAGGGGTGAATATTGGTTGGATTTGGCTCAGTCAGCGACATAGCTGCAAGCATTAGCACTTTACTGTTGAGAATTGTTTGCTATGCATTCTTGCATTTCATCTCTGATTGCTGCTATCTGCATATGCACTATATACTGTGCTGTTTACAGACTCAGTGACATGCATGGCTCCATCAGGCAGCATTGTGAACTTTGGATGCATTTTATATTTTACTGCCTGTTTTACTTTGGTATAGACAGGCAGATTCTTGGACATGTCAGGTGCTTTTTATCCCGGACTGCAAGGGGCTACAGCTCTGAAAAACAAATAAGGGTAAGAGTCCTATGGGAAGGCAGATCGCTTTAAATAAGTAGTGTGACAAGGAAGAGTTGGACTATGAGTAATGATGATTGACACTAAGTAATCAGAGTATAAGTGCAAGAATTGCAATAAAAGACCCGGTGGCTAGACCTTACACAGTGGTTTGGCCAGAAGTCATTTGTATGTTGGCATTTGAACATTGCCAAAAGTGAAATATACCCAATTTCTGCCATAAATGGTTTCAAGAGATACTCTTTTACCCCAGCCTACCCGAGGCCCGTCACATGCCTTTGTGACACACTGGTGAAGACCATTCACAGGGCCCCCGCAGTGTTTCTGTATCGTGTGTGGTCTGACAGACTGTGTAGGAAACTGAGTGATATGGTATTGAAGTCGCTAATGCACCTTTCACAGACCCCCAACAGTGTATATATTTCTTGTGAGGTCTGACTGACTGTGTAGGAAACGGAGTGCTATATTATGTTGACCTCTACTGCACCTTTCACAGGGTGTACCCTGTACTCAATTGTCACTGTTTGATGCCTCTGCTTTGTGTCCTTGTTCCTATCCCCTCCTCTCCTCTCATTCAGAGATTCCAACATGTTTCCACTTAATACGGACACTATGGGCTCTACTCTAATACTCATTAAGTATTACAGGCCTCAAAATTAACATTGGAGAAGCAGGAGCTAAAAGCAGCTCCTGGGTATCCAGCATTGACCAGTGACCAGGAGCTAACACTGGAGAAGCAGGAGCTAAAAGCAGCACCTGGGTATCCAGCATTCACCAGGGACCAGGAGCTATCACTGGAGAAGCAGGAGCTAAAAGCAGCTCCTGGGTATCCAGCATTGACCAGTGACCAGGAGCTATCACTGGAGAAGCAGGAGCTAAAAGCAGCACCTGGGTATCCAGCATTGACCAGTGACCAGGAGCTACCACTGGAGAAGCAGGAGCTAAAAGCAAACCCTGGGTATCCAGCATTGACCAGTGACCATGAGCTAACACTGGAGAAGCAGGAGATAAAAGCAGCACCTGGGTATCCAGCATTGACCAGTGACCAGGAGCTAACACTGATGAAGCAGGAGCTAAAAGCAGCACCTGGGTATCCAGCAATCACCAGTGACCAGGAGCTATCACTGGAGAAGCAGGAGCTAAAAGCAGCTCCTGGGTATCCAGCATTGACCAGTGACCAGGAGCTAACACTGGAGAAGCAGGAGCTAAAAGCAGCTCCTGGGTATCCAGCATTGACCAGTGACCAGGAGCTACCACTGGAGAAGCAGGAGCTAAAAGCAGATCCTGGGTATCCAGCATTGACCAGTGACCAGGAGCTAACACTGGAGAAGCAGGAGATAAAAGCAGCACCTGGGTATCCAGCATTGACCAGTGACCAGGAGCTAACACTGATGAAGCAGGAGCTAAAAGCAGCACCTGTGTATCCAGCAATCACCAGTGACCAGGAGCTATCACTGGAGAAGCAAGAGCTAAAAGCAGCTCCTGGGTATCCAGCATTGACCAGTGACCAGGAGCTAACACTGGAGAAGCAGGAGCTAAAAGCAGCTCCTGGGTATCCAGCATTGACCAGTGACCAGGAGCTAACACTGGCCAACAAGGATCTAGTGAAGATCGTTCTGCAGATGTAGCTTCCACAAAAGATGGAAACATATCAGTTTATCTATTATTTATGACCGCTTATGCTTTAAATGGCATATACATGTCATAATGTTTATTTATAGATTGTCCCAAATTCACATAGGTGTGCTTGTGTGGCACTACCTGGTCTGGGAGTCAAATGTAGCTCCTGGCGACTGTTGGGTGTCAAGCTAGCCAGGCTCGTCTATGCTACAAGCAGGAACTAAATAGCTCCCAGCTCCCCTGAATTTCCAGCCCTGTATTATATGTTTCATCATATTTTGGCCCAATTTTCTGATGCTTATTTATTTAAATATAACATTAGGTTTTCTAACACCACTTACAGTTGTCTTTTGTAAAAAATGTGGGTTTTGTTAGGCCTCTACAAAATAAAATCTGTTTGAAGTGAAGGTACAATTTGCTATTTAAACAGTTATTGCATTTACCTAATGAGCATAGTATTATCACTTTATTTATTTGCTCGTCTTCACCTACAGACATGTTGTTTGTTTTAAGAACTATTAAAATGTTTTATTCCTAAAGAAGTACAAGTTTCGTGATCTAATAAATTGTTAACCAGGTTTTATGCAGTTCTAAAAATCCAAAGTGAATGGTGATTTACATTATTGTTATTGGTATGTTTGAAGAGGAAAATGTATGTTGGTGAGGAAGAAACTGGTCACATTATGCACAGGTTACTCATTTCCTACATTTCGTCATCATTATGCGTCAGAGTATATGGGGTACAACATACCAGGCAGTCCGCTCCTGTGATCTCTTCATGGCCATATGGCAACTGAGGTCATTTCCTGTGATGCCATAAGGTCAAGGTTCATGCAACATAATGTCTTGTGAAGTCATGGCCTGTCATTTCATCGGGTGAAGTTGATGTGACATCATTTTCCATGATGTCATCATTATGCTAATTACTATTTTTGAAACGTTAAGATTCTTATAGATTGTTGGTCACAGAATGTTGGCATGTATGCTTTGGGACGACTATCTGCTGGACGCGTTTTGGGCGGACTGCGTTGTGCGCATGGGTATACTATGCACACCGTTGCCAATTTTCTAAAGACTACTAGTGCGCCACACGTGCGCCGACCATTTTGGGTGACGCTGCCTATTTATAGGGTACAGCAGGTGGGATGTTTATCTGCATAGCTATCTGTAGGACGTGGGTGGACGCCACAAGCAAATTAACGTTCCTTTGCATATGCTGCACAGTGGTGATGTCACCAGGACACAGAGGAACAGATACACATGATTGTACTTGCAGTACACACAAACGTCCGCTCCCACATGCATTGACAGGTGGTGGAAAACATGCAGACATGCAGAGCCTGCTGGCGTTGTACGGTTCCCTTCCTTGCCATTGTGGATAGTCCAAAGGACACCTACCTTTTTCTTAATTGTGAGCATTGCAACGAGGACTGTGTGCCGCTGAGTGAGAACGTTATTTCAGGAAAAAAAGCACAACTCCCAAACACTTAGCAACATTTTCATTATTAACGTTCACTTGTGCACATTCCTACAAGCCATTAGGCAAGGGAAGGGGTAGCACAAGTGGATACTTACTGTGGGGAAATGCAGATTTGCAGAACTTGGTTGTTAGGGAAGCAAGAGATTGCTGTGTCACTGTAACGTCTCCCATGACACGATCTTTGAGGGGATGGCGGCCTCCGACATGGAAAAGGACTACACGTGCACGTGTGCCATTTTGTCCAAAACATACCCTTGCACGCAACCTTTAAGGCGGAACAATTGTTCCCCAATTTCTACACTTTGACTTCCAGACTGTCCATTTTGGTATTTACAGAGTTTCTTTCCTTTGCTATGCGCACATGCTGTTGTGGAAGGGTTGCGGCTTGCACTGCCTTGCTTTCCTTTCCAATATTTTTTCTTACTGAAAACAGAATGTGTTTGTGGTACATGCAGAAATATATTGTACATAATTTATGGTTCACACTACTGTGCCTACCAATGGGGTTACTATACAAAGTCATTCCGCCATGAGGGACATTTCTTTCCTGCCATGCTAAGGTGCTTGGCATTGCTGCTTTACAAAATGACACGTTATACTTATGTACTATTGCATACTGCAGCACCTGTGCAATCATTACAGAAAGTTGTTTCCTTAGTACATTGTAGTGACGTTCTGCTCTTAGCACTTGCCAGTCGTTACTCTGGCCATTAGTTCTTTGTTCCCATGTACAGTAGCAGTGCAGTATGATTGGTGAAGGTAGACGTTACTTCTGTTGTTCATGCATTCCCTTATGGTGTCCTCCCTATGGCTTTCTCCTGTTTGTTTTTTAAGTAAACAATTTGCAAACCTACTCTATGTTCACTTGCCATTCTTCGACATGGTGCTCTTTGTATATATTTTTTGCGTTTGGTGATTGGTACCACCATGTAAGAGAGCAACTGCCTTCCTCAGCAGGTTGGATGCCAGCCGATGTACGCAAAGAGACGCATAGTCTGCGACTGCTGAGTGCATCAACATGCTGCCAGCAGTGTCGCTATGTTGCACAGTTCTTCTTTACAAACTAAGGGTATCCTGCTAAAAACCAATGAAATTCACTGGCAAAAAACGTTGCTAAAGGAACGTTATGGTTACGTTGCACTAGTAAAAACCTATGCAATTCAATGGACATGCGTTGTTACAGGGACGTTATGGTTACAGGTAAAACCGAAAAACCCCTGAAATTCGCTAGTTATGGTAAGCTAAGCAACCATAACTCGCGCCACCACTGTGCACTGCTACGACTCACACTCATGGCATCAAAGATGACATCACAAATGCCATTGATGACATCAGTGATGACATACTCTCAATATCAAAGGAATCCCGGTTAACACTATACGAACATACGTTTGGAGTGTATACTCTATCTAGGTCCGGGATGGATAAGCAATCATTATAAATAAGAGAGCTATAGGTAACAAGTTGTACTTACGGAAGTGGCAATTAGTAGCAACCTTTCATAAAAATCAACAGTATTTTATTAAATGTAAACAATGCAAAAAAATTATTAAATCACTAAACATTCAATTGCACAAGTGCTAATAACAAAAACACATATCTAAAAACAATTCTCATAGGAGTATGTCAAAATCAATGAATGATTCTTGTTACAGAAGAAAATGTGTGTATCAAAGCATTATGTCATTGCATACACTTATCAAATCATTGGGCCTCATTACGAGTCTGGCGGTAACCGAGGCGGTAAAACCGCCCAAAATAGGGAAAGGTGAGGGTATGAGTTGGCAAGTCTAAAGTGAAGCCAGTGCCCCAGAAATTCATCCAGAATTTAGCGCAATCTGTGTTATACTCCTCTTCAAGCCACAAGTAGGTGGAAGAGGGGTGTGCTGCCCACTGCCTATCGGCTTGAGCCCCCCGCCCTCCCCAGCTGCCAGTCAGCAGTCTTTCTGGCGATCCTGCTGCCAAACTCTTAACTCACCCAATCCCCATCTACCATTTATGTGGTAACATGGTGTCGGGTGGAAGCCAGAGAGAGTAGTGAGCAGAGACCAGGTCAGAGAAGGAAAGCAGGGCTTCCCATTTGCATTCGTGGTACGCAGAGTCACTCAGTCAGAAAGACTGCTGCCCCCAAGTAGGGTTCATGTGGTCATCCGTTCTCTTGACCTTTTGTGGAACTGCCATACATCTCCTCTCAAATTTGTTATTGTTCCCTCAGATCTCTGTGGCCTTTATTATTGTCGCTGCCTGATGTCTGATATTACGCCATCTTCTGCCTCCATGAATTGTGCAGGGTGGCACGAATCATGGGATGACGTCACTTCTCCCCAGAGGGGAGCACTTCCCTCTGGGGCTAGGGAGGTGAGGCTGCTAACAGATATTCCCCCTAGGGGTGGTCAAATGCGGGAGGACCTCACAGGGAAGAGACATCCCTCTGGGGCTAGGGAGGTGAGGCTGCTAACAGATATTCCCCCTAGGGGTGGTAAAATGCGGGAGGACCTCACAGGAAGAGACTCCCCTCTTGGGGATAGGGACTCCCGTTCCGTAGTGGAAGCCCCTTAACCTTTGAGACCCTAAGATCTCTACAACCTATTTCTACCATCATGTATTGTAATGTTCCTACTTTTACTCCTGTAAACTTTGACAAAGCCAAGGTGACAAAACGCCAGGGTCGCTCTCAAGCACTTTTCCAAAGTACTGAGATGAGGGCGGCCTGAGGAGGTGTAAAGATCACACCATGAAAAGCCATAAAACACTGACAGTCCGCCTGGTAGGAACCAGCTACACAGTATAAAAAAGCCCAAGGCTAAAGACCCAACCTACTCCCCCGAGATGAGGTGGAGAAGATCAAGAGGCCAATTCATGGAATTAATGTGCGCTGAAAAATCCCGCGCAAGTGTGCGAAAGCGTGCGAATCGCAGTGCAAGTGCGAAAATCGCAGCGAAACTCACGCACATCGATTCATGGAAGTCCGTGCACGTGTAAATACTGGGATGTGCGCTGAAAAACTGCACGGCACACGCCGGCGCACAGGTCATCTAACGGCGTGCGTAACGTGCACAGCGAAAGCGCACATATGCGGCGCACACAACAAAAGTAGGCGTAAAACGGGGCGTGACACGCGGAATGGGGAACAACGCGTGAAAATGTGGGTGTCACGGGGAAGTACAGGAGGCAAGTGCGCGGAACGCCCACACGCTCGCCTACAACACGTATTCATGGAATCGAACGGGGCTAACGCGTGCACCAAAAAAGACGCGCTAATCCGGAAAGACGTACGCCAGCAGGAAGCAGGCGTACGTGGACCCCCCACGCAGCATAAAAATGTGCGCAAACTACAAACAAGCTCAGACGCCAGGATGAATATACCGTTCCTAGCAGCAGTGGTCGTGGGATACCGCAGGAGGAGGAGGAAGATAGTCAGGCCCAGAATTTTTACACCCAGAACCAGCCTTTTTGGGATGCCTGATGACCAGGTGTATGGGAGGTACAGGTTTCCACCTCACATAATACTCGACCTGGTGAGTGAGTGGGAGGATGACCTCACATCACCCACCCTGTGCTCCCAAGCACTCAGCCCCCTGGAGAAGGTCCGAATGTACTGCACTTCTTGGCCACTGGATCATTTCAGCGGACAAGTGCCATAGTGGGGGGTGTCACAGGCCACGCAGTCACGCTGCCTACACCAGGTCCTGGCCATCATCACTGCACGCCCATCAGTCCGCAGGGACATATACCTGCCCAGAACACCTGCAGAAAGGCAGGCTGCCGTCCAGGATTTCTATGGGGTGGCACAATTCCCCAAAGTGCTAGGTGCCATTGATTGCACCCATGTGGCTCTACGTCCCGCCAGGACATCTGAGCACATCTATAGAAACCGCAAGCACTGGCATTCCATCAACATGCAGGTAGTATGTGATGCCAAGGGAATCATCACCTCAGTATATGCCAACTATCCATGGTCCACCCACGACAGTTTCATTTACAGAATGTCAACCCTAAACCGGGACCTAGAAGCTGGGCGGCATGGCGATACATGGCTGTTTGGTGAGTATAAATGCCACTGCACATGCATGCATGTCAGATACTGAGTGATGTCACAACCCCACTAATGATACCCATCACCACCTCCCCAGGGGACAGTGCCTACCCTCTGAGTACCCACATGATGACGCCAATTCGGAACCCCACCAGACCACCCGAGGTAAGATACAACACAGCCCATATTGCAACCCGGGGCATAGTGGAGCGCACATTCAGAGTGCTCAAGTCACACTTTCGCTCCCTTGACCGTTCTGGTGGGCAGCTGCTATACGCTCCCCCAGTAGTGTGCAGGATCATAGTGGCAACTTGTGTCCTGCACAACGTTGCAACACGCTGGGGCCTGCCGGTGGACATGGTGGTGCCCCCACATCCCCAACCACATGCACGCACGCTGCGCATGGGAGGTGAAAGGGCACGTGGTGAGGCAGCCCGTACGCAGCTGGTGGCCAATTACTTCACATAAAATCACACCCCTGTGGAGTGCACACATCCCTGGCACATACCAGCTGACAATCAATGATGATGACATAAGGGACAGTCAAGTGTCACAACCATACCAGCCTGAGATTGTTCACCTGGAAGTGTTACATTGTGTGCCTCCCTACCTACCGAAACACCACCAATGCTGTGTCATCAAAAGACACACATCTATGCTGCAAAATTGATTACCCCCTTGCAAAATACAACATGAACACAGCGCCATGTCACCCAACCCCTCCCCAGCTCCCCCACCCAACACACCATGGCATGTCATGTAATGTGAAAGCAAACCAAGCAATGCACAACACCTGACACAAGTGTCACAATGTACACTGTCCCAAATGTAAACAGGCCACAGACAATATGCTCCCAGTAATCAATAACAAACAGCACACATGACCAAATACTTACCACCACCCCAATGCACCAACACATCCTTAGAAATTGCAAAAACATGACAGTACTAAGTGAAAGTAGTGGTAGTCATACAACCTGAATAAGCCAGCACATCGACCCCTTCCAACTGTAGAGTGTTGCTGCCACGCAAATGTGCCAGTGTACTGCAAAGTAGATGCCCTTGTGAAGACATGAGGAAGGAACCTGCAAATTAGGAGGAAGACATGGATGCACAAGCACATATCAATACACCATGCAGTGTACAATACAACAACAATATACACTAGGGATGTCTACACAGTATTGACTACAGACTGCCCACACAGCTCATGGGAGCCCAATGTCACTGTGTATGTCACTGTCACTTGGTCACACCCTTTGCAAGCCCAGGGAAACGGGAAGCAGGAGGGGTGTGTGTCTGTCACAAACCCAAGCATCTAACCCAAACTCAGGACAAGCCTGCATGTGCCCAGCCGGAATACAGTGGATGCCCACGGAGCCACACTGTAAAAAAACAAAAACAAATCACTAATCAAAAATGGCCATGTGGGGGCCAGAGGGAGGCCACCCAGGAGGTCCGAGTACAGGGTGCACACCAACAGCCACCTGTGTGGATGTTGGGAAAAAAAAAAATAAAACACCTCCATGGGCTCATGGCCTGCACGGCTACGCTAGTGTGGGAGAATTGCTGCTGTCGCTCTCCTCACCCTCTGCTGCTGCATCAGGAGGTGGTGGCACTATGGGAGGCACCCATGCAAAGCACTGGTATGGTCCTCCATGGCAGCAAGCATGCGGGTGTGGAAGGTCTCGTTCTGGAGGATTATAGTGCGGAGATCCCCATGCAGCACCCGACGGGTTGCCTGCATTTCTGCACGCATGTCCTCGCGTGATGCCCAGATCTCCTCGCGTGATGCCCAGATCTCCTCGCGTGATGCTTGCAGCTCAGCTGAGAGCGAACGTGTGATCTGCTCCAGCTGCTGTTCTGCCCTAAATTTATTGGAAGCCTCAAGTTCAACTAGAGTCTGCCTGAGGTTATGTAGTTCTACCCTCAGGGCTTCCCTGTGGCCCTGGGACTCCAGTGATATGAATTTGCGCAGAGTCTCCAGTGCCGCCCGTCGGTCCCTGTTGGACGCCAACATGTCTTCCCTGTGTCATTGGCAAATGGAGTCTGTTGCCTGCTGTTGTTGCTCCATCTGCCTTTCAGGGGGGACAATGGAAGTGGCCACCCTCTCCATTGCCTTACCCATCATCTCTGCTGATGCTGCCTGTTGGGTTGCCATACCGTACATGGATTGTTCCCATGTACGGCCTGGTGGCGTACGGCCACCGCGTCGGCGGGCTCCACACCTGTTTGGGGCAAGGTGATCTGCGCCTTGCTGTGCCGGCACTGCCTGAGGCTGCAGGACTCTATTCCCCCTCTGATCTGCTGGCCCAGGAACAGGATCAGGTGTTGTGGAGTGTGACCCTGCATCCGTAACCACCAAAGGCGGACTTACCAACACTGACATCCCCATAGAGGGTTCTACCCCTGGTGCAGGTGGGTTGGACAGAACAGAATCCCTGCCAGAAACACTTACCTGCGACTGCACATAGGTCTCATCATCCGAATCAGCACCTGAATAGAGGTTTGGGGAGGTGCACCCAGAGACTCCCCTGGACAGTATGGTCTGCAGTAATAATGGGTTCTCACCCACCACCACACCACGTCCCCACTGGTGCCCGGTCGTGCCTGAGATTCCTCCTGGGTCTGCACCATCTCCTCAACCTCAACAGCATCAAGTGCGTCATCCCCTGCAAAAACATGAAAGACAAAATAAGGAAACAGGCATTAGCACCATAGCACACAAATAGGCCTGACAAGCTAGAGAACCAGTACATGATTTACACATGTCCCACATGACTATAACCCTGCCATGCATGCACTGTCACTGAGTTGGAAGGGGACGCAAAAGGCAGAGACTGATGACACCAAGATGGAAGAGCAACACATTTGCTGCATGCTGGGTAGCACTGGCATCACACATTGTGTATTGGACATGCCACTCACAGGCCAAACATGACACATGCCAGCACACAGATAGCATGTAGCATAGCCATGGTACATTTGACAAGTACAGCCATATGTCAGTGAATGAGTACTGTCACCCATCCATGTGAGATGGACATGATGAGATGAAAAATGCTACATAGTGTGACAAAATACACATGTGCCACTCACTGCAACACATGCAGCGTACAAGAATACAGTGATTGCAGGCAGAAGTACATACCAATGGTTGTTCACTTAAACTTCCCATGAAACAACTATCATGTACCACATACAAACAGGCCCCAAAAATCACTGTCAGCAGGCCAATACTCAATCAGCCTGAATGCTCTACTCATTCACATGACAAGGTAACACATGTGGGCCAATGTGGTGTGTAATGAATGACAGAAGCATGTCACATATGTGACAATAGGGCTGAGAAATGCGTTGCAAAAGTGGGAGAATTTAAACAATCAGCCTGAACGAACACTGAAAAATACGGAACAATGTTGTTGCAAGATGCCACTTCCAGGGCAACTGCCGTAATGTTGCGCAAAATGTCTACTGTGGCCAGAAGGGATACTGTCATACCCCAATCCAAGGCCGCTGAATGTTTTGGATGAAGCACATGGGTTATCCATACCACTCAGGCACATACACCCCCACCTGGCACTCAATCAGAACCTGTCACACACACAACATACACATGGATTACACACACATGCATGGGCACTCACCGGACAATGCCTTGTAATCTGGTAGTTCTCCCACGCCTTGGATCTGTGCCTCGGTGACGAAGGTTCCAGCAACATACTCATGTTCAGTGAGTTGGTTGTCCTCTTGTGGAGACCCACCGCCAGTCACCAGAGTAGCGGCATGATTTGAGGCCAGCTTGTTCTTTGCTCTGCGTTTCAGGTCATTCCAGCGCTTGTAGTAATCATCAGCTGTGCGCCTCACAAATCCAAGGGCACTTATGCGGTCCGTGATGATTTGCCAGTGTGCCCTACGCTGACCAGGTGTGGTCTTGCACCCTGCAGTCACCACCATTTCGCAGCCATGTGCTGACATATAGGCCACAAATGCATCAAGTTCGGGGTCATTAAAGCTAGGCTTCCTTGACGTGCCGGAGTGTGTAGCCGTGTCTGGGGTCTCAGCCTGTTGTGCCCGAGCACCCTTCTTCCTCTTTTTCAGAGGTGGAGCGGAGCCTGAGTGGCTTACATCGCTCTGGTCAGTAGGGGCAGAAGCGCCGGTGGACTGGGTAGTAGGAGTGTGCAAATGCACAATGACCATATGACTTGGTGCAGGCATTGGCTGAAGTGTGATGTTGGCAGGGGGAACATCAGTATGATGGACCAGGACCGACACTGTCCTGGCTGGGAGAGTCAGAGCTGGGGTGGATGGAGCTGCAGCTGCCCCTGCAGCCTCCCCACCCTGCCTACTCGGGGCAGCACATGAAATAGCTGCCCCAGATCCACGTGGCCTGGTGACACCAACTTGCACCGCCACACGTGGCCTAGACTTGCTGACCTGGAAGTCAGCCTGGGAGTCATCCTGTGCCAGGTCAGGTGCCACTATGGGCCGGTCCAACAAGGGCTGAGCTGGAATGGTGTCAGCCACGTTTCCCTCAACCATAGGGGGGCATGGGTGTCCCTGATTGGTCCTCCACACATGGGGGTCTAGGGTCACCCTGCAAATCCTGGCCACGTCCCCTACCGCGCCCACCATGGGCCCCTTTTGGAGGTCGGCCACCTTTGCCTCCCAACCATGGCACTGATGTTGTTGTGCGTATGGGAATTGCAGTAAACTATTGTCCTGGGCAATTGGGGGTCAAAGGGGTAGGGTACTAGATGGAATTGATACCCTAGTGCTCTAGCAAGGCTGTCTGTGACCCCTGGGGAAAGATGACAGGTCATGCAATGCACAGGCACCCCAAAAACAGAAAATAACGTGCACGCAACCCCTCGTAGAACACGTGCGTGGAAAAATGAACCCGCACTACGCTGTGGCACCCAGAAACACAAAAATGAGCGTACGCATGTTACACGCAGCCTACAATGACCTCTGAAGGGGTACGCGACACACGAGGCAAGCACAGTTGGTAAATACGTGCGCGACTCACCGTCTGCCTGGAAAAAGAGTGTGAAAAAGACGCACGTGTGCGCGTTGGCAACACCCCCGCCAAAAGAAGAATTGTACGCTGTCTGAGGAGACAGGACAAAAGAAGAAGTGAACGCTGTTTGAGGAGACAGGCCCAAAAAAAAATAATGAAAGCTGTCAGAGGTAACAGGGAGTACGAACTTGAAACGCTGTGAAGTAAATCGCGTGTGAACCGACAAGAAGTACAGAATTCACCCAATCGCTCTCCACGAAAAGCATGTACAAGGAAATGGCGTCCTACACGTACCTTTTAAACCGGCCCACACGTCCAACGTCACTTCAGTGTGTACGCGCTAAGGCCCTTTCCTCCAATTACACGAGCTGACACTCGAACGTGCAGTTTTTGGACGTGTATGATGAACATGCACCCGTGTTCAGGGAAATGCCCGCGCGCGTCACGTCACAAACGCGCTTACGCGCTAAGGGCCTTTCCTCGAATTACACGCTGACTTGCACTTTTTTCACGTGCCAAATCACTCCGTATCAAGCTGGCCACGCAAAAACACACGGAAGACCACTCTCCTGCCCTGAAGGCCATTTTCCTGCCCCCCAGAGCCCCGATCACGCTCCCACCTGCCATCTGCTGCTGCCTGACTGCCTGCTGCCCATGTGCCCTGCTATTTGCTGCCTGCACATCAGCCAGGGGTGCAGTTGCTGTGACCACCCCTGCTGGAACCAAAGACTCCCGACTGGGATACCATCGCTCCACAGCCCAGCCCCAGGACCCAGGTGCCCACCCACTCCTGCCTCTGGGGTTGCCATGTCGGGCACATCATCTGGCACCACTGGCAACCCCCAGCCAGAGAGGCAGAGGGCCACCAGCTTCACTGCCACTGAAGTTGGAGTCCTGGTGGAGCAAGTCCTGGGGCAGTATGATGCCCTCTTTGGAAGTTTGCGCGCCGACAAGGAAGGACGGACCAGGATCTGGATGGACATCGTGACTGCCATCTACGCGGAGTGGGTGGCAGTCCGCGACTTACATGTCAAGAAGCGCTGGGAGGACTTCAGGTCCAGGACCCTCAACAAGGCCCGGCGCCTCTTGAAGGCAGCGGATGCCAAGGGGCGCCGGGGCCACCTGTCGGAACACCAAGTGAGGGTCCTGGACCGCATGTGCCCAGCACTCCACGTCCAGGTCCTTGAGAGGCAGACCCGTCTGGAGTCGAGCGGTAAGTGTACATGCAAACTGATTCTACGCTGTGCGTGTCGTGGTGTGCCTGTAGTGGGCAGGTTGCACATGTGTTTTTGTAGGACCATGTATGGATATGTATGTACAGGGGGGTGATGCTGACACATGCAAGTCCTCTCATGTGTGAGACAAATGGATGGTGTATGTGTGGGTAAGCATGCAGGCCAAATGCAGGTGTGGGAGCACACATGTTTGAAATTCTGTGTATGTACGTTGGCATGGTTGTGGTTCCTGCTGCATGTATCTGCACTGTGTACATGTGCATGTGTGTGTATTTGACAGTTGTGCAATTGTGATGCAACATGGATGCATGTGACACTGACATGTAGAAGGCAGACTGCCAGATGTGACATGGATGGGGATGTCATGACTGCGACAGTTTGTGGACATGTACACATGCATGTAGGTCTGGTGGTGTGTGTGCATGTGTTGTGCACTCCCTGTGTTTCATGTGACGTCAGGCTCACCTTCGGCTGCTGGTGCTGTTGTTTGTGTATGGATGGTGCTGCCTGGTGCAATATTGCTGTTGAATTGCTCATGTGTGTGAGTTAAAGTGTGTTGGGGAGTGTGATTCCATGTCTGAAGTTTGACACTGCCACTCATGTACAACTGTCATGTGTGTATCTGTCCATTGTACAGTGCCCTGATGCCTGTGTTCTATCTCTCCCTGTCTGCCGTGTCAACTGATGAAGAGGGCGGAGAGGGTGCTGTGGAGCAAAGCAGCAGGGATCGCACCGCCAGCCGGAGACGCAAAGGCCCGGCTCCCCTCCCAGATTGCCATGTCGTCGATGAGTGAGGAGTCTGGTGCCGCGTCCCAGGCCGCAGCTGCCGGGGGTAGGTCCAAGAGGCGGAGGTCAGAGATGGACTCCTCGTCAGCAGAAGGGGCAGCTGAGACCCCACAGGGTCCGACAGAGGAAGATGGCACAGAGTCATCCAGGTTGGTGGGGGGTTTGGTGGAGGAGGCGGCCGTGGAAAGGACATACACAGGGTCTGGAGGTGGGGATTCCACTGGTGCTAGTGGTGCAGTGCAGGGGCAGGGACAGGAGGCAGCACAGGCCGCCGCAGAGGTGCCTGTGTGTAATCCTGTCCCCGATCCTGTGACTGCATCATCCTGCACCAGCAGGGATGCCTACGTCCAGACCCGTTTTCAGGGAGGGGATCCGCTTACAACATCTGGCCTTCCTCTCCCTGCGGACGTGGCTATCCGGGACCGGGTTGAGCCAGTCCTGAGTGGGATGGCGTTGCGTCAACGGGGCATGCAATGTGACCTGCAGTGTTTTCGTGAAGACACTGCACATTATCTCGAATGCCTCGTTGACCGCGTGGACCTACTGGGACTGGTCACCAGGGCTGGATTCCTCCATATGCTGGACCTTTTTCTGACCCCCTCCTCACCTGAACCCCCACACGCCAGTCGTCCTCCATGCCATCTTCACACCCATGTATCACCTGGGTACCCTGTGGAGCTGCCTCTGACCCAGCGGCCAGGCTGGTGGAGGACAAATCCCTGCCACAGTCGGGAGTCGGACGTCCAGCAGGGGTGGCCACCACGACAACTGCACCCCAGCCGGAGGAGGACGTGCAGGCAGCAAGAGCCAGGGCGCAGGCACAGGCACAGCAGCAGCAACATGGTGGGAGCAATGATGGCTCGGGGCCTTCAACATCGGAGGGGCAGGCATCGGCCATAGGGCAGGAGGACCCAGGTTTTCAAGTGTCTTCCGTGTGGCAGCAGTTGGGCCACGCCATAGATGCGGAGCAGCAGCGGGCGGAAGAGGCACGGCTCACAATGTTCAGGGCAGAGAACTCCATGCAGAGGGCCCTGAGGCGGGCCAAGTGCCTCGAGGCAATTCGCAGGGAGTTGGAAGTGAACATGTCGTCGTCCCTGCAAACCCTCAGGGACATGGAAGAGGACCGCCTCGAGGACATTGAGCGGGAGTTCGATGATGCCCTGGCTCGGGACATCCAAAAGTGAGCCGTTGGACTAGCCCACTGCCATTGTATATAGTTAGTTAGTTAGTGTTAGGTTTCATTTTTGTTTTCTATATTTTTTGGGGCGCTTGGACAATACCCCACTTTTTTGTATATAGTTCTTCATTAGTTAGTGTATTTTTGTAGGTTTCATTTGGACAGTTGGGCTCATGGACCCAGGATTTCATCCTTGTAAATATTTGAAGTGTGGATTTGTGAACATATTCATTTTATTATTTTTCCATGGAGCAATAGATATTACTTTATCAGTTCGGTTTGGATTTGCTTTGTTGGAGGGAGACTTGAGACATTTTTGATTTCATATTTTTTGGATTCTTATTTCCTTTTTTTATCATTATGTGACATTCTACATTGTTTTCCTTATGTCCATAGTTTGTTGTTTTAATTTGTTTCACCACAGTTTTTTTGGGCAATACATTTTTTCACGTACTTCAATGTCTGGTATTGTCTCATTGTTCTCATCATGTCACGATGTGGGTTTTCACATTAACTGGCACCCATTGTGTGTGTGTAACGGACATGTGTTGATGTACATACATGTATTTTGGGTTGTTTCATGTCATGCCCATTTCAATGTGGAGTGTATGTTATGCTTGGTTGGTTATTTGGCTGTGGGATTTGGGTGCCCATGAGGGCCATGATTGTGTGTCATGTTAATGTGTTGGGGGGGTGACATGAGTGGGGGCCTGCTGGCAGGTGCCCCCGACTGCTGGGGGGTGGGTGTGCTGGGGGACATGAGTGGGACATGGTTGGGGGCCTGCTGGCAGGTGCCCCTGACTGCTGGGGGGTGGGGGTGCTGGGGGACATGAGTGGGGGCCTGCTGGCAGGTGCCCCTCACTGCTGGGGGGTGGGGGTGCTGGGAGACATGAGTTGGTGATCATATTGGAACGTGACATGTGGCTTGGCTGGGGGACATGCCCATGGTGGATGGGCTGCCTGTGAGACATGACCAGGGGTGCAGGGTAGTCCCCTGTGGTGTGGGCTGCCTGCAGGGGCAGTGGAGGGGGTAGAGGGGACACCTGGGAGGACCCACACTGCCAATTCACGTGTAGGACTCCCCGCGCACCCCCAAAATATGCGTTCCCCGCTCTGACAGCAAAGTCGCGTGTGAAACTTCCCGCGCACCCCAGTAATACAAGTACCCTGCTCAAATCGCGTGTGAAACTTCCTGTGAACCCCAGAAATGCACGTAACCCGCTCGCCCAAGGCCTATCGCGTGTGAAACTTCCCGCGCTCCCCAGTAATACACGTACCCTGCTCAAATCGAGTGTGAGACTTCCCGCAAACCCCAGATTTACACGTACCCCGCTCGCCCAAGGCCTATCGCGTGTGAAACTTCCCGCCTACCCCAGTAATACACGCACCCCACTCGCACAGGGCCTATCGTGTGTGAAACTTCCCGCGAACCACCCCAGATTTACACGTACCCCGCTCGCCCAAGGCCTATCTCGTGTGAAACTTCATGCGAACCCCAGAAATACATCCACCCCACTCGCACAGGGCCTATCGCGTGTGAAACTTCCCGCGCACCCCAGCAATACACGTACCCTGCTCAAATTGCGTGAGACTTCCCGCGAACCCCAGATTTACACGTACCCCGTTCGCCCAAGGCCTATCGTGTGTGAAACTTCCCGCGAACACCAGTAATACACGCACCCCACTCGCACAGGGCCTATCGCGTGTGAAACTTCCTGCGAACCCCAGATTTACACGTACCCCACTCGCCCAAGGACTATCGCGTGTGAAACTTCCCGCGAACCCCAAAAATAAACGCACCCCACTCGCACAGGGCCTATCGCGTGTGAAACTTCCTGCACACCCCAGAAATACACATACCCTGCTCAAATCGCGTGTGAGACTTCCCGCGAACCCCAGATTTACATGTACCCCGCTCACCCAAGGCCTATCGCGTGTGAAACATTCCCGCGAACACCAATAATACACGCACCACACTCGCACAGGGCCTATCGCGTGTGAAACTTCCCGCGAACCCCAAATTTACACGTACCCCGCTCGCCCAAGGCCTATCGCCTGTGAAACTTCCCACGAACCCTAGTAATACACGTACACCGCTCGCCCAAGGCCTATCGCGTGTGAAACTTCCCGCGCACCCCAGTAATACACGTACCCTGCTCAAATCGCATGTGAGACTTCACGCGAACCCCAGATTTACACGTACCCCGCTCGCCCAAGGCCTATCGCGTGTGAAACTTCCCGCGCACCCCAGTAATACACGTTCCCTGCTCAAATCGCGTGTGAGACTTCCCGCGGACCCCAAATTTACACGTACCCCGCTCGCCCAAGGCCTATCGCGTGTGAAACTTCACGTGAACCCCGGAAATACACACACCCCACTCGCACAGGGCCTATCGCCTGTGAAACTTCCCGCGCACCCCAGTAATACACGTACCCCGCTCGCTCAAGGCCTATCGCGTGTGAAACTTCCCGCGCACCCCAGTAATACACGTACCCTGCTCAAATCGCGTGTGAGACTCCCTGCGAACCCCAGATTTCCACGTACCCCGCTCGCCCAAGGCCTATTGTGTGTGAAACTTCCCGCAAACCCAAGTAATACACGTTCCCCGCTCGGCGTTTGCTGTGTGGCGGCCCTGTAAATTGGTCCAGGGTTAGCGCAGCCCTTTGCGCTGGATTGGGGATTTTGATGGCTTTTCCTTGCGCGAGGGCGTTCTTGGGGGCGTAACTGGCGCTGCTGCAGGGTCACTGCACCACTCTGCGCCACGGCTGGTTTTGGTAGCTAAAGTCCATGAATACGCTGTGCGCGGAAATGGATTTTAGCGCACGCGGCTGGCGTAGAGATTCGCACAAGCACACTGTGCGCCAGCCGCGTGCGCCACTTGTGCGCTAAATTCTATGAATTACCCTGTTAGTCGGGAGTGGCCTTCCCGATTTCAGTGGATTAACTAAAAGTTGCTGCTGTTGTTGTTTGAAAGACAGTGAACTGTCAAAAGAGAAAGTGATTAAATCTTCTAACAGGGTTATAAGAAGGGAAGAGAAGTCCAAGTTCACCCTGAGAGAAGTTTGGAAAGAGCCACAGGTGCTCCTAAGAAGTGTTGTGTGATCTCGGAGTAAAACTACTTGGACCAGGAGAAGGGAGACATTCTCCTGGTTGGTAAATCAAACTCTAAAGTACCAGAACAAAGTTCTGAAGTAAGAAGGACTAAAAGAAGAAAAATCTGGTTGATTTCAAGTTTGTCAAAAGTGAAATGAATACCGTTATCCTTAGTGGAAATGGAAAAGTGAGTCATTCTCATGGCCCCTCCCTCTTTATGAACTTGAACTGTTAATTTATTCAGCATTTGTATGGCGCCTATAAAGCAAATGTTTTCCAGGTGCTACAACACAAAGTGAGAGGGGGACACAGGAGAAAAACAACAACGGTCCTACTAGGACTTGTAACATTCCGATCGTGCAAGTGCAGTAACAGGCAGTGCAAGGGGAGGAGGCAAGTCAGTGAGGGAGGATGGGATAAGGGTAGGGGGAGAGGGTGGAAAACCTAAAGGATTGGCAAAATGCTAAAGGGAGCCAAAGATGGCAACTGCCAGGGAGCGAGGGGTGAGAGTCAACTAGTGCGAGATGGGGGTGGATAGGCTTGTCCGGCAATGGTGCCCGAGGGCAAGTGCTGATTATAGAGGGCCTGGGGGAGACTGGTCAAGGGGGGCAAAGGCCCCTGTAAGACTCATAAGGGAGATCAGGAACCAGTCACAAGCACCTGGGGGAATTAGCAAGGAAGGGGGAGAGGGCAGGAGACAGAGAAAAGGAAAGTAATGAGAAGTCTGAAGGGCAGGGAGGCCATTCCAGAGGGAGACTCCTGCTGAAGAAAGATCTACCTCCCACCCTCTGCCTGAAGAAACGTCTGGTCTGCAGAGAGTTGGAGCTAGAGGACCAAAGGACTCTAGAAGGGAGGTGTTTAGGGAAAGAGTTGGATTAAGTGAGGTCACATGCCCCAGAAAGCCTTGTGGATGATGCAGAGGGTCTTGAATTTGATCCGTGCAGCCAATAGAGAGAATTTAGGGCTGGAGAGATGCGGTCCCTGGGCTTGAGGCCAAGAATAAGTCTCACAGTCCTATACTGGATTAGTTGAAGAGGGCGAAGGGAGGAAGAAGGTAGATTGAGGAAGAGGCTGTTGCAGTAGTCCAGCCTGGAGAGAACCAGAGCTCTGGAGACATTGAGTTTCTGGGGCAAGGGAGAAAGCCACCCAGGAGGTGAAGCTGAAAGTGGGCCTTCTTGGCAAAGTCAGCAATATGAGGTAAGAAGTAGAGAGAGGAGTCGAAGATGACCCCCAGGTTTTTTGCCTCACACAAGGGCAAGGTGAGGCTCTCCCCACCCCTAGGAGGGCAGCCAGAGAGGAGGGGGAGGGAAGGAAGGGGCAGGAGTCCCAATGAGGAGGATCTCAGTCTTACTAGCATTAAGGCAGAGATGATTAGCAGCACACCATGCCTGAAAAGAAGTCAGACAGTCGGGAGTGAGAGAGGAAGGAGAGGAGGGAAGCTTAAAAGGCGAGCATAACACTGGAAGCGAGGAGAGAAGGTGGAGATCAAGTGTGCGAGAGGGGCAAGGTAAATGTCGAAGCCATTGTGACAGGATGGAGCCTAGAAGCACGCCGCAAATGGAGAGTGAGGTGGAGGAGTCAAAAGGGCCGAGTTGAACCTGGGAGGGCTGGTCAGAAAGGAAATAGGTCAACCAGCCCAATGCCTGGTCCGTGATGCCAAGGGTATCACAGAGCAGATTTATGAGAGTGGCATGATCGACAGTGTCAAAGGCAAAGGACAGATCAAGGAGGATGAGAACAGAAGGAGAGTTGGAGTCGAGGTTTGAGAGCAAATCTTCACGGGTGTTCAGAAGAGCAGTTTGTGCCTCTGGCTGCTCTGAAGCCAGACTGGTGGTCGTGGAGACAGCCAACAGGTTCAGTGCGATTGATTAGTTGGGAGATGACCAACTTCTCCAGGAGTTTGCCCAAGAAGGGGTTAGTGGAGATAGGGCAGCAGTTAGCCAGGCAGGTAGGGTCCGCAGAAAGTTTTTTTAGTTGGGGGTGCACAAGGGAGTGCTTGAGAGGTAGTGGGAAGGAGGCAGTGGCAAAGAAGAGGTTTTAGAACTCAGTCAAGGAGGGAGCGAAGGAGGCAATGTTGTCCTTGATAGTTCTGGAGGAGCAGGGAAGCACCTGTTTGGAGGAGACTTTCATAGAGCAGACTGTCGTCGAGAACTGTTCTGGTGCTGTGGGCAAGGAAGAAGAGTAGGGGGGCAGGAGAGAGGGGACCCAAGGAAGGCCTGATAGAAGGTGGGGGGAGGGAGGGAAGGGAGGAAGAGGAGAGGGAGGACATGATGTCCTGAGGCTAGATGTGAAATGGGAGGCTAAAGCCATGCAGAGGGCCTGGGAAGGAGAAGCAGAAGTGGAGACTGCAGTAGGTTTGGCGAGTTCCTTACAGATTGAAAGGTTCTGCCGTGTTGTTGGGGGCACCAGAGACACAGGCTTGGATATGGGCCCACTTCTTGGAGCGGATGCAGAATCTGTATTGCCTTTGGATCAGGCAACAGGCCAGTTCGTCAGAGGATGTACAAGAAGCCAACCACTTCCGCAACTCTGCACTTGCTTTTCAACAAGGCAAGGTCAGAATCATACCAACTATTGCACTTGGAAGCAGGCTTCATGTGGATCCTAATGGCAGAGGCAAAGGTGTCAAGAGTGATGGAGAGGTGAGAGGTGAGAGGTGAAGGTTAGCAAGGGCAGAGTCAGTGGGAGAGTTAATAGCAGCTACTGAAACCTGCTTCATCTGTTGATTGACGGCAAAGGAGACTGGCAGAGGCTTAGCCAGGGAGTCCAGGAGCTCAAGATGAGAGGAGAGCATGGTCAGGAAAGAGAGGTGTAGCGAGAGGGTTAGAGAAAGGGACGTCTGTAGAGATGAGCATATCCAGGGTGTGCCTGGCTGAACGAGTCTGACCGGATGGAGCAATGGTGAGGGAAAGTCAGAGGTCACGGAAGAGTTACGTGGTTGCATCATGAGAATCAAGAAGAATTTTGAAGTCTGAGTAAGAGGTCGGCCCACTTTGAGAGGGAGAGCGAGACCAGCCCTGGAGTCCTGTACATGGTGGCGGGAGAGAGAGTAGAAGAGTCACAAAGCTTGCAGACAAGGCATTCAAAGGAAGAGTAGGATTGAGTGGGTATGACAGAAGCAGGGACCCAATCAGGGACTCTGCCGTCCGACCAGTTAGGCCTGTGCTTGGAGAGGTTCTTGTAGCCCTCAGGAAGGTGAGTGTCAAAAGCAGTGACAGAGCTGGCATTGAACCACGTCTCAGTGAGAGCGGGGAAGTCAAGGTCAAAGTCTTCAAGGAGTTGACAGAGGTCAGAGGAGTGTTTAACAGCAGAGCAAGAGTTGAGGGTAGCTAAGTGAAGCTGGTTACCACCTTTGAAAGTCATCCAAGGAGGGGTACAGGGAGGTGTTTTAATAAGGCCCCTCTAAAATGCTTGGTTTTACTTGGAACAAGGCTTGATTTTTCTTTGTTGATGGGAAAGCCCAGTTGGTTTCCTGCGTTTGTGGCAAATTGATGGATTCTCTCCTGTTATTAGCCAGTTGTCCAGATATGGGTGTAATGTTATGTTTGGGGCACATATGAGCACCCACCACTGAGAGTTACTTAGTGAAGACAAGGCGCCGATGGAATCCCAAAAGGCAGCCCATAGAACTTAAAATGATGGTTTGCTTCATTGAGCTGCAGATATTTGCAGTGACCTGGAAACATTAAAACAGGAAAGTATGCATCAAGTTGCCATGACAATGCCCTTCTTTTGCAGAGGGATATCTTTGAGGGTAACCATCCTGAATTTCTGGAATTTTACACATTTTCTTGCTGGCTGTTGGTTCAATACTGGCCTTTTGGTTTGTCTATATTGGGTAAAAGGAAACTGTAAGAAAAACAACGCCTATTCACCAAGTGGTTGGCACTGGCTCTATTGCTTGTTTTTGTATCAGCACCTTGATCTCTTATTGGAGCTGTGAGAAAGGATTGTGTGGAGGCAGGTCCAACTAATTCTCTGTCCGCACTTAACACCCACTTGGCTGACATAATCCCCTCCCAAGCGTTGCTGTTAATCAGTCCTAGGAACCGCCACTTAGTCTGACCCAATCCAGAGACTGAAAATGACCACAGCATCTGCGACCCTGGGGCCCTCTGCAACTGAATTAAGCAATCCCAGTGAATTTAGGAACCCTAGTGTTGGTGCTTAGCTTAATTGGAACAAGCGGGACAAGCTTGCATAGGAATTTTACTGCACACACCCCACAACATGGCTTAAGGGGTGGATGGTAATCACTCTACCTCTTCCTTGCCTGATCATGGTTGGTGTAGTTCTGGCCAAGCCTACTCCACTGGGCTTTAGAGCAGTGGTCTTCAATCTGGTGGGGGGGGGACTTCCACCGGGGGATGGGAGTTGTAGGGAAGTCCAAGGGGGGCGCCACACTCTTTTAAAAAGGGATTAAGATGACTGCTTTTAATTGAAACTATAAACAGTAGAAAATCTGTTTATAATTTTCAAGAGCCTGCTGCCCCCTAGACATCCTTTGCCCCGCTCCCTGGGGTAGGGGGGTCAACCTCTAAGTGGGGAGCCCAAAAACAATATTTTGACTCAAAGGGGTTGGGGGATTCAGTATGAAAACCTTTGAAGACCACTGAACTAGAGTGATGGGATTGGGAAAGGACCCCTAATCTTCCACACTTAACTTGTTCTTTCATCACTGGAACAGTTTAGTCATCTGTTGGCTTTTCAACTACTTTAAAGACTCTTGACTCACTACAAAACATATTCTTGGAACTTAAGGGCACTGGGTCTACTTATGCTAGAGGGCTTATTTCTTAAGTAGGGTATAATTGTTGATATTTTTTTTAAAGGCATTTGTATTTAATTTATTGAGCACTTTCGCCAAAGTTCTTTACAAAAACTCGAAATACAATGGTACAATAAAAATGAAGCATGATAACCAAATCAATGATCATAGCTGATTAGAGGAAAGAGAACCAATACGAGTTGTTAAATGGGAACAAAAGATATGATAGGTAGAGGATGCAGAGGTAGAAGGTGGAAGAGCATTCCAATGCTTAGGTGCAAGAAGAGGAAAAGAACTGAATCGAGAAGCACAGGGCGGCCAAGAGGGACAATGAGAGGACAGAAATCTGGCAGGTCATTGTAAGCAAAGCACACAAGATAGCAACACATTTTCCAAAATAAAAATCTGGATTTCCCCTCCTTGGAACAAGTAGGTTTACCTATCTTTGCTGCTTACTTTCACATGTAATTGACTACATTATCATTTACAGTGAGGAGAGTGCGGGTATGTCTAAGAGAGATTATTCCTAAAAACAAAATATATTGGTTCTAAAATATCCACGTTCCTCCCCTGCAGGTGGTACCATAACACCAAGGTCTGGTTACTCTGGCCTAAAACCAAGACTCCTAATGCTATACTTTCACATAAAGGCTTTATCACATCAGTGATTGAGACTTTAATGGAAAAGGCCCATCCCTCACCCCTCCTGCCAGGGTGGTCCAATATCAGGATTTTAGATATGATATATGGCATTTATAACACGCCTGTACGGGTAAGTGTTTCCTCCGAACTGCTTGAGCGATGCTCCAAGAAAAGGTCAGCCATTGCAACATGGATGGCTAAACCAAGTGACACCACCAAGCTTGCCTTCAAAAACATTGCTAAAGAATCTAAAGCCGCCATTATCTCAGCCAAAGTCAATTCCTTCAACACCAGGATAGTCAACGCTAAATAAAGATCCAGAGAAATGTTCGCTATCTTCAGGGAACTGGGATCTCCCACGCCCATCATACCCTCCCTAACCGAAGACGAGGACTGGTGTAACAAGATTCAGGATGCCATGCTCGACAAACTGAACACCCTACAAGACAAAATCATCAGTCACCAAAATGCACTAAAACAACAACTATCCAACCTACACCTGGATCCCGCTTGCGAAATCCCAGCCTTCTCATTCGAAGAGATGAAGGAACAGGACATACTAGCAATCCTCAACTCTATGAAGCCATCAAACTGTAAGGGTGAATCCTGGCCAGCACAGCTCATTAAAGACAGTGCACCCACCCTGGCACCTTTTATCACAGCGTTTATTAACGCCTCCTTCAAAACCAACTGTGTCTCATCATGCCTCAAAGAAGCCTGGGTGCATCCACTGCCGAGAAAACCTACACTGGACCCTAAACTCCCGGGAAACTACAGACCTATTACAGCGGTCCCTTTCCTGCTGAAGATTCTGGATAAGGCAGCCTACCTACAGGTCCACAAATATTTGGAGACTCATCACCTACTAGGCTTCCGTCCAAAACACGGAACGGAAACGGCATTATTGGACTTAAAAAACAAAAATAGATTGACGACCTCAGAGATATAGGCAAACCCGCCCTCCTGCTACTCCTTGACTTATCAACGGCCTTTGACCTTGTCGACCATGATACTCTTTGCCACCACCTCTCCACAGCCGCCAACTTTTTGCCAAATGGCACTGCCTAGATTTCAACCTTCCTCAAGGAAAGAGCAATGAAGGTCTTCTCAGACCAAGCCAGTGCAAGGCCCGAACTAATCAAATGCGGAGTACCACAAGGATCTTGTATCTCGTCCACTCTTTACAACCTTCATGAGATCGCTATTTAATTATCTGGACTCCCTAGGCATCACATATACTAATTATGCTGATGATACTCAGGTCCTCACACCCCTGATAGGAGACTATGAGGCTGACCAGAAATCCCTCGACTCTATCCACGTCACTATCCAAACCTGGATGGTCGTAAAATTGGCTGTGCCTCAACAGTGAAAAAACAGAACTCTTACTCATTCGCTCACTGGAAACACTCAAGAAACTGGATGAAAAATACAACTCCTTCCGGATCAACAACACCCCCACATCCTTGTATCGCAGGCCGTAAAAACTCTGGAAGTCTACTTAGATTCGAACCTCACTATGGTCAGGCAGGTTAACGCCATCTCTTCAGCATCGGCCTAGCTCTCAAAACTAATCACAGCAGCCAGACCATTCCTGACGCAACAAAACTGCCTCACCATCTACAGAGCAATAATTGGGTCCTGACTGGACTATTGTAACACACTGCTGCTAGGTACCTCTGCGAGAAACATCAGGAAACTCCAAACGGTACAAAACAATGCTCTCAGAGCAGCCACTGGCATCTCAAGTAGAGACCACATCTCGGCCACTAGAAAATCTGTTCACTGGCTCCCCGTCAAGGAGCGTATTATTTTTAAGACTCTGGCACCCACCCACAAATGTCTGCATGACGCAGCACCCCTCTACCTCGCCCAGAGATTTATCCCTCAACACACCCACAAGAACAGCCTACACTAACTGTTTGGCCATCCCCAAAAGCATCAGGGCAAGGGCATGGGGTTCAAGTTTCCCAGTCATTGTGGCCACCAACTGAAACCTTCTACCCCCCTCATTCAGGAACATCGAGATTCACACAGCGTTCAGGAAAGCAATCAAAACGCTCTTGTTTGTGTAGGCTCCTAAACACCTGCTGTCTTATATGTATAATATATGAAGAACTGTACTCCTTAAGACAGAGGATCTTCACACAACTAAGACATTCCTTGTATGTATCATATGAATATGACTGTTTTCTCCAATGCACTTGCTCCCTGTAACCTTTGCAATGCCTCTTGTTCACGCAACTAAGACATCTTCTTGAAACAGCGCCTCAATGCCTCTGGGCTGCAGGCGCTTTACAAATACAAAAAATAAATTAATAAATAGGCGTGATAAGACAAGGAGGGGGAACAAGGGAGGACAAAATAACAATCTTACTAGGCCTTGTGTCATTCAGATTGCGCAAGTGCGGGGAAGGGGAGAAGTGCCTGGGAAGGGGGAAGTGCAGTTAACTTACAAGTGCAGCCAGTGGGTGGCTCATAAGTGTAGACAGAAGGGACTGTAGAGTTGCAGATACAGACCCTTAGGTGCTGGGGAGCCCTGAGGCAGTGCAAGGGCAACTGGACATGGAGGAGCCTGGGCCAGAGTTCAGGGGGTGACCAGGTGACCAGTGCACGGAACAGTCAGGTGCACCAGCAGGGGAGAGGAAGAGAAAGCGGAAGCGAAAAGGAAGGTCTGGAGTTGTTTCCGGAACCGGAGGTGGTTCCGCTCAAGTTTGAGAGAGGCAGGGAGGCTGTTCCAGAGGGAGGCCGCAGCAGAGGAGATAGATCTGCCCCCAACTCTCTCCTTGGAGAAGAGTCTGCCCCTCAGAGAGTTGGAGGTGGATGAGCGGAGAGCTCGAGAAGGAAGTTGTTTTGGAAGAAATATTTGCAGGTAGAGGGGTCCCAGGCCCCAGAAAGCCTTGTGGACAATGCAGAGGGTCTTGAAGTTGATCCTTGCAGCCACAGTGAGCAAGCAAAGAGATTTTAAAGCTGGAGTGATACAATCCCTAGGCTTGAGGCCAAGGACAAGTCTTGCAGTCCTGTTCTGGATACTTTGTAAAGGTCGAAGAGTAGAGGCAGGAAGATTTAGAAAGAGAGGACCAGAGCTCTGGAGACAGTGAGCATCTGGGGGAAAGTGAGAAAAGGAAGAATACCTCTGAGGAGGTACAATTGATAGTTTGACTTCTTAGAGACGTCAGAGATGTGAGGAGAGAAGCAGAGAGTGGAGTCGAAGACGACACCAAGGTTCTTAACCTCACAGGAAGAAGGAGGTAGAAGGCCCAGAGTGGGCGGTCAGAGAGAGGGGAAAGGAGGGAGCAGGTGTCCCAATGAAGAGGATCTCAGTCTTACTGGCATTAAGGCAGAGATCATTGGCAGCACACCATTCCTGAATTGCGGCCAGAGAGTCTGGTATGAGAGAAGAAACAGAGGTGGCTGAGGGGAGCCTGATAGAAAACGTAGTGTCATCCACATAACATTGA
This sequence comes from Ambystoma mexicanum, assembly GCF_040938575.1. NCBI lineage: Eukaryota > Metazoa > Chordata > Amphibia > Caudata > Ambystomatidae > Ambystoma > Ambystoma mexicanum. The sequence goes on from NW_027182446.1 coordinate 1,693,939, forward strand.
AAATTAGAGCAGAAAGTAGCGATGCGGTGGGTAAGAGGTGCCAGGTAGTGGTTGAAGAGCCAGGGAGAGAGGTTAGACCCCTGGGGAATACCAGAGAGAGAGATAGAGAGAGAGAAAGAGAGAGAGAGAGAGAGTAAAGACCCCAGTTGGACCACCCGAGAGGGTCGGTGAGATAGGAGGTCAACCAGGCCAGGGCCTGATCAGTAATATCAAGGTTGTCCCAGAGACAATTAAGCAGGATGGCATGGTTGACTGTGTCAAAAGCAAAGGACAGATCAAGGTGAATGAGGACAGAAGGGAGATTAGTGTCAGGATTGGAGAGCAAGTCTTCACAGGTGTTCAGGAGAACAGTTTCTGTGCTTCTGGCAGCTCTGAAGCCAGACTGGTGGTCATGGAGGCAACCAACAGATTCAGCATGCAGGTTAAGCTGGGAGATAGCCAGCTTTTCCAAGAGTTTGCCCAGAGTGATGGAGATCGGGCGATGGTTAGCCGGAGAGGGGGATCAGCCGAGGGTTTCTTTAGAAGGGGGGGCATAAGCGAGTGCTGAAGGGGGCAGGGGAAAGTGCCATTGGCAAAGGAGTGATTGCAGAAATCGGCCAAGGCTGGAGAAAGGGTGTCGATGTGGTCCTTGATAGTCCTGAGTGAGCAGGGGAGAACCTGCTTCGATTAGACTTTCATAGATCGGACATGTCTAGAAACATAATCAGGGGTGAACAGGTGACAGGAGGAGGAGAGACTGCCTCAGACAGGCCAGGAGTGGTAGAGAAGGAGGAAGAGAGGGTGGGCAGATCCCTCACATAGCACATCTTGCAGAGTTCGAGAGGTGTTATGACCGAATCATGCTGCTGTTAGCAACAGTATCTGCAAGGTGTGAGCTGTGAGGACATGATGAAGACCTAGGCCAAGTTGATGGAGCCACATCTTGGAGATTCCCTCCCAGGGCAATGTATGAGAGAGTGCTTCAAAGTGGGTCTTCATCAGGAATGTGCATGGGGTGCTAGCCAATAGGGGGCCCTACCACCTAACAATGCCAATTGGTCTTTATTTCCCATAACTGGAGACAAGAAGTTAATAAATAAGGGATACAGATGATTTCCGGAGCCTGTAATACTCTGATCACCTGACTTGCTAACCGTTCACGAACGGGTGCAAGTGGGCACGTCACTGTCCTTGATTCACATTCCTTCACACGCATGAGAAAGGGGCTTCCTTTTAAATCACCTCATGTTGTGCCCCTCTAGCGGGTGGGCAGGCAGGCAAGGGGAGTGTGGGTCTGTCATACTTCTGCACTCCACATCCGATAGTTAGGGGAAAGTATGTTCTTAAAGATTTGATTACAATTTACTGGAGTAGTTTTAATAATAATGGAATGCAAGGTAGATTAAACGTATTTTTACCCTTTTCTTTTATTATTTCAAAGCAATGTAAGCTATTGATATAATGTTTTAAGAAATTAGCGTTTCTTTTTTAACTCAGTGCATTTAGGAATCATGTTTATTCATAGTAACGTAATGAAATGCTTCCTCTTTTTCCCCACTTTTTTTATGTATTGTTGTTGGTGCAATTGGGTGAATCGGTTTTTAACCAATAATAAACCTAAATAATTGTTTTAAACGTCAACACCCCATACCATTCTTTCCATCTCATGCTCTCAATTCCCCTCCAGACCACTCACGCGTTCATGTCTACATACATAACACCAAGATGGACCAGATGCTGTAATCACCCGCCAAAGTGCAGATCTGGTGCTCTGTTTCATTCAGCCCCTCCTCAATCCCTTGCGCCCCAGGTGATCTGGAAGGAGAACAACCAATACTACTTGTAGCTACCAATGTGCGTATTTAATTCACTTGTAGAGCTCCTGTGCTCCACCCCCTATAGCAGAGTACTGTGATCCACCATAGAGATCCAATAGCGAATTACCAATTGTGTTTAATAGGACGGCACAGTGGAAGATAGTAACATAACATAACAGGTGTATTTGTGGAGTGCACCCACCCCACACTGGTGTATTTTGGTTTTATAGACAGAATATACCAGATGTTCATTGTTACACAACTCAGTGGTACTCATTCAGTTAATCTTGGGTGGATGAAGTGCTGGGGGGACCTGCAGGGATTCAAACCAGTGACTATGAGGTCACATGCATGGATCCTTCCAGAGAATGCACTAGTCCACTGGGGCACAGACCTGAACCCCAAACCTGGACCTGGTCACCATTTCCAGGAAGAGGCAGGAATGCAGACAAGACAGGAGAGAAAGAGACATGAAGGGTACAGGAATGCAGGGTGGGAGACCGGCTAAATCAGAAGCATAGAACATACCTGTGTAGAAAAACAAACTACAGGAGTTATTTACCTTTTGGTGCCTGTGCTTCTTATGCTTTGCAAAGTAGAATGACACAATAGTGTGTTTAGATCTAGAAATGGAAGACATTATTACGTCATTAAATACTAGAAATGCAAGACATCCTATATCGATATATAATCGAAACATCCAAAGAGGAGCTGCCGTTCCCCTCTCCCCGCCCAGGAATGCTCCCTCCATCACATACACAAGACAGGAATAACTGGAGGTTTATGAAGAACTTTACACTTGGCCAAAACAGATGTTCACTTTCTCGCCAGTCAGTCACTTACAGCAAATGATTCCCCAATGATTCCTTAGAATATTGTGATGTATTCCACATTTTAAATGGCAGCATTTGAGGTCCCAGACAATGAAAACACAGCGCATCCCCCGCTCAGGATCTCGGTGAGTGACTGCAGATTGGCCGGACTGAACATCTGCATCAGCAAAGCCGAAGAACGGACATGCGCAGTGCTGAGACACTAAATACACAGAGCATGCGCAGTAAAAGGATGCCGAGTCAGGCACGAGTATTCGCAAACACACACAGCGCATGCTCAGAGAAACAGCTCCGCAGCGTGATGAACAGTCGGGGCACTGAGACATGGATCACCATGGATCCTGCGAGAACACAACGGGGCAGGCATGCTCATGGGTAGCACACGCACAAATAGAAATTACGAATCCCGAAGGGCAGGGCATGCTAGAAGGAAAAGCATGCCCGGATTACTTACCGGTAATCTTCATTACTCCTAGCCGTACTCTTCCTCGTCCCGGTACTTACCTTTAGGTATGTCCATGCTCACTGGAACTCTTTTTTACAAGCTGGCTCATTCTGGCTCCTCCTACCCCAGGAGGTATAACCTCCTGTTAAATTCATACGTGCAGGAACCAGTGATCAAAACAATCATGTTGAAGTCTAAATAATGTGCAGCGCTAAAGGTGTAGCTTCTTTATTCACCGGCTTGTAACTGTCAACTTGGCAGTAACTCCGCCCACACCACGTGATCGGCTGACACCCGATCTAGATAGTGAAATGGGGCAAGCTAAACGCTTGTCCCTATAGACATAAACATAGGACATTACACCTCCCAGTAAATCCAAAGCAATAAATGGGCAACTTCTTCCGGCGGGCGGGAAGAGTAGTGCGTACTGGGATGAGGAAGAATAGGACTAGAGTAGACTAGGAGTAATAAAGAAAGTAATCCGGCTTTACCTCTGCGTCCCTCTTCCTTGGTCAGTACTTACCTTTGAGTCGCACCAAAGCAAAACAGGAAGGATGCCCATGCACACCACAAAAGACACAAACAGCAAGGGTAATGCAAAAGCAACCCAATACCTATTTATTCAAGGAAGAAAAAACAGCAGGAAGACAAAGTCCCCTGCCACCTCCTAAATCAGACACAGCCCCCAGAACCGCACGCCAAAGGAAGTGCACGGTGCCCCCTCAACGTTGAGCTGGTAATAAATGTCCAGTAAGGGCACCCCCCCGCAAATTAGCCCAGGAGGCCCACCCCCCTTGTGCACCGGCCCTGGCCCCGGCCCGCCGGCAGATTCCAGAAAAATCATAGGCAAGGAGAATCAAGGACTTAATCCACCGGCTGATAGTAGGATTGGAGGCCCTGCGGCCACATTCCCCCGCCCCAAAGGTAACCAGGAGATGGTCAGAGAGATGAAAGGACTTGGTCCAGGAAAGACAGTGCAGAATGAGCATCTTGACATCCAGGCAATGCCAAGCCTCCACGGCGACGGATCAGGGAAAAAGGCATGAAGGACAACCTCCTGACACCGATGGAACCAAGAGGAGACCTTAGATACAAAGGAAGGTTCACATTGCAGTAACAAGGCCTCCTCCCGGACCACCAAAAACCGAGGACGACATATGAGAGCCCTGATCTCCCCCAGACGGTGAACCGAAGTTACAGCCACCAAAAAGTAGTCTTGAGAGTCAACCACTTCAGCTCGACATCCTCCAGCAGTTCAAAGGGAGGCTTCTGTAACATAGCCAGGACCTTAAGGGCAGGTCCCAAGGAGGATCCCTAACCGGGCCCAAAGAACGAGAGTTCGCCCACCCCCTTCAAGAGCCTCGAAACCAGAGCCTCTCCTCCAGTTGGAGGAGACCAGGAAACGCAAAAGGCCCGTATGGCCACCCACTGAGAAAGGAGAGTAGAAACAGCCAACCCTTTTTCAGCACCCTCCTGGAGAAACAGCAAAATGTCAGGAAGCCCACAGACCAGAGCCTGAACACACCTCGGGGAACACCAGGGCAGAAAATTGGTCCAATAACGGATGTAAGAATTAAGGGTAGAGGACCGATGCGCCCTCTGGACCATCCCAGCAACATCTGCAGAAAGGCCTAACGCTTGCAGACCCCTCCTTCCAGACCCCCAACGGATGAGAGAAAAGAGGGAACCGCCCACCCTCATGGGAGATGGCAAACTGTGCAAGATCCACGGAGTAGCCAATTGCCACTCCAGAAGACAACATAACCACCCCCACCAAGCCCGGTAAGGGACCACCAGGATAAACATTCCCTGACACATCTTGATCCTGCTGATGACCCTCGGAACCAGAGAGATAGGAGGAAAGGCACTAAGAAGGCCCGGATGCTAGGCCAAGGAAAGAGCATCCACCCCTCAGGCCCCTGTGAACGGAGTCCGGGAACAAAACCGGAGAAGCTTTTTTTCCCTGGGACCTGGCTCTCAGGGCAGGCACAGTGCTTACCTGTTTAAAAATTGCTAAGGCAGGCGCTCTGTTACCAGTCATTAGCTTCTCCTCCAAACGCACGTTTTCATGACTCTATCAATCTTCAGGGAGGCTGAGTTTCTTTCCTGTTTCAGGCGTGTCTTCATTTCTTTTTCAGGTCTGGCATGTTAATTGACTCTGAGGATTCTGGTACTTGTATTTTTCGCACTTGATTTTACTGGCAGGTGACTGGAAACATCTCCCTCCATAGCACAAATTTCCCCTTGATGGAGGCAGGGGGAAAGCAATGTTTTTGGCTCTCCACTGTAAGGCATTATGGCCCTGCTGCTGCTGCTGCCTTTGAGCCCGGTACTCCTGGAACAATGTTTAAAAATTGGTAAGGCAGGCACTCTGTTACCAGTCATTAGCTTCTCCTCCAAACGCACGTTTTCATGACTCCATCAATCTTCAGGGAGGCTGAGTTTCTTTCCTGTTTCAGGCGTGTCTTCATTTCTTTTTCAGGTGTGGCACGTTAATTGACTCTGAGGATTCTGGTACTTGTATTTTTCGCACTTGATTCTACTGGCAGGTGACTGGAAACAACTCGCTCCGTAGCACAAATTTCCCCTTGATGGAGGCAGGGGGAAAGCCATGGTTTTGGCTCTCCACTGTAAGGCATTATGGCCCTGCTGCTGCTGCTGCCTTTCAGCCCGGTACTCCTGGAACAATGTTTAAAAATTGGTAAGGCAGGCGCTCTGTTACCAGTCATTAGCTTCTCCTACAAATGCACGTTTTCATGACTCGATCAATCTTCAGGGAGGCTGAGTTTCTTTGCTGTTTCAGGCGTGTCTTCATTTCTTTTTCAGGTGTGGCAAGTTAATTGACTCTGAGGATTCTGGTACTTGTATTTTTTGCACTTGATTTTACTGGCAGGTGACTGGAAACAACTCCCTCCATAGCACAAATTTCCCCTTGATGGGGGGAGGGGAAAGCCATGGTTGTGGCTCTCCACTGTAAGGCATGATGGCCCTGCTGCTGCTGCCTTTGAGCCCAATTCAATGAAGAAAGACAAATGAGGAGAGAAAAACACACATGCATGTATTGCGCCTCAGATTAACTTTTGGTCAGAGTATGCCCATTGGCTCCTCCTCTCAGGTCTAGAAACGACAGCTTGCGCTCATAGTTGGGACCTACATTCGGGAGGCTTTACCGAGTCCCAGGAGTGTAACCTCTGAACAGACACCTGAAATGGAACTTTTGATCCTGCGAATCAGCTTGTCCTTACTCAGGCAAGGTGTAATGTCCACCTTGGCCATGGTGGACTCGGGAGCCAAAGGTTTTTTTATGGAGCAGGATTGGGCTAATTGGATGAAGATCCCTGTGGAGATCAAAGACTCTACTGTACCTGTCGGTATTGATGGCTTCCCCTTGGCCAGCGGACCTAATTTGCACCACACTGCTCCCCTCCCCATGGCCATACAACAACATAAGGAAGTGTCCATTTTGATTTGTTCCATACTGCTCATTAACCAGTAATCCTGGGCATACTGTGGTTGTCGAAGCACAATCGGTACACAAATTGGACAGCTAAATCCCTCTTTCTAGGGTTGGAACAAGGTATGCGATCCTGTGTGTCCTCAGCATTATTTTAGGCGGGAGAATGTTAAAAATAGCAATATTTTGCAATATGTTTTATTTCAAAATTGCGAGTCTCCTGTCTAAATCGGGAGGGATGGCATGTCTGATACACCCGTGTCTTCCATTTCCACGGTATTACCTGCCAAATACAAGCAGTACCAGGAGTTGTTCAGTCAAGAAGAACAGAAAGTCTTGCCACCACATAGGGAAGATGATTGCGCCATAGATCTCATCCCTGGCTCCAGTGTACCTTTTAGTAGGATGTTTCTTCTCTCGCTGGTGGAAAAAGAATCCTGCCAGAGGTATTTGGACCTTTAATCTTTTGTTTTGGAAGTGCCCAGAAAGGGCCTGTTGGAGCCTGTTAGAGCTCGGTTGGCTCGTGGCTTTAAATTAATTTAAGGTGCACATTATACTTCCAGAGAAGGTAGGCTGCGTGCTAATAATGATTAGCAGCCAACTCCTGTGAAGTGCGTCTTTACTTTCCATGTGCGTATTTTGATGTCTGTGTTAGCTAGCGGGTATACATTTGATACGTATGTATGCTACTGCTGTTTAAGCGACGATTGATTTGCCTTTACATTTTTCCCGGCTGCTGCTGCTTTAGGGCAATATAAGACAGCGGATAGTTCTGCTGCCTTTAATACCTTGAATGTGTTCCTCTGAACCATCTGGCGCATTACGGTATTGCAGGGAAATACTGTTGTTATTATTCTGATAGAGCTCCTGTGAAATTTTCGGGGTAGTGTGATAGTACAGGGAATTATCGCACTTAATATTCTGACAGGGATTCTCTGAAAGCTAGGGTTCAGTGTGTTATTGAAAGGAACCATTGCCTTTAGTTTTGAGAGTATCACTTTGAAATGTATGGCGCATTGTGATTTTGCAGGGAACTATCACAGTTACTATTCTAATAGTGTTCCCTTGAAATTTAGGGTGCAGTGTGTCATTGCAAGGAATTATTGCCTTTAATTCTGATAGTCTTACTTTGAAATATACGGCGCATTGTAAAATTGCAGGGAACTCACGTTCTTAATATTCTGAGAGTGTTCTTCTGTAATATACTGCACAGTGTGATATTTTAGGAAACTATTGTCTCTAATACTCAGGGATTGGTCTAGTGCACAGTCAAAAGTTGCATAGTAGGCAAAGACCCACGCTGCTTAAACAGAGCCGCGAAGATCCCGAAATGGAAATAAATTTAAGAAGTGGGAAACGCTTGTACGATAAGTCACAAAGAATGTTGCAACCAATACCAGCTTCTAGCAATGTTCCGCCTAAGGCGCCTGATAAAGTGGAAACTACTCTGTTGATTATGGATTCATTTTGTGAAGGGAACACGCAACTAGAAAAACGAATGAGTGGCAGCCCTTGTGTTGGCGATATTAGGATGAATAGCTCATGAAGATCCTCCTCTCACACACGTAAAGGGGCTCACATATGCTCACCATCAAAGAGCAATATCATATAATTGTGTAAACCCATTGCCAACATACCGTTTTAAGATAACTCAATACTGGGTACTTCTAATGAAGAGTTATTTATTCCAGTTTCTGATACATCATTGGTAGCACCAGTGGTAATGAATGAGCTCCACTAAACAGTTTGGCTCTCACTGGGGCCTTCAACTCCAGTATCAAATACATTTGGTGCTACAGATCAAGTTCATTTCTTCAGCACTCAAACTAATCAACAAGAAAGACTATCTTTTGCGGGGAGTGCTGAGGCATTGAATTTGCAAGTAAAGATAAAATTACTGGTCCGTTCGGCACCGGCAGAGGAGGCATCCTTAAATGGGAGATCTTCCCCATTCGCAATCTTCGCTACTTGCCCTGTGTAACAATTCATCAGCTCGACAATGAATCAATCTGCTTTCTCACTGTTCCCCCTGGAAGAATCCCTCATTGATCTCAATGAGCAAGAGTTGCAAAATTTTCCGGTGCTTTCAAGAATATTAAATTTGCTGGACAAGGGTCACGAGCACAAACATTTTGCAATAAATGAGATAAAAACCTCAACAAAGGATGATAGACCATACTTTAATACTGTCAAAACTTTATGCGCAAGTGGTCCAGCATCAGCCTTCTGAGAGCACAGGTTTTGATACAGCCAGATACATTGACATTATTGATATGGCAAAACTGCAACATGAAAGAATTCTGTTAATTGAGGATATCCTGTTTAAAGCAAATTTGGTCCCTCAAGATTTAATGGGACCCTACCTACTCTGAATGCTACCATGGAGTATAACCAAACTAGCTATGCCACACCTGATAGCCCATCAGCATTGACTGATATTATTGACCAAAATGGTAAATTGATGGCTCAAGAAATTAGTAATGTTGATGAAGGCACAGAACAGATCGAAACTCAACAAACAATGCATTTCTCTTCACGCAAAGCAAAAAGACTTCACATAAGGGCCCAAAAAAGAAGACAAAAGTCCAAGAATTCAGTAATTACTACAAACTTACCAACTTGTCAACAAACAAAATCTAAGAATTTACCCAATAAAAAAATTTGTAAAATTGCTGAGGACGATATTCTTTTAGATTTAAACCATCTAAGTACCGAAAGTAAAATTTTGCTCCAGCTGAAAGATGCAGATCTCGTCATGGCTGAAAACTCCATGTCTAATTTAGATTTTGAGAATGGGTATACCCATCCTGAGTTACATAGTAATCAGATCACTTCTGATATTGACACAGACCAACTAGTCAATTTGGTACAAACACAGATGTCAAATTTCTTTAATAAGATGCAAAATAAAAAGACATCTGGCTTGATACCTTCAATTAATGCAAATAGAGGCATCAACTTACAAACAACGGTAAGCACATTGATGCCTAGTAGATCTGCTCAAACAGATGGGGCCTCATTACGACTGAGGCGGAACGGGTTAACAGGCTCCGCTAAAGGAGGCGGACCCGTTAAACCCGTTCTGCCTCGTTACAAGCTCCCGTCGCGGGACCCGGTAAGTAACGCCTGGTTAAACCAGGCGTCCTTACCGGGTCCCGCGAGGGGAAGAGGGAACAAAGAATGGGCCGCTCATAATCGGCCCGTTGTTTGCTCCCTCTCCCATTCCCATTCAGCCCTATGGGGGATGAATGGGAATGGGGAAGGTCCGGGCCCCGGTTCCTGGAGGGAGGAATTATCGGGCTCTCCGAACTCGGAATGGCCCGGTAATTCCCCCTTCTGGGAACCCGGACCCGATTTTGGCCAAAGTCGTAATGAGGCCCATAATGTCTCCTCTGATTCTGCAGTGATGCGAAAATTGACAAACCCTTTATCCTCAGCTCCAGGCCCAAATATTCTAAAACAAAATGTGGGACAAATATTAAAGTCCACAGAATTGCACATAGGCCCTAATGCTGCTGTATTGTGTACAGATCTTTCAAAATTGATACCTTCAGAACAGAAAGACGGTAATTTAGGAACTAAGATTAACCAGAATTTAGAAAATGCTTTTAAAAATGATATCAACGACGATGACCAAATACCTTCCTTTTCTGGGGTTACCCCTGAAATGAAACTCTTTTTAGGGTGGGAGAGTGACTCATCGTGAAATGGGCAAGTTTCCCTTAATCGCTCCGCTCTCATGAAAATCTTTCAATTCATTCCGGCATTACGAAATTTGGTATCTGATGATGTCGAATGGATTAAACTATTGAGATATAATAACCACAGGATGATTTGTAAACTTCAGTCCCAGATAATAGCAAAGCTGTTATGTGAACATCAAGCAGATTTTTCTGCCCTCAGCTTTATGCTATTTGCCTTCTGGACGAAGGCTTTCATTGAATTCAACCCTTCTATGGTACCTGTGAATAATGAATTAGATATATCGGTTACTCAATCTACATCTCTGAATGATACTATGGTGGGTCAACTGGAATCTTTTTCAAACATACTAAAAGGACTTGAATGTTTGGAACCACTCATTAAATCCCTCACACTGGTTCCCACTCCAGTACAAAATTCAAAAACCACTACAATCTCCATATTTTCCTGGAATTGTTGTGGTTTTTTGAGTTTCTTTTCATGGCTCAAGCAAGTAAAGATACAGCAGATACCCATGATAATAATGTTGCAAGAGACAATGGCTGTGATGGATATCCACTTAGATGGATACACATCGTACTGTCATCGTGCAAAAAAAGGAGACATTGGACGCCCCTCAGGCTGTCTTGCTGTCCTAATTTCAAACTAATTGAGATTCACTTCAAAACTGATGGATTCATCCAATGAATTTATTATGGTGGAAGTGATTTACGAAGAAACAAGCACCACTAAGTTTTTAATGGTATCCATTTATTGGAATCCTTATACGTCTCAGATTGAGACTGTGCTTCAAAATCTCAATCTAGCATTATGTGAAGCTGTTATGCTTGAACCCGCATATGAAATTATCATCGGTGGAGATTTTAATTCAGTTTTGAGGTATCAGATGGGTGGATCACCTGATATACATCTTAGTGACCCCCCACATAGTATTGAGGGAAAGAGGTCTCTTATGGTCTCAATTATTAAATGATTGCGATATTTATATTATATCACAGAAATTTGATGGAGCCCATCCAACCTGGCATAGAGGGATTTGTAGCTCCTGTATTGATTATATAGCAACATCTCGAGTGTTGTCTGGGAGATGTGGCCCGATCATTTTGATTGACTCTAAACTAAGTGACCACATGATTCTGAGGTGTAATGTATCGATCACGGTCAAACTCTATCAAGCCTGAAGGGGCCCCTGGGGGACCCTCACATGAGGAAACAAGGCACAATCACCACACACAAACTGATACGCCAGACACAAGGTTGTATTCCCAAAATCTAGGGTTTATTGCAAAGCAAATAGTCTCAGTTGGCCAACTGGGTTCCACGCCCCGCGACGTGTGTGTTACCAGACCTCGGGGGACGCAAGGGAGAGAAAAACGGACATCAGTTACATATATATAAAACAAGCATATTGCAATCAGTAGTGTCACATCAAATACCCCCACTTGTACATTTCCTTTGAATTGAGCACGATGATTGACAATGGTGACGAGTATGACACCGTAAACATTTATTTAGCAACTGTTTGCAGTTTTGTGAGACTGCAGACATGAGTCTTTGTACCATGTGCGCCCCGCTTGTTCACTCGGGTTCCGGACACATGGATTTTATGTTAGCACCGAGGAGTCTCGCTGTTGGGCTGTCCGATTTGCACAACCCTCACGCCACTCTCCTCTAGGCCACCAGTTCCTACTTCATCCGAGAATAGGAACCAGAGGCAACAAAAGATCAACAAAATGAAGATTTGATCACTCCTTCTTTCGATGTCGTAGATTGTACGGCCTTGCTCCTGGTACCGTGTGATCAATGAACAGTGCTGGTGCACTTCCAGACTCAAACTCGGAGTCAGCCTGTGGCGCAGTGGCAGATGATGGTGGGTGCCACAGTGATTATGCAAATTTCGTTTCAGGCTGCAGCACAATGGCAGATGCTGGTGGGCGCCAAAGTGGTACACGTTTCGTGTCGGCCAACAGTGGTGCAGCAATCTTTTCAGGCTTTCTTTCAGGATCAGGCAGATTGTGAGGCAAAGTACTGTCAACCGTGTCTTTTGTTTCTGGAACCGCTGTTTCTTTCTGGTCGCCTCGGTCAGGCAATTTTTCAGATGGTGACGGCACCTTTTTGGCATGGGATGCGTGAATCCACGCTTTTCGTCCATCCATACGAATGGCCGTCTGCGTTGTCAGGAGTATCAAATAGGGACCACGCCACCTGGGTGCTAACAATGCCTTTCACTCAAAGTTTTTAATTAGCACCAGTCTCCTGGTGTCATGCCTGCGCCACGGGCGCACTCATTTTCAACCATCATGGACCAATTGTTATTCCTTCATCTTCATAATACTCTTTGAACAACCCCTATTCACACTTTAGTCCTTAATTCCCATTTGCGCAACATTGATACTTTCCTATTTAATTCAACTAACTACATGTACCATAATGCACCTTGCTACAGCTATCAATTCCTGGCCATTCCCATTCGTCAGTATTGGAACCACAATCCCCAGAAGCCCTAGCGATCAGTGCTGCTTCCACCATCTCCGGACCAGAGAGGGAGGAGGCAGATTATCTTCAGGAGTGCTGCTCCAGGTGCTGCCAATTAGCCTGCCTCAGTACAGGGCAGGGCTGTATTTAAGCAGCTGCCTGCAGGAGCTCAGTCTCTTGCATCAAGAGTCTCCCAGCCCCTTTTTGCCTTTTGCCACGATTTTGTATGCTGTACCTGCTTTATCCTGCTTTTGATCCAGTGCCCTTTCCGGGCTCCCTGCCTTGCAGCCGACCACGCTCCGCTGCCTTCTACCTACAGCCCTTGTCCTCTGGGCTTCCTGCCTTGCAGCCTGCTTCCCTCCGCTGCCTACAGCCCTTGTCCTCTGGGCTCCCTGCCTTGCAGCCTGCTTCCCTCCACTGCCTACAGCCCTTGTCCTCTGGGCTCCCTGCCTTGCAGTCTGCTTCACTCCGCTGCCAACAGCCCTTGTCCTCTGGGCTCCCTGCCTCGCAGCCCTGCTCCTCCGGGTTCGCTCCTTGCTGCCCTGCTCCTCTAGGCTCCCTGCCTTGCAGCCTGCTTCACTCCGCTGCCTACAGCCCTTGTCCTCTGGGCCCCCTGCCTTGCAGCTTGCTACACTCCTCTGCCTTCAGCCCTTGTCCTCTGGGCTCCTTGTGTACAGCCCTTGTCCTCTCGGCTCCCTGCCTTGCAGACCTGCTCCTTTGGGCTCGCTCCTTGCTGCCCTGCTCCTCTGGGCTCCCTGCCTTGCAGCCTACTACAGTCCTATGCAGTCCACAACAGTTTATCTGCACCTTGTGCCATCTGTTACTGCAGCCCTGCTTCCCTGTTTGCAGCCCCCCTGTTTCCTGGCTGCTGCTCCCTTGCTCTCTTCCTTGTTTGCAACCCCCTGTTCTTGATCCCTGTCCTTATCTTCCTTGAGTCCTCTGTCCTTCCCTTAGGTTACCCATTTCAGTTATACTGCTTTTCCTTTATTTTCTTCTGCTAGATTGCTCATTGACTTCCTTTTCCCTGGATATTTCTGTTCTTGTCTTCTCTTGTAGCGTATGTAGATCCCTTTGTAGAGAGCTTGACGGTTGGTTTCTGGCAGGCAACCTCTGCCCCTTCCCTTGTCACGTTTCAGTGTTACAGAAACCCACTGCTGTTGTTCCCAGCCATGAGCATACAGCGTGGGCCCCTGTAATAGCAATCTGTGCAGAAGGCTGGAGTTTCCTAAGGTCCGTGGAACACTCTTTCCCAATTCTGCATACACCTCAAGAGGGAATCCAGTTTGTTTGTACCTTTGTATTTCCTGCTACAATTGCCTACTCTTCGTTCTTTTTGAGCTTCCTGCTGTGTGTGTGCTTATCGGTCACCTTACATCAGCACAGCCACCCAAACCTTACCTGGGTGCCCTGTGCCACTCTTGACAGAGTGCCATCCTTGACACCTGGCTCCAGTGCATGTCCCGGGCCAGTCTATCTGATCGGTAATGCCTCCTGCACCTGCTGATGAATCAAACGCAATTTTTGAATCAGGAGATTATAATAAATGCTGAGCACAGGGTATTCGATTTCCCTCAGCTTCTTCAGCTGAGGTGTACACCAAACATTCGCCGGTCTCCCCATGACTATTTCATATGGGGAGAGCCCAGTTCTTGCCTGCACAGATGTTCACATGCACAGTAGCACTATTGGTAACGCATCTACCCAGCTTAACTTGCTTCCTGCGCATATCTTGCTAATCTTAGATTTCAAGATATCATTGTGGCGTTCAATAAGACCGGCCGACATCGGATGTCTCGAACAATGGAATCGCTTATCGATCTGGAGACCTGCGCAAATCTGTAATATTACCTCACCCACAAAATGCGGACCATTGTCCGACCATATGACACGGGGCAGGCCAAAACGGGAGAAATACTCCTTCAACATTACTTTTGCCGTGCTCATGGCAGTGCAGTCTTTTAATGGATATGCTTCCTCCCATTTGCTAAATGCACATATGACCACTAGGACATACTTCACGTTTTGGCATCTCTCCATCTCTATGAAATCAAAATGGATTACCTCAAAAGGCATAGAGGGAGGGCCGAAACTACCTGTAGGAGTCATCGTTCCCTTCCCCACATTGTGTTGTAGACACGTGATACAATTTTGGACCAACCTCTAGGCATTTTTCTTTATGTGTGCATTCTCCCATACTGTGGCTAGATGCTGAACTATCTTTCTGGCACAAATATGAGTAGGGCTGTGGGCCATCGTGACCATTGCAGTTACATAGCAATTGGGCAGCATCCAGTTTCTATTCTCCTTGCCCACCCAGCAACCCTCCAGATCTAATTCAGCAGAGCCCTCAGCCCACCCTTGTATTTCATCTGCAGTGGCTTCTGCCTGCATCTCTTTGACGGTGCCAATTCCATTCTCTATCATGCGGGGCACTTCTTTTGTCTGTACTGTTAACATTTTGGCATTCAAGTCAGTGGCAGTTTGCTTCGCAATCCTGTCTGCAAATGCTTTTCCCTCTCCCACGTTGCAAGTTACCTTTTTATGCGCCTCGCATTTCACTATTGCTAGGTGCTTTGGACACGTAAGTGCAGACAGCAATCATACAATCAAAGGGCCTTGTTGGATCCTGGCCCCATGTGATGTTAGGAAACCCCTCTCAGCCCGGAGTCGGCCAAAGTTATGAACCATTCCAAAGGGGTACTGACAGTATATATGTTTACACTCAGATTCTCAGAAATCTCACAAGCTATGGTTAATTATCTCTGCTGCTTGTGCAGAGTTGTAAGGGATTATTTTACTCTCCACAATACTTTTTAATGTGGTAATGGCATAGGCAGCAGTTGATATGCCATCGGGTAGTTTAAAACAGGAGCCGTCACAAAATAACTCTCCATCTGGCTCTTTTTGTGGGGTATCTGTTAAATCAATTCTTCCCTTCGTCTCTTCCTCAGTAACCATTAAACAATCATGGGGAGGTGATTCGTTGTCACCAAGTTCTTCCGTGGGTAGTGGGATTAATTCTGCAGGATTCAAAGCTCTACACCTCATAATTTGGATGTGTGGTGCGAACAGGAAAATTTCGTATCTAGTTAATCTAGCAGATGTGAGGTGTTTCGTCTGTGTTCTATTTAATAGAACGTCTATGGCATGTGGCACCATCAAAATTAAGGTTTGCCCCAATACCATCCCTTCCGTTTGTTTCACTGATGCAGCAGCCGCTGCAACAGCTCGCAAACATTGTGGTAATGCGTGCGCTACAGGGTCCAGTACAGAAGAAAAATAGCCGCACGGCCTATTTCTTCCACCTTGTTCCTGTGTTAAAACTGCCAACGTGCAGCCGTCATTCTCATGCACAAACAATCTGAAAAAGTTTTCATAATTTGGTGTCCCCAAAACTGGAGCAGAACACAATGCAGTTTTGAGCAAGTCAAATGCTTCCTGACATTCTTCATTCCACTGCAAAGGCATCACAACATCCTTTTTTGTCAACTCCACCATTGGCTTCACAATTAGGGCAAAATTCACAATCCATTGCCGACAATAAGAAGCCATGTCAGCTATCACCATAGCCCTAGCTCCATTCACAAAACTATACGAATCATTGAATGACTCTGTAAAGGACCAAGCATCACTGGCGGTACTGACCCAAACTAAACTCACGTTTTTAGAGGGATTCATCACCTCAAAAATTGAAAACAGGAAGATTTTAAAACACGCCTGCACTCAAACAAAGGACCAACACCACCGAGAAACGAAAGCAGTTCAGTCTCAGACTGACTTCTTGCCGGAGAAAACATTCCACTTCAAAGCAGGCACTGGCAAAACAATCGCCAACTCCAGTCTGGAGGATCACGTAAATACCCTAGCAGTGTCGACGGCCCCGGGCAAATGGAGCATAAAAACACCCCGCCTAAGTCTTAATCTCGAGCCAACAAAGAAAGCACAGGAGGGCCACACCAATGGAAACCAAAGTACTCTCAAATTCCCCAAACTTCAATCGAGCAAGAGCATAATAGAAAAAACCAATGGTTGCATCGTTAATGAGAAAGAACAAGATCTTAGAGCTTTCTCGGAAGACCCACCCATGCTTTTGGCTCCAACAAAAAAAGTAAAAAGCGGTCCACCTGTGCTTCCTAAATCGGCCACGGTAAAATCTCAGATCTCGAATAAATCCTCACCATCGTCAGACAGAAAGTACATCAAAATCTGCACTAAACCACTGACCTCAAAATCCAGCCAGCAAAACAGTGACAGCCAAAACATCAACAGATCTCCCACTTCCACTGAAAGCGACCTAATGGAAGACGCTCTGGAACTTGTGTCGCTTTGGCAGGACAAAGATCCAAACCTAGACAACAATCGGCGAGCCAAAAGAAAAACAGTGTCTTTTAAACGAAGCCAGGATAAAGACACACCTCCAAAGAAAATCAGACAGTGGGAGTCTAAACCCCCAGCACCACACAGGGGGGAAGATATGTCTTTGGCTGGGACCAAACTAAAACAGAGCTCCAAAAAACGGGAGGAAGACACCACAGTGAAACACAAGTCCACTCCCAATAGGTGGAAAACTAGAGTGCATTTGAAACAAAAAAGAGACTCCAGAGAACGCAGCCAAAAAAGGGAAAGCACTAGGAGGACTTCACTGAAAATCCGCGAGAGAGAATGGAAACGCAACGGCTTAATGAGAAATAACAGAACAACGGCAACGCGCTCCTTCTTTTTGCAGCCGAATTGTAAAGCAAAGTACAACCGGGTTCTAAACAGAACCGCCATACTGGACTTATTTCATCAAGTCCCGGCTCTCAGATCAGTAACATCAGACTGCCTAGACGTTATCGAATTCTCGGGCCCTCACAGCATAGACAGCGTGTACATCCACATATCTTCTGCTAGCACGAGACTCAAACTCAAGAAGGAGGCCCGAGCCCTTAAAGAACTAGGCTACTATCTGGAAGAATTATACAGCGACAGGGAGATTCCCAGTAATACACAGAGAGGATTAAAGGACAGAGACCTTACAACCATCAGAGACCGTACGCCCCAACACAAGACACCCTCCCCTTCAAGAGAACGAGCCTCTCGCCACACTTTTCGCAACTTTCACCCAGGAACAGAAATTTTACTTAGGAGTGAAAGTAACACATCTGATGTTTCTCAAGACGAACCCCCACGACACCGGGTCTCACATTATAGACCCGATAATAACCTCGAGGAAATCAGAATAGGGGGCCATGAAGAACTGAGCCCACGCAGTAAACAGCAAGGGAGGGCACCTAAGACGAGAAGAACCCTCATCTACAGAGACAGATGGGAACCACAGTTTACTCCAACTAACACCCAACAACGGCACAAAAGTGCCCTGAGTAGCACCAGGAGTAAACACAACGAAAAACAGAGTAATACGGTCTCAGATCGAGCCCCCAAGGGACCCCCGCAGAACTGGAAGTCATCAAAGGACCCAGCCTATTCCAGAAACAGGTCAAGCGACCAACATATCCACTCACGGCTATATCGTCAAGACCTGGAAAAAAAAAGATGGTCCTGGACGCCGGAAAGACTCTTCACAAAAACAAGAAGATAGCCACAAGTGCACACGACGGGAGTCAAGGAAGAATCCGGTAACCCTCACCAGATCGCAAACAAACTTAAAATGGGGTCGTGGAACACAAGAGGATTCGTTCACCTGACACTCAACTCAGATGTACAACTGGGGACCTTCGACCTTCTTTGTTTACAGGAGACTTGGCTCCTCAGGAAGCCAACAATAGATGGTTTCGAAATCGACTTCTCCCCAGCCACACAAGGAGCGTTGGGTAGGCCCTCCTCAGGCCTCTTGACAGCAGTCAGAATCTGCAGTGGCCTACAACTCAAACAAACAATACTATCCAACACGTCAATTCTGGCTTCCTTGGTATCAGAACAGAAACCCGGAGATTGGGAGAATAGGAACAAACCAACATCGTAACTAGTGATAAACACATACTGGAACCCAAAAGTTGTGAAAGAAACAGCCCTTCTTGAAATCATCGGCCAAACGATAGAGACATGTCTTAATACGATGACAATCGACCACATCATAGTATGCGGAGATTTAAATTTAACATTACCTAACATTGGCCTAACCACATCGAATTGCGATTTACACTCCGCATTGGCTCCTACCGTCTCTTCGACAACTCGAGAATCTGACTTGAGAGGCAAAGGATGGGAACTGCTCATGGACGCACTAGATCTCCATAACCTCCATTATCTGATCTCGACCACACTAAATCACACTCCAACTTGGGAACAAGGCTCACGTAATGCCTTTCTGGATCACATATATGTATCCAGAAACTTGCTCGCAATGATATCTGCATACGAAGTTATAAGAACTCAAAACAGTGATCACAACCTCCTGACGGCCTCATGGTCAGCCCCAGAAAGGAAATCGGAGGCAAACCGACAGGAAATGATTACCTCAATTCTTACTAATGGTGCAGGGACCAGACTAAGACTCTCTGATGAAGCAATAAGAACCATTACAAGGACCTTCGAAAGAACTATTGCGGTGCCAGGGGAAGCAAATCCACCTGATTATTATCCCCTGTTGATCCCATACCAACAACAAAGGAAAGCTCAATCTTCAGTGAAAAAGCCAAATCATATATATAATAAGCCACTGGTGGAGAAAAGAAGGGAAATGAGAAGAATTTTACGCAAAGCGAAATCTTGCCCCTCAAAACAAACAGAGGAGGCAGCAATATCTGCGAAAAAGTCTTACAAAAACTGGCTCAAATCGCACCGTGCCATTTTGTACCAGGTAGACTCTGAGACTATGCTAAAGACCCTAAGCGGGAAACAATCTAAAACTTTCTGGGCCTTGATCAACCCGAAAGGAAATAACTCAAATGAGGCCCTAGCTAACTCAATTGGAGAGAATCACTGGAGATCATTCTTCTCGGACATGTTTGCCCCACCAAAGGGCTACACCCAAGAAACAATAAGGCCCCAAAAAAATCGATGGGACATTGAAAAGGATGAAAAGGAAATCTGCGAAAAAATAAGGAAACTGAACAACTCAAGGGCACCTGGACCCGACGGAATCTCTAACATGGATCTCAAAACGAACACCGAAGTGTGGGGCGGACTCATAGCCCAAATATTCCAACAATGCGCGGACACCCAATCCATTCCGAAATCTTGGAAATCAGCAAACGTGGTCCCAATTTTCAAGAAAGGCGATAAAGGCAACCCAGCAAATTACCGCCCAATAGCCTTACTGGACACCATTGGGAAATTGTTTGGAGCCTTCCTCCTAGACAAATTTAAGAACTGGGCAGTCACTTCCGAACTACAGGATGACTTTCAGACAGGATTTGTAAAAAATATCGGAACACTGGCAAACATAATGTTACTCAGTGTATTGAAAGCCAAGGTGCTAGAGGGACGACCAAAGATACACTTGGCGTTCATAGACCTCTCTCACGCATTCGACACGGTGAATAGAGAGCGCCTATGGACTAAACTGAGGACAGGGAACTGCCCGACATCAATCCTGAACCCAATCATGGAGTTGTACTCTGGAACATCCATGAGGGTCAGACTCAATGGAAAAGGACAACTTTCAGAGGAGATCAATACCTACAGAGCTGTGAAACAAGGTTGCCCACTGGCCCCCGCACTGTACAACGCGTTCATTGGAGACTACCAACACTGGGACCCCAACATTAGAACATTTCCGCCTAGAATTGGAGATGAAATGGTTGGCAGACTACTCTATGCCGACGATATCTTATTACTGGATCAAACCGCCATTGGGCTACAACGCAAACTTACTTCGCTCGCAGAATATCTTGAGACCAACGATCTGATTCTAAACTCATCAAAAACAAAAATAATGACTCTGGAAAAATCTACTACACAAAAAGAAAAATCTAAATGGTTCCTGGCTGGAGGGAAACTGGAGAAAGTAAAATCATTCTGATACCTGGGAGTTACGATAAGCGCAAATCGCTTTGAAACCCCCATGCAGGAATCCTTGATTGCCAAGACCAAAATTATGATAACACAAGCTCGACTCATGGACAAAAAATACGGAAAATTCTCACTGAAACCAGTGCTGAACTTCTACACAGCGAAAGTGGTACCCGCCATTACCTATGGTGCAGAAGCGATGCCCATGATTCCAGAACGGACCTGGCAGAAGCTAGAAGGATTATTTTGGAGGAAAATTCTAATGCTCCCAAACTCTACTCCGATGGCATCTATTCGCAGAGAAATCAACGTCATCTCTTTAAAAGGAAGAGTCAAGCTAAACATCTTAATGCTGAACCGGAAAATTAGACTATCCTCTGTGAAGATCTTCAAGTTTATAAAGAAAGAACTCAAAACAGGAGAGAACAACATCCTAGCCTCTTGGGAGCAAAGAAATACAGAAACCCTTGAGGAAATTGGAAGCTCATGGGAAGAATTAGAAAGTAACCCCGTCAAAACAGTAAAAAAATTTAAACAAATGGATTGGATTAAAACGCTGGAAGAGGCCGCTAAATACAAACTGGCTGCGGACCTACCAGTCAATTACCAAAAACAAAATGAACCCATGAGCTATTTACTACAAGGTCCAAGTAAGCAAATTAGAAACACCTTTCTAAGGGCCAGGCTGAATCTCTTACACACGAAAGAAATCCTATTCATCAGAGGCTCTGCTGCTAATAACCTCTGCAGATTCTGCAACAAACCCGAAATAATAGAAACCTTGAGGCATCTGCTGCTGTCATGCCCGGGACTAGCGGCCAAAAGAATGACACATATGGGCCACTTATCCAAAAACAGCAGTTGCGGGGAGGAGGAATATTGGTGGAATATCCTGATGTCAGGTGGAAATGTAAAATCAGTAATCGCAGTCGGCCAGTTCTTCCATAACATAAACCTGAAGAAAGAAGATCCAATCTGACAAGTACATTTTCACCTGTCTAGACACAGAAGCGCAATAGATCAGAATCCCTTTGGGAACACAAACTCTCTGAACAACAAACTTTGTTAAAACTGTGAAAACAGTTGAATCAAATAAAAAAAAAAAAAAAAAAAAAATAAGAAGCCATGCCTATTATGGCTCTGACTCCTTTTTGTGTTTTTCGAATAGGCATACCAGAAATACTCTCTATTCGCTCTGGCGTTAGTCTTCTCCCTTCTTTCGAAAGTAAGTAACCCAAATAAGCCACTTCCTTTCGACAATACTGAAACTTTTTTAAACTGGCTTTGTGGCCATGTGCTGCTAAGTGTGTTAATAGTAAAATGGTACTCTCTTTACAAGTCTCCTCTGTATCTGCAGCAATCAACAAATCATCTATATATTGTAACAAACACAACCTGTTGGTAACTCTAGCATATCTAGTTGTTCTTTCAATGCTCAGCTGTAAATGCTTGGACTTTCTGTGTAGCCTTGAGGAATGCGCGTGAAGGTGAACGATCGCCCTCCTAATGTGAAGGCAAACAGATATCTACTTTCTTGGTGTACTGGAATACTGAAGAAAGCATTCTTCAAATCAATAACACTAAAGTATTCTGCCGAAGCTGGAATCATTGTCAAAATTGTGGTAACATCTGGGACCAGTGGAAATTGAGGATCTACTACCTTGTTTAGTGCACGCAGATCAATTATGAAACGATATGGTACCTCATTACATCCTTTCTTATACACCAGAAGAATGGGGCTGTTACACATGCTGCCTGTAATCTCTTCAATCACCCCCAATTTTACCAAATCAGGCACAATACTTTTCAATCCTTTTTCTCCTTCTGCTGAGATTTTGTACTGTGGAATACGCAGCAACGTTACTCCCTCTTTTAGTGGCATTTTCACTGGCTCTGTCTTCAAGCATCCCACATCGTTATCATTTACCGCCCATATACAAGTTGGTACTTCACTTAATTCCCCTGGCAAAGGCTTGGACAAAAATTCAGACACTGGTACATTATGTGGTGAAATAGTCAAAAATACTCCATCTGGTGTACAGTGAATAACTGCACTCAGTTTTTTTCAACAAGTTTAAACCTAACAAATTTTCCCTGCAGTTTTCTGTTAAGAGAAATGGACAGTACTCAGTGAATGGACCTAATGTTACTGGTACTGGTTGGGACACTGGATTTATTAATGGGGTACCTGCGAACCCTACTGAAATATTTTTATGCCCTGACAGTGGTATTTCTGGAACCAAGTGATGGTCTATTGAACACTTCTGCGCCCCCGTATCCACAAGGAAGCTGTGCTCACTATTCCCGACTTTCATTTCTACGTAGGGTCCTTTCTTTTTCACGGCAATAGACACTGGTTCCAACCCCTGTCTTGGGCTGTCCTATTGGGCAAACAACACATCATCCGATGTGTAGTCGCTGCTGTTATTGTAATACACATTCGAATGAGTATCAAAAATGTTCCCGCTCCTTCCTCTATTCCCATTTTGCATGTTCTGCTGGCTCTGATTCTGAGTAGAGGTATGATTCTGGACTTGGTTCTGATTTTGGGCACCATTCCCTTGACTATTTTGGTGCTGCTGCATATTATTTCTATTATGCCCATTCGCTCCTGGATGCCCCCTATGATGTCTTCTCTGGCCATTCCCATTTCTATTTTGTAAGTGCGGACATTGCGCTCGCCAGTGACCTTCCTCTCTGCAATACGCACATTGATTTATTCCCAGAGGCCCTCCATGCATATTCGAATTACCTCTACCTTGTGCATTCCCTCTGCCTCTATTGTGTCCCGCTACTTGCTGGAGTAGCACCCTTGTTTTCAAATCCGCCCTATCGTTCACTTCTTTCTCTTTCTCCGTATTTACTCTATTCTCATAGTATTGGGCCATATGTAATACTTCGCCCAACGTTTTTGCTTGCCATGCGCTTTCTGATGTCATTATTACATTTTGAATTGGAAGTATTAACCCTTTCACATACTTGTCAACAAATAATCTTTCCCTACTTCCGTGCTTACATCCTGTCCACTAATGTCCGTGAATACTTCCTCAAATGTATTAAAATAATCTGTAGCTAACTCGTCCTTGCCCTGCACTGTTAGGGAGAATTCTCTGTTTAGGCTGAATTTCCTAACCTAGTGAGTCCCCCAGCAGCTTTGCCGGATTTCTGGAGTTTGTTTTTTTCCATCCTGCCAAGAGTGAGACTCTTTTTCTCCCACTCTTGGACATGAATGTGTGTAATTCCTTTGAATGTCAATGTGTTCTATGGGCTATGGGGTCTTTTACTCCATAGGGTCTCATATGTTTTGCTATGTGTGTTACACTGCACCCTCCGTGCCGTAGCACTGGGGCGTCCTAGCGGACCTCCATCATAGACTCCATACCCTGGGACTTACTACTGTCTCCCCGGGCATATAAAGTCACCATTGGCTTTACTAGACCTAAATTTACTAACAGAACTAGTACAAACCATCCTATTGTGGACTTACTAGTAGGGGAAACTACTTGTTATATTCGACCCCGAATGTAATCCTATGGGATTCTTCCCATTGTTGGAGATTGATACCTTTTCTCGTTAATCTCTAACATACCACCGGTTTACTTAAATAAGTCTATCGGATGGTATTTTCTGCCAGAACTCGGTTTTTAAAATGGTGTCTGTGTTCGTCTCTGTGACTCCTAAACCAAAGGTTGAGCCCTTTGTTCCACTTTTGGCGGGCTTCTGTACAGAGACCATCCAAAGTGGTGCCATTCTGTCTGGGTTACCACAGGGGTGTGGGAGGGGGTTTAGGCACCCTGGACTGAGTTGCCTTGCCAACTCCGGTCGCACTCTGGTGTGATTGGCCCAAGTGGTGAGCCACCGCGCTCACCACTTAGCGTGTTTTGATTGACAGCTAGGCTGAATGAATGGGGGTTTTCTGCATAAAAGCAGGGCTTTTGGGACTGGATCTTCAGAAGTCGTCACAGGGCCTAAGAATCCGACGAGGGTAAAGCTGAGCAGACCTGCAACGACGACACCTCCGGTGGAGCCCTGCGGAACCGACTCACCACTTCCCGACGACAGAGGAGATCTCCCAGCCGGACAGTCTCTTCCCCTGACTGGTGGGAACAACCAGTCCCCTTTGCTTTTTCTTCGCTCCAGGACGCAGTGGTCGAATTGCCCATGCAGAACACCTCGGCAACATGATAGCCACTACCCCTGTACCACGACCAAAAGGCGGTGCCTTGTGACGGAGCACTCCGCGGCTGGCCTCTTCCCTGGTGGTGCACCGGACTTCACTTTTCTTCGACGACGAGATCACCTCTACTCTTGGCAAAGACCCGACGTGCATCCACCACCAGGAACAACTGCCTCCGCCGGAGCTGTCTCTCCACAAACAAGGTACCGTGTCCGCCTGGCTTCCCTTTCTGCCGGATAGAGTGAGGTGTCTTAATCCTCGCCTTTCCATTGGGTCGCCTCCAAGCTTTTTTTAACTTGTTGTTCTGAACTGGTCCAATCTTTCCATAACAATTTGCCATAAAGACTCGAAGCGCATTTCCACTAAGATACTTTTTGGGACACATCGCCATGCCTCTCTCCGAGTGGGCCTGGCCTCTGAACTTTGGAATCTACAGTGGTTCCTGTCTTCTTGCCTTGCATTTGTTCTTAAAAAATATTGGTATCGAGTTGATTTCTTAACCCGCCTTTTCTCTCCCGTCCTAATGAATACTAGAGTGCCATCTAGGTTAAAGCATACACCTCTGTCTGCAAATAAGTTATGCTGTTGAACCTAGACTTGTCGAACTATTGTTAGGGGGATTGATATTTCCTTCGTATAGTAATTGTGATTGAAATCGTTTGCAGTATTAGTGCCAGAGTGTTTTCTGTAGATGTGTTCTTATAAATAAGTAACTATATATCTTTACACCGAAGCCTCGTTGCGTGTTTGCTTGTCTTACTGTGTAGATTGCCCTATTTTGTATACTCCACATACTGCCTAACTCTTCTTGAGGGAAGTCTGACTGCTCAGCCACAGCTACCAAGTGAATCTGTGTGGTACAGACTGCTACCAAGTGGGTTTACTGCCAAACACCTGTAGTCCTAAATCTTTTGCAGTGGTCCCAGAGGGAACTGCACAGGTTTCCGCCTAACATGCACACATGCAGTCATCTTGTCCCATTGAATTCTCTTCTCCGGAACAATTTCTTTCAATTTCTGTATTATTCGTGCTGGTAATGCTACCATATTTGTCCCCGGCTTTCCCCCTACCTCTTTATTCCTATCCTCCAGTATTAAATCCGCCCACGTGCCACCATAGGCCGTTATATCATCTACCTTTCTTATCTGTTTCCATATGTCTGTTGGCAGGATTACTGGGAATATTAAATGTATGTCACCCATAGTAAGCACGGATGATTGCAGGCAGGACTCTACTTCTTTATAAAATCCCGCGGGATTCTTTCTTATATCGGGAATCGTCTGTTTTATGTTATTCACTTCCTGTCTGGAAAAGGGGACATGTACATATTGGGCGGTATAATGGGCTGGTGTTACCTGCGCTGCACCCCCATTAACACCAGCAACACCAGCAATCTCTACTTTTGGCACAAAGGTAGGTGGGACTTCTCTCATTGGAAATACCGCACTCACTGTTCCTCCCCCTTCTCTCATATGTAAGAGTATTCCCAAGTCAAGTGATAAGGCCGTTTCCCCCGTCCCACGTTCTAGTGCTCTCTTATATACTGCCATTATTTTGGGGGGGCTGGTTTTCTTGTCATTTATATCTTTATCTATTAAATGTTCAGCCATCGCCTGCAATGCTTTTCTTTTCATGGGTAAGGGGTATTCATCAAATATTTCATGTATTTCCATTGCGGGAATACTAGGATCTGCCATCCATTTTAGCGCTTCTCGTATACAAACTTTTAGTTTATCGCCTGTCTGTGTTGAGGGCGGTAAATATTGCTGCTGTATATATGGCTCTACCGCTTCCTTCCTGTCTCTTCTAATATCTCTACTCCTATACCCAGGCATGGCAAACATTTCAGCATATTCATTATCTAGGTCATTCTTCAGCTCAAATAACCCGTTCACATGTTCCCTTATTTCTTCATCTCTATCTCTACAACGTGCTAATGCATTCAAGTCTAACAATCGTTGGGGCGGTAACTTCCCAATTATCTGTTTCCATCTAGACACTAAGGGGTCGATTCATGGAAATAATGTGCGCCGAAAATTCCCACGCAGAGGTGCCAAAACGTGCAAATCGCAGTAAAAGTGCGAAAATCGCAGTGCAAGTGCGAAAATCGCAGGGAAACCAGCGCACATCGATACATGGAAGTCCGTGCTTGAGAAAAACATTGGATGTGCACTAAAAATGTGCGCCGGGCACCCCGACGCACAGATCATCCAACAGCGTGCGCCACGGCCACTGCAAAATCGCACATAGTGCGGCGCACATCACAAAAGTAGGCGGAACACGGGGCGTAACACTCGGAATGGGGAACAACGCGTGAAAATATGGGCGTCACGGGGGAAGTACAGGAGGCAAGTGCGCGGAACGCCCACACGATCGCCTACAACCCGTATTCATGGAATCAAATAGGGCAAACCAGCGCACGGTCAAAGAGGCGCACAGGGCCAAACAAGTAGGCCACAAGAAAGCAGGCGGTAGCGCCCCTGCGCCTGAAAAAAATGTGCGCCAAAATGTGCGCTAACAAAAAGCAGCCATATACAGCCATAATGAATGGGCCATACAGTGGCCCTCTAGGACAAATGAGGTGCAAAGGGGTACCGACAAACACGGACACCCGCTGTGTGAAAAATAGCATGTGCGTGTGTTCCTGGGTGCGCGGGAAGTTCCACACGCGATTGGCGTGGGTACGTGTACTTTGGGGTACGCGGGAAGTTTCACACGCGATTAGCCTGGGTACGTGTACTACGGGGTGCGCGGGAAGTTCCACAGGCGATTAGCCTGGGTACGTGTACTACGGGGTGCGCGGGAAGTTCCACACATGATTGGCCTGGGTACGTGTACTTCGGGGTTCGCGGGAAGTTCCACACGCGCTTAGCCTGGGTACGTGTACTACGGGCTGCGCGGGAAGTTCCACACGCGATTAGCCTGGGTACGTGTGTTTCGGGGTGCGCGGGAAGTTCCACACGCGATTTCAGCAGGGTATGTGTATTTCGGTGGTGCCGGGGAATGCTACACGTGATTTGGCCATGTGGGTCCTCCCAGGTGTTCCCTCTACACCCTCCACGGCCCCTGCAGGCAGCCCACACCACAGGGGACTACCCTGCACCCCTGCTCATGTCCCACAGGCAACCCATCCACCATGGCCATGCCCACCAGCCAACCCACATGTCACCTTGCACTACTGATCACCAACACATGTCTCCCAGCACCCCCACCCCCCAGCAGTGCAGGGGCACCCTCCACCAGGCCCCAAACATGTCTACCACTGCCCCCACCCCCCAGGGGCAGCCTCCACCAGGCCCCCACTCATGTCTCCCACCACCCCCACCCCCCAGCAGTGCAGGGGCACCCTCCACCAGGACCCCACACATGTGCCCCTGCACCCCTACCCCCGAGCCACCAGGGGCATCCTCCACCAGGCCCCCACTCATGTCTCCCACCACCCCCACCCCCCAGCCACCAGGGGCAGCCTCCACCAGGCCCCCACTCATGTCCCCTATCACCCCCACCCCCCAGCAGTGCAGGGGCAGCCTCCACCAGGCCCCCACTCATGTCTGCCACCACCCCCACCCCCCAGGGGCAGCCTCCACAAGGCCCCCACTCATGTCCCCTATCACCCCTACCCCCCAGCAGTGCAGGGGCAGCCTCCACCAGGCCCCCACTCATGTCCTCTATCACCCCCACCCCCCAGCCACCAGGGGCAGCCTCCACCAGGCCCCCACTCATGTCCCCTTTCACCCCCATCCCCCAGCAGTGCAGGGGCATCCTCCACCAGGCCCCCACTCATGTCTCCCACCACCCCCACGCCCCAGCCACCAGGGGCAGCCTCCACCAGGCCCCCACTCATGTCCCCTATCACCCCCACCCCCCAGCAGTGCAGGGGCAGCCTCCACCAGGCCCCCACTCATGTCTCCCACCACCCCCACCCCCCAGGGGCAGCCTCCACAAGGCCCCCACTCATGTCCCCTATCACCCCCACCCCCCAGCAGTGCAGGGGCAGCCTCCACCAGGCCCCCACTCATGTCCTCTATCACCCCCACCCCCCAGCCACCAGGGGCAGCCTCCACCAGGCCCCCACTCATGTCCCCTATCACCCCCATCCCCCAGCAGTGCAGGGGCAGCCTCCACCAGGCCCCCACTCATGTCTACCATTACCCCCACCCCCCAGCAGTGCAGGGGCACCCTCCACCAGGACCCCACACATGTCCCCCTGCACCCCCACCCCCCAGCAGTGCAGGGGCAGCCTCCACCAGGCCCCCACTCATGTCTCCCACCACCCCCACCCCCCAGCCACCAGGGGCAGCCTCCACCAGGCCCCCACTCATGTCCCCTATCACCCCCACCCCCCAGCAGTGCAAGGGCAGCCTCCACCAGGCCCCTACTCATGTCTACCATTACCCCCAGCCACCAGGGGCAGCCTCCACCAGGCCCCCACTCATGTCCCCTATCACCCCCATCCCCCAGCAGTGCAGGGGCAGCCTCCACCAGGCCCCCACTCATGTCTACCATTACCCCCACCCCCCCAGCAGTGCAGGGGCACCCTCCACCAGGACCCCACACATGTCCCCCTGCACCCCCAACCCCCAGCAGTGCAGGGGCAGCCTCCACCAGGCCCCCACTCATGTCTCCCACCACCCCCACCCCCAGCAGTGCAGGGGCAGCCTCCACCAGGCCCACACTCATGTCCAACTCATGTCTCCCTGCACCCCCACCCCCCAGCAGTGCAGGGGAAGCCTCCACCAGGCCCCCACTCATGTCTCCCATCACCCCCACCCACCAGCAGTGCAGGGGCAGCCTCCACCAGGCCCCCACACATGTCCCCTATCACCCCCACCCCCCAGCAGTGCAGGGGCAGCCTCCACCAGGCCCCCACTCATGTCTCCCATCACCCCCACCCCCCAGCAGTGCAGGGGTAGCCTCCACCAGTCCCCCACTCATGTCTCCCATCACCCCCACCCCCCAGCAGTGCAGGGGCAGCCTCCACCAGGCCCCCACTCATGTCCCCTATCACCCCCACCCCCCAGCAGTGCAGGGGCAGCCTCTACCAGGCCCCCACTCATGTCTCCCATCACCCCCACCCCCCAGCAGTGCAGGGGCAGCCTCCACCAGGCCCCCACTCATGTCTCCCACCACCCCCACCCCCCAGCAGTGCAGGGGCAGCCTCCACCAGTCCCCCACTCATGTCTCCCATCACCCCCACCCCCCAGCAGTGTAGGGGTAGCCTCCACCAGGCCCCCACTCATGTCCCCTATCACCCCCACCCCCCAGCAGTGCAGGGGCAGCCTCTACCAGGCCCCCACTCATGTCTCCTATCACCCCCACCCCCCAGCAGTGCAGGGGCAGCCTCCACCAGGCCCCCACTCATGTCCAACTCATGTCTCCCTGCACCCCCACCCCCCAGCCACCAGGGGCAGCATCCACCAGGCCCCCACTCATGTCTCCCATCACCCCAACCCCCCAGCAGTGCAGGGGCAGCCTCCACCAGGCACCCACTAATGTCCAACTCATGTCTCCCTGCACCCCCACCCCCCAGCCACCAAGGGCAGCCTCCACCAGGCCCCACTCATGTCTCCTATCACCCCCACCCCCCAGCAGTGCAGGGGCACCCTCCACCAGGCCCCCACTCATGTCCCCTATCACCCCCACCCCCCAGCCACCAGGGGCAGCCTCCACCAGGCCCCCACTCATGTCCCCTATCACCCCCACCCCCCTGCAGTGCAGGGGCAGCCTCCACCAGGCCCCCACTCATGTCTACCATTACCCCCACCCACCAGCAGTGCAGGGGCACCCTCCACCAGGACCCCACTCATGTCTCCCACCATCCCCACCCCCCAGCCACCAGGGGCAGCCTCCACCAGGCCCCCACTCATGTCCCCTATCACCCCCACCTCCAGCAGTGCAGGGGCAGCCTCCACCAGGCCCCCACTCATGTCTCCCACCATCCCCACCCCCCAGCAGTGCAGGAACAGCCTCCACCAGGCCCCCACTCATGTCTCCCACCACCCCCACCCCCCAGCCACCAGGGGCAGCCTCCACCAGGCCCCCACTCATGTCCCCTATCACCCCCACCCCCCAGCAGTGCAGGGGCACCCTCCACCAGGAGCCCACACATGTCCCCCTGCACCCGCACCCCCCAGTAGTACAGGGGCAGCCTCAACCAGGCCCCCACTCATGTCTCCCACCATCCCCACCCCCCAGCAGTGCAGGGGCAGCCTCCACCAGGCCCCCACTCATGTCTCCCACCACCCCCACCCCCCAGCCACCAGGGGCAGCCTCCACCAGGCCCCCACTCATATCCCCTATCACCCCCACCCCCCAGCAGTGCAGGGACAGCCTCCACCAGGCCCCACTCATGTCTCCCACCATCCCCACCCCCCAGCAGTGCAGGGGCAGCCTCCACCAGGCCCCCACCCATGTCTCCCACCACCCCCACCCCCCAGCCACCAGGGGCAGCCTCCACCAGGCCCCCACTCATGTCCCCTATCACCCCCACCTCCAGCAGTGCAGGGGCAGCCTCCACCAGGCCCACACTCATGTCCAACTCATGTCTCCCTGCACCCCCACCCCCCAGCCACCAGGGGCAGCCTCCACCAGGCCCCCACTCATGTCTCCCTGCACCCCCACCCCCCAGCCACCAGGGGCAGCCTCCACCAGGCCCCCACTCATGTCTCCCATCACCCCCACCCCCCAGCAGTGCAGGGGCACCCTCCACCAGGACCCCACACATGTTCCCCTGCACCCCCACCCCCCCAGCAGTGCAGGGGCAGCCTCCACCAGGCCCCCACTCATGTCTCCCACCACCCCCAGCCACCAGGGGCAGCCTCCACCAGGCCCCCACTCATGTCCCCTATCACCCCCACCCCCCAGCAGTGCAGGGGCAGCCTCCACCAGGCCCCCACTCATGTCTACCATTACCCCCACCCCCCAGCAGTGCGATTTGCCTGGGTACGTGTATTCCTGGGGTGCGCGGGTAGTCTCCCATGCAATACCATCAGGGTACATGTATTATGGGTCCGCGTAAACTTCCACACGCGATACCAGCAGGCTACGTGTTTTACGGGGTTCGCGGGAAGTTCCACTCGCGATTGGCCTGGGTACGTGTGTTTTGGGGTGCGCGGGAAGTTCCACACGCGATTGGCCTGGGTACGTGTACTACGGGGTGCGGGGGAAGTTCCACATGCGATTGCCCTGGGTACGTGTATTTCGGGGTGCGTGGGAAGTTCCACACGCGACTGGGCCTGTGAGAGTGGGCTACGACGCGCCGAAAAATAAATGGTCCAATCCTGAAACACGTACGCCAGCATGAAGCAGGCGTACGTCGACCCGCGCAGCATGAAAGTGCGCGCAAACAACAAACAAGCTCAGATGCCAGGATGAATATACCGTTCCTAGCAGCAGTGGCCGTGGGTTACCAAAGGAGGAGGAGGAGGATAGTAGTGAGGGCCCAAATTTTCAGTCCTAGAACGAGCCTTTTTGGGATGCCTGATGACCAGGTGAATGGGAGGTACAGGTTTCCACCACACATAATACTGGACCTGGTCAGTGAGTGGGAGGATGACCTCACATAACCCACCCTGTGCTCCCAAGCACTCAGCCCCCTGGAGAAGGTCCTCAATGTACTGCACTTCTTGGCCACAGGATCATTTCAGCGGACAAGTGCCATAGTGGGTGGGGTATCACAGACCACGCAGGCACGCTGCCTACACCAGGTTTTGAACATCATCACTGCACGCCCATCAGTCCGTAGGCACATATACCTGCCCAGGACACCTGCAGAAAGGCAGGCTGCCGCCCTCGATTTCTACGGTGTGGCACAATTCCCCAAAGTGCTAGGTGCCATTGACTGCACCCATGTGGCACTACGTCCCCCCAGGGCATCTGAGCACATCTATAGGAACCGCAAGCACTGGCATGCCATCAACGTGCAGGTAGTATGTAATGCCAAGGGAATCATCACCTCAGTATATGCCAACTATCCAGGGTCCACCCACGACAGCTTCATTTACCGAATGTCTACCCTAAACCGGGACCTAGAAGCTGGGCGGCATGGCGATACATGGCTGCTTGGTGAGTATGAATGCCACTGCACATGCATGCATGTCAGATGCAGAGTTATGTCACTACCCCACTAATGATACCCATCACCTCCTGACCAGGGGACAGTGCCTACCCTCTGAGCACCCACATGATGACGCCAGTTCGGAACCCCATCACGCCTCCAGAGGTAAGATACAACACAGCCCATATTGCAACCCGGGGCATAGTGGAGCGCACATTCGGAGTGCTCAAGTCACGCTTTCGCTCCCTTGACCGTTCTGGCGGGCAGCTGTTATATGCGCCCCCAGTAGTGTGCAGGATCATAGTGGCAGCATGTGTCCTGCACAATGTTGCAACACGCCGGGGCCTGGCTGTTGACATGGTGGTGCCCCCACATCCCCAACCACATGCACGCCCGCTGCGCATGGGAGGGGAGAGGGCACGGGGTGAGGGAGCCCATACGCAGCTGGTGGCTAATTACTTCACATAGAAATCACACCCCTGTGGAGTGCACACAGCCCTGGCACATACCATCTGATAAGCAATGATGACTCGACCTGACAATTATGATGAACAAAGGGACAGTCAACTGTCAGAACCATAGCAGCCTGAGATTGTTCATGTGGAAGTGTCACAATGTGTGCATCCCTACCTACACAAACACCACCAATGCAGTGTCATCAAAAGACACACTTCCATGCTGCAGGAATGAATACCCACTTGCAAAATACTACATGAAAACAGTGCCATGTCACCCAACCCCTCCCCGGCACGGCCACACAACACACCATGGAATGTCATGCAATGTGAGAGCAAACAAATTAATCCCCACAACATGCCCTAAGTGTCACCAGCTACAGTGTCCCTAATGGAAACATGGCCACACATGAAATGCTCACAGTAATGCAGGACCTACAACACACATTACCAAATACTTACCAAGTATACCAATCACCTACACAACCTCCAACCTACCTT
Organism: Ambystoma mexicanum; assembly: GCF_040938575.1. Classification (NCBI taxonomy): domain Eukaryota; kingdom Metazoa; phylum Chordata; class Amphibia; order Caudata; family Ambystomatidae; genus Ambystoma; species Ambystoma mexicanum. The sequence continues at coordinate 1,727,789 of NW_027182446.1, forward strand.
AAACATGACATTACAGACTTAAAAATTTGCTAACCTCACTAGCTGATGATGCCAGCACTTCAAACACTTCCAAGTATACAGTGTTAGCGCCACGCAAGAGTGTAGGTGCACTGCTTACAACAGGGACTCCAGTTCCAAGGTGGACCGCCTTGTGAAGACATGAGAAATGGACCTGCAAATTAGGAGGATGAGATGGATGCAGAGGCACATATCAATACACCATGCAGTGTACAATACAACAACAATATGCACTATGAATGTATACACAGTATTGACTACAGACTGCCCACACATCGAATGGGAGTCCAATGTCACCATGTACGTCAATGTCACTTGGGCACACCCTTTGCAAGCCCATGGAAACGGGAAGCAGGAGGGGTGTGTGTCACAAAAACCCAAGCATCTGAACCAAATTCATGACAAGCCTGCATGTGCCCAGCCGCAATGCAGCGTATGCCCACGGGAGCCACACAAGGCAACACACTGTCCCAAAAAAATATAAATAAATAAATAAAAATCAAAAATGGCCATTAATGGGCCTGGGGGGTGGGGGAGGCCACGCAGGAGGTCTGAGGACAGGGTGCACACCAAAACCCACCTGTGTGGATCTTGCAAAAAAAAAACACCTCCATGGGCCTACACGGCTACCCTATTGTGGGAGAATCACTGCTGTCTCTCTCCTCACCCTCTGCAGCTGCATCAGGAGGTGGTGGCACTATGGGAGGCAGCCCACGCAAAGCCCTAGTCTGTTCCTCCATGGCTGCAAGCATGCGGGTGTGGTAGGTCTCGTTCTGGAGGATAATTGTGCGGAGGTCCCCATGCAACAACTCACGGGATGCCTGGACCTCCGCCATAGTTGCCTGCATCTCAGCTGAGAGCGTACGTGTGAGATGCTCCAGCTGCTGTTCTATCCTTCTGTTTGTTGAAGCCTCAAACTCAACAAGAGTCGTCCTGAGGTGAAGGAGTTCCACCCCGAGGGCTTCCCTGTGGCCCTGGGACTCTATGGAAATGGCTTCCTGCAGAATCGCCAGTGCCGCCCGCCTGTCCCTGTCGGATGCCAACATGTCCTCCCTGTGTGACTGGCGGATGGAGTCTGTTGCCTGCTGTAGTCGCTCCATCAGCCTTTCGGGGGGGGGGACAATGGAAGTGGCCACCCTATCCATGGCCTGAGCCATCATCTCTGATGATGCTGCCTGTTGGGTTGCCATACCGTATATGGATTTCTCCCATGAGGTATTGCCAGGTTGCTGACGGCCACCACGTCGGCGGGCACCACACCTGTCTGGGGCAAGGTGAACTGCGCCTTGCTGTGCCGGCACTGCCTGAGGCTGCAGGACTGCATTCCCCCTCTGATCTGCTGGCCCAGGAGCAGGAGCAGATGTCGCAGAGTGTGACCCTGCATCCGTAACCACCAAAGGCATACCTGCCAACACTGACATCCCCATTGAGGGTTCTAACCCTGGTGCAGGTGGGTCGGACAGAACAGAATCCCTCCCAGGAACACTCACCTGCGACGGCACATAGGTCTCATCATCCGAATCGACACCTGAATACAGCTCGGGGGAGGTGCAGCCAGAAACACCCCTTGAGAGCACGACCTGCAGCAGTTGTGGGTTCTCACCCACCACCACACCAGGTCCCTCACTGGTGGTCGGTCGGCCCTCAGACCCCTCCTGGGTCTGCACCATCTCCACAACCCCAGCAGTATCAAGTGCGTCATCTCCTGCAAAGACATACAAGAAAACAAATGGAAACAGGCATTAGCACTATGGCACACAATTAGGGCAGAGAGGCTACAGAAACAGTACTTGATTGACACATGTCCCACATGACTAAAACCCTCCCATGCATGCACCATCACTGCGTGTGAATGGTAGGCAGATGGCACACATTGATGACACCAAGATGGAAGATGAACACATTTGCTGCTTGCTGCCTAGCAGTGGAATCACACATTGGCCAGTGATTGGCAGCTCAAATACACATGCCATCACACAGATGGCATGTACCCTAGCCATGAAGTGAAGAGGGAGAGGAGGTCACCAATTGTTCATTCAGTCCAGTTTGCTAATGAAATTGATTTTTTAATTGAAAAGGTTCAAATGATTAACCTGCAGCTGCCAGTCCAAAATGGTCCTATAGCACAGGGACATAGCTAAACAAATCATGTCCAGGAAACAAAGCCAGTCCACTGTACCATAGCCATGTCAGACATGTGACAATAGGACTGAGAAATCCCGAGTAAAAGTGGTGGTATGCAAACAATCTGCCTGAATAAACAGAGGTAAATAAGCAACAATGTTGTGGCAAGATGACACTCCAAGGGCAACTGGCGTGGTGTTGGGCTGGATGTCTAATGTTGTCAGAAGGAATGCTGCTATACCCAAATGCTGGTGCGCAGAATGTATAGGAAGAGGCACATGGGTGACCCAAACCACTCAGGCACACACACCCTCACCTGGCACCCAAACAGAAGCCCTCCCACACACACCATGCACATGCATGACACACACATGCATGTGCACTCACCGGACAATGCCTCGTAATCTGCCAGTTCTCCCACACCGTGGATCTGTTCCTCCGTGACGTAGGTCCCAGCAACCTGCTCATGTGGAGTGAGTTCTATGTCGTCTGCTGGAGACCCACCTCCAGTCACTAGAGTTGTGGCATGACTTGAGGCCAGCTTATTCTTTGCCCTGCGCTTCAGGTCATTCCAGCGCTTGTAGCATTCAGTAGCTGTGCGCCTCACGATTCCAAGGGCACTTATGATGTCCGCAATGGTCTGCCAGTGTGCCTGACGTTGTGCAGGTGTGGTCTTGGATCCTGCAACAATCACCATTTCGCGGTCATGTGCGGACACATACTCTACAAGTGCATTCAGTTCGGCCTCATTGAAGCTGAGCTTCCTTGACGGGCCAGACTGTGTAGCCGTGTCTGGGGCATCAGCCTCTACTGGACGAGCACTCTTCCTCTTCCGCTTGGAAGGTGGTGGGGATCCTGAGTGTCCTATGCCGCTCTGGACACTAGGGGCAGGAGCCCCGGTGGACTCTGTACTAGAAGTGTGGGATTGCACACTCAGCATGGGAGTTGGTGCAGGCATTAGCTCAAGTGTGATGGTGTCAGGGGGAATGTCAGCATGATGGACTTGGACCGACACTGTCCTGGCTGGGTGTGTGAGAGGTGGGATGGATGGAGCTGCAGCTGCCCCTGCAGCCTCCCCAGCCTGCCTACGCGGGGCAGCAGATGACCTAGCTGCCCCTGATCCACGTGGCCTGATGACACCAACGTTCACCGGCGCATGTGGCCTAGACCTGCTGACCTGGAAGTCAGCCATGGAGTCACCCTGTGCCAGGTCTGGTTCCACAGTTGGCTGGTCCAACAAGGGCTGAGCATGGATGGTGTCAGCCACGTTAACCTCAACGAGGGGGGGGGCATGGGTGTCCCTGACTGCTCCTCCACACATGGGGGGCTAGGGGCAACCTGCAAGTCACGGCCACGTCCCCTACTGGATCCACCACGGCCACCACTTGGGGCTCGGCCACCTTTGCCACCCTTACAGCTTGTTCGCCTCCCAGCCATGGCACTGATGTTATTGTGCGTATGGGAGTCGATGTGAACTATTGTCCTGGGCAATTGGGGGTCAAAGGGATTGGGTACCAGATGGTAATCGTGCCCTAGTGCTCTAGCAAGGCTGTATGTCACTCCTGGGGAAAGATGACGGGTCACGCAACGCACAGGCACCCCAAAAAAGGGAAGTAAGGTGCACACAACCCCTCCTAGATCACGTGCGTGGAAAAATAAACCTGCACTACGCTGTGGCACCCAGAAACACAAGAATGAACGTATGCGTGTCACACGCAGCCTAGAATGACCTCTGAAGGGGTATGCGACACACGGGGCAAGCACAGATGTTAAATACGTGCGCGACTCACCGTCTGCCAGGAACAAAAGCGTGAAAAATATGCGCGTGTGTGCGTTGGCAACACCCCCGCCAAAAGAAGAATTGTACGCTGTCTGAGGAGACAGGACAACAGTAGAATGGAATGCTGTTTGAGGAAACAGGCCCAGGAAAAAGAGGAAAAGAGAAAAAGCTGTCAGAGGTAACAGGGAGTACGAACTGGAAACGCAGTGAAGTAAATCGCGTGTGAACCGACAAGAAGTACAGATTTCACCCACTCGCTCTCCACGAAAAGCACGTACAAGGAAATGGTGTTCTACACGTACCTTTTATACACACGTCACAGACGCGCATATTCGATGAAGCCATTTCCACCAATTACACGCTTTGACACTCGGACGTGTATCTCTTTTTTTTTACACGCGCCATTCTCTACGGCCATGCGCCTGATGTCACAGCTGCGCATGGGGACCTTTGGGCCAATGAAATTGCGTATGCGCGCAGATGCGCTTACGCGCTAAGGGCCTTTCCTCGAATTACACGCAGACGTGCAGGACTTTTCACGTGCCAAATCACTCCGTATCAAGCTGGCCACGCGTAAGCACACGGAAGACCACGCTCCTGCCCAGAAAGCCGATTTACTGCCCCCCAGAGCACCGAGCACGCTCCCATCTGCCATCTGCTGCTGCCTAGCTGCCTGCTGCCCACGTGCCCTGCCATTTGCTGCCTGCGCATCAGCCAAGGGTGCTGTTGCTGTGACCACCCCTGCTGGAACCGAAGACTCCCGACTGGGATTCCATCGCTCCACAGTCCAGCCCCAGGACCCAGTTGCCCACCCACTCCTGCCTCTGGGGTTGTCATGTCGGGCACTGCAACATCTGGCACCACTGACAACCCCCGGCCAGAGAGGCAGAGGGGCACCAGCTTCAGTGCCAGGGAAGTTGGTGTCCTGGTGGAGCAAGTCCTGGGGCAGTATGATGCCCTCTACGGAAGTGTGCGCGCCGACAAGGAAGGACAGACTCGGATCTGGACGGACATCGTGACTGCCATCAACGCGGAGGGGGTGGCAGTCCGCGACTTCCAACATATCAAGAAGCGCTGGGAGGACTTCAGGTCCAGGACCCTGAACAAGGCCAGGCGCCTCTTGAAGGCAGCGGATGCTAAGGGGCGCCGGGGCCACTTGTCGGAAGATCAGATGAGGGTCCTGGAAGGCATATCCCTAGCGCTCCACGTCCAGGTCCTTGAGAGGCAGACCCGTCTGGAGTCGAGCGGTAAGTGTACATGCATTATGATTGTAAGCTGGGCGTGTGGTGATGTGCCAGTAGTGTGCCGGTTGCACATCTGTTTGTATGGGGCCGAGTATGGGTGGGGGCGTACAGGACCGTGAGGCTAACACATGCGAGCGCTGTCATGTGTGAGACATGGATGGTGCTTGTGTGTGTAGGCTTGCATGCCAAATGCAGTTGTGTGGGCACACATGTTTGTATGAATGTGTATGTAAGTAGGCATGTTCGTGATGTCACGCACGTATGTTGTTTTCAGCTGCATGTATCAGCACTGTGTACATGTGCATGTGTGTGTATTTGACAAGGGTGCAACAGTGATGCAACATGGATGCATGTGACAGCGGGATGTGGAAGCCTGATTGGCAGATGTGACATGGATGCCCATCGGAACACTGCGACAGTTGGCTGAGGTGTACACATGCATACAAGTGTGGTGGTGTGCGTGCATGTGTAGTGCACTCCCTGTGTTGCATGTGATGTCTGGCTCACCTTTGCCTGCTCATGCTGTTGTATGTGTGTGGATGGTGCTGGCAGTTGCGATTTGGCTGTGGTATGGCTCATGTGTGCATATAGAAATGACATGTGTGTTGCCAATTGTGATGCCATGTCTGAGGTTTGCCAATGCCACTCATGTGCAACTGTCATGTGTGTATGTGTCCATTGTACAGTGCCCTGATGCCTGTGTTTTATTTCTCCCTGTCTGCAGCGTCAACTGATGAGGAGGGCAGAGAAGGTGCTGTGGAGCACAGCGGCGGGGATCGCACCACCAGCAGGAGACGCAAGGCCCGGCTCCCCTCCCAGGTTGTGATCTCGTCGGGGAGTGAGGAGTCCGGTGCCGCGTCCCAGGCCGCAGCTGCCGGGGGGAGGTCCAAGAGGCGGAGGTCGGACTTGGACTCCTCAGCAGCAGAAGGGGCAGCTGGGACCCCACAGGGCCCAACGGGGGAAGATGGCACAGAGTCATCCAGGTTGGTGGGGGGTTTGGTGGAGGAGGAGGCCGTTCAAGCAACAGAGACGGGGTCTGGAGGTGGGGATTACACTGGTGCTAGTGGTGCAGTGCAGGACCAGGGACAGGAGGCAGCACAGGTCACTGCGGAGGTGCCTTTGTGCAATCCTGTCCCTGATCCTGTCACTGCATCATCTTGCACCAGCAGGGATGCCTACGTCCAGACCTGTTTTCAGGCAGGGGATGAGCTCACGACAACTGGCCTTCCTCTGCCTGCAGACGTGGCTATCCGGGTCCGGGTTGAGCCTGTCCTGACTGGTGTGGTGTTGCGTCAATGGGCCATGCGTGGTGACCTGCAGTCTTTTCATGAGGAGACTGCACATCATCTTGAATGGCTTGTTGACCGCGTCGGCCTACTGGGACAGGTCACCCAGGCCGGATTCCTCCGTTTGATGGGGCTTGCTCAGACCCCCTCCTCAACTGAACCCCCTATGCGCCAGTCGTCCTCCGTGCCATCTTCCCACCCATCAGTCACCTGGGTGCCCTGTGGAGCTGCCTCTGACGGTGCGGCCAGGCTGGTGGAGGAGGCATCCCTGCCACAGTCGGGAGTCAGACGTCCAGCAGGGGTGGCCACATCAACGACTGCACCCCAGCCAGCGGAGGATGTGCAGGCAGCAGGAGGCAGTGCATGGGCAGAGGCGCATCAGCAGCAGCAACGTGGTGGGAGCCATGATGGCTCGGGGCCTTCGACATCGGAGGGACAAGCATCGGCCGGAGGGCAGGAGGACCCAGGACGGGAAGTGTCTTCCGTGTGGCAGCGGTTGGGCCACGCCATAGATGCGGAGCGGCAGCGGGCGGAAGAGGCACGGCTCACGATGGTCAGGGCGGAGAACTCCATGCGGAGGGCCCTGAGGCGGGCCGAGTGCCTCGAGGCAATCCGCAGGGAGTTTGGGGGGAACATGTGGACGGCCCTGCGGACCCTCGGGGCCATGGAGGAGGAGCACCTCCTTTTTGGACCTTTTGGACAATGGCCCACATTTTTGTATATATTTTTTTTTAGGTAGTGTTATTAGATAGGTTTCACTTCTGTTGGGATCATGGACCCTGGATTGTTTATCTGTATATAGTTGACTTTTGGATTTTAATTTTTTTTAATGATTTCCCCATGGAGCAATGGTTTTCGATTTTATTTTTCCATTGGATTTACTTTTGTGGACTGACTTTGGACACCTTTCCTTTGGATCATGATTTGTGGTTTTGCATTATTTCACGTACCTGCTTGTTTTTTTAAAAAAATAATTTCCATTATTGTTTGTTTATTTTTGGTTCAATTTATGTTGCGTATAATACATATTTTTCTTCAAACTTCAATGTGTAGTATCATCTCATTGGTTTCATGCATATCATGATACGTGTTTTGACATTCACTGACACCCATTGGGTGTATGTGAGGGACATGTGTTCATTTCCAAACTTGCAATTGTGGTCATATCATGTTTTTGCCATTTCTAAGTGGGTGGATGCAATACTCAGGTGGGTGTTTGGCATTTGGAGGCTGACCATAAGGGCCAGGGATCTAGATTGTGTTGACATGTTGGCTGGGGGACATGAGTGTGGGCCTGGTGGAGGGTGCCCCTGCACTGCTGTGGGGTGGGGGTGATAGGGGACATGAGTGGGGGCCTGGTGGAGGCTGCCCCTGGTGGCTGGGGGGTGGGGGTGATGGGAGACATGAGTGGGGGCCTGGTGGAGGCTGCCCCTGCACTGCTGGGGGGTGGGGGTGATGGGAGACATGAGTGGGGGCCTGGTGGAGGCTGCCCCTGGTGGCTGGGGGGTGGATGTGCAGGGGGACATGTGTGGGGTCCTGGTGGAGGGTGCCCCTGCACTGCTGGGGGGTGGGGGTGGTGGGAGACATGAGTGGGGGCCTGGTGGAGGCTGCCCCTGCACTGCTGGGGGGTGGGGTTGATGGGAGACATGAGTGGGGGCCTGGTGGAGGCTGCCCCTGCACTGCTGGGGGGTGGGGGTGATGGGAGATATGAGTGGGGGCCTGGTGGAGGCTGCCCCTGCACTGCTGGGGGGTGGGGGTGATGGGAGACATGAGTGGGGGCCTGGTGGAGGCTGCCCCTGTACTGCTGGGGATGGGGGTGATAGGGGACATGAGTGGGGGCCTGGTAGAGGCTGCCCCTGCACTGCTGGGGGGGGGGTGATGGGAGACATGAGTGGGGGCCTGGTGGAGGCTGCCCCTGGTGGCTGGGGGGTGGGGGTGCAGGGAGACATGAGTTGGACATGAGTGTGGGCCTGGTGGAGGCTGCCCCTGCACTGCTGGGGGGTGGGGGTGATGGGAGACATGAGTGGGGGCCTGGTGGAGGCTGCCCCTGGTGGCTGTGGGGTGGGGGTGCAGGGAGACATGAGTTGGACATGAGTGTGGGCCTGGTGGAGGCTGCCCCTGCACTGCTGGAGGGTGGGGGTGCAGGGGAACATGGGTGGGGTCCTGGTGGAGGGTGCCCCAGCACTGCTGGGGGTGTGGGTAATGGTAGACATGAGTGGGGGCCCGGTGGAGGCTGCCCCTGCACTGCTGGGGGGTGGGGGTGATAGGGGACATGAGTGGGGGCCTGGTGGAGGCTGCCCCTGGTGGCTGGGAGGTGGGAGTGATAGGGGACATGAGTGGGGGCCTGGTGGAGGCTGCCCCTGCACTGCTGGGGGGTGGGGGTGATAGGGGACATGAGTGGGGGCCTAGTGGAGGCTGCCCCTGCACTGCTGGGGGGTGGGGGTGATAGGGGACATGACTGGGGGCCTGGTGGAGGCTGCCCTGGTGGCTGGGGGGTGGGGGTGGTAGGAGACATGAGTGGGGCCTGGTGGAGGCTGCCCCTGCACTGCTGGGGGGTGGTGGTGATAGGGGACATGAGTGGGGGCCTGGTGGAGGGTGCCCCTGCACTGCTGGGGGGTGGGGGTAATGATAGACATGAGTGGGGGCCTGGTGGAGGCTGCCCCTGCACTGCTGGGGGGTGGGGGTGATAGGGGACATGAGTGGGGGCCTGGTGGAGGCTGCCCCTGGTGGCTGGGGGGTGGGGGTGATAGTGGACATGAGTGGGGGCCTGGTGGAGGCTGCCCCTGCACTGCTGGGGGGTGGGGGTGATAGGGGACATGAGTGGGGGCCTGGTGGAGGCTGCCCCTGGTGGCTGGGGAGTGAAGGTGGTGGGAGACATGAGTGGGGGCCTGGTGAAGGCTGCCCCTGCACTGCTGGGGGGTGGGGGTAATGGTAGATATGAGTGGGGGCCTGGTGGAGGCTGCCCCTGCACTGCTGGGGGGTGGGGGTGATAGGGGACATGAGTGGGGGCCTGGTGGAGGCTGCCCCTGGTGGCTGGGGGGTGGGGGTGACAGGGGACATGAGTGGGGGCCTGGTGGAGGCTGCCCCTGCACTGCTGGGGGGTGGGGGTGATGGGAGACATGAGTGGGGGCCTGGTGGAGGCTGCCCCTGCACTGCTGGGGGGTGGGGGTGATGGGAGACATGCGTGGGGGCCTGGTGGAGGCTGCCACTGGTGGCTGGGGGGTAGGGGTGATAGGGGACATGTGTGGGTGCCTGGTAGAGGCTGCCCCTGCACTGCTGGGGGGTGGGGGTGATGGGAGACATGAGTGGGGGCCTGGTGGAGGCTGCCCCTGTACTGCTGGGGGGTGGGGGTGATGGGAGACATGAGTGGGGGCCTGGTGGAGGCTGCCCCTGGTGGCTGGGGGGTGGGGGTGCAGGGAGACATGAGTTGGACATGAGTGTGGGCCTGGTGGAGGCTGCCCCTGCACTGCTGGAGGGTGGGGGTGCAGGGGAACATGTGTGGGGTCCTGGTGGAGGGTGCCCCTGCACAGCTGGGGGTGTGGGTAATGGTAGAAATGAGTGGGGGCCTGGTGTAGGCTGTCCCTGCACTGCTGGGGGGTGGGGGTGGTGGGAGACATGAGTGGGAGCCTGGTGGAGGCTGCCTCTGGTGGCTGGGGGGTGGGGGTGGTGGGAGACATGAGTTGGACATGAGTGGGGGCCTGGTGGAGGCTGCTCCTGCACTGCTGGGGCGTGGGGGTGATAGGGGACATGAGTGGGGGCCTGGTGGAGGCTCCCCCTGGTGGCTGGGGGGTGGGGGTGGTGGGAGACATGAGTGGGGGCCTGTTGGAGGCTGCCCCAGCACTGCTCTGGGGGGTCGGGGTGATAGGGGACATGAGTGGGGGCCTGGTGGAGGCTGCCCCCTGCACTGCTGGGGGGTGGGGGTGATGGGAGACATGAGTGGGGGCCTGGTGGAGGCTGCCCCTGGTGGCTGGGGGGTGGGGGTGCAGGGGGACATGTGTGGGGTCCTGGTGGAGGGTTCCCCTGCACTGCTGGGGTGTGGGGGTGGTGGGAGACATGAGTGGGGGCCTGGTGGAGGCTGCCCTTGGTGGCTGGGGGGTGGGGGTGATAGGGGACATGAGTGGGGGCCTGGTGGAGGCTGCCCCTGCACTGCTGGGGGTGGGGGTGATGGGAGACATGAGTGGGGGCCTGGTGGAGGCTGCCCCTGGTGGCTGTGGGGTGGGGGTGCAGGGAGACATGAGTTGGACATGAGTGTGGGCCTGGTGGAGGCTGCCACTGCACTGCTGGGGGGTGGGCGTGGTGGGAGACATGAGTGGGGGCCTGGTGGAGGCTGCCCCTGCACTGCTGGTGGGTGGGGGTGCAGGGGGACATATGTGGGGTCCTGGTGGAGGGTCCCCCAGCACTGCTGGGGGGTGGGGGTAATGGTAGACATGAGTGGGGGCCTGGTGGAGGCTGCCCCTGCACTGCTGGGGGGTGGGGGTGATAGGGGACATGAGTGGGGGCCTGGTGGAGGCTGCCCCTGGTGGCTGGGGGTGATAGGGGACATGAGTGGGGGCCTGGTGGAGGCTGCCCCTGCACTGCTGGGGGGTGGGGGTGATGGGAGACATGGATGGGGGCCTGGTGGAGGGTGGGGGTGCAGGGGGACATGCGTTGGTGGGCAGTAGTGCAAGGTGACATGTGGGTTGGCTGGGGGGCATGGCAATGGTGGATGGGGTGCCTGCAGGGCATGTGCAGGGTAGGCCCCTGTGGTGTGGGCCACCTTCCGGGGCCGTGGAGGGTGTAGAGGGAACACCTGGGAGGACCCACACATGCAATTCATGTGTGGTGCTCCCCGCGCACCCCTGTAATACACGTACCCTGATGGAATCACGTGTGATACTTCCTGCGCACCCCTGAAATACACGTACCCTGCTGCTTTTGCGTGTGATACTTCCCGCGCACCCCTGGAATACACGTACCCTGCTGCTTTTGCGTGTGATACTTCCTGCGCACCCCTGGAATATACATACCCTGATGGAATCGCGTGTGATACTTCCCGCTCACCCCTGAAATACACGTACCCTGCTGATTTTGCGTGTGATACTTCCTGCGCACTCCTGAAATACACGTACCCTGCTGCTTTTGCGTGTGATAGTTCCCGTGCACCCCTGGAATACACGTACCCTGCTGCTTTTGCATGTGATACTTCCCGCACACCCCTGGAATACACGTACCCTGCTGTTTTTGTGTGTGTTACTTCCCACGCACCCCTGATGTACACGTACACAGGACAATCGCGTGTGGAACTTCCCGCCAACCACTGAAATACACGTTCCCTGCTTGGCGTTTGCTGTTTGCCAGCCCTGTGAACTGGTCCAGGGTTAGCGCAGCCCTTTGCAATGATTTGGGGATTTTGAAGGCTTTTCCTTACGCGAGGGTGTTCTTGGGGGCGAAACTGGCGCTGCTGCAGGGTCGCTGCGCCACTCTGCGCTACGGCTGGTTTCGGAGGCTAAAATCCATGAATATGCTGTGCGATGAAAAGGATTTTTTCGCATGCGGCTGGCGCAGTGTATCGCACGGGGACACTGTGGGCCAGCCGCGTGCGCCTTTTTTGTGTGAATTTCTATGAATTACCCTGTCAATATTCTCCCATGCATTCCAACACTACCTGTCTTCCGTTGCTCCTTCTGAAATCATACATCGAGGCCAATGCTGACTTTCCATTGTTTCCGTTTATATACATTTCTGCCTGCTCTTGCAATTCACGTTTTCTCTCCTTGCTAATCGCGCTACGAGTCACTCTCGCGCATCCACTTAGTCCGGTCCCGTCTCTTGTTTCAACAAATTCAAGTTCAATTACAGGAGTGGCAGTTGGGACAGAAACAATCTCTAGGGAGGGAGGTGCAGATCGGACAATGGGAACGGGCAGTATCTGTTGCGGTGCAGATTGGCTAACAGGAGGCGCTGAGTGTGCAGTCTGTGGCTGTGCTAGGATTTGAACAGTTGGGAGGGGCTGAGCAACCGGAGGAGGTTGAGTAACAGCTACTGACACGGTCTTTTGAGTTTCTTGCCTTGGGCCTTGCTTTGTGTCAGTCAATATTCTTTCTATCAATTTATCTGATCCATGCAATTCTCTTTGTGGATATATTGTTCTATACTCAACTGATCGCGTCTATTTGACTTTCTCAAACTATCACTCCACTCCTCCTCCTCTTTTTCTTCCGCTCTTTCTGATTTCGATTTATGCCTGCGCGCATGTTTCTCTCTACTTCTATAACGAAGCATAGCTTCCCTTCTCCAGTCCCTAATAATATCCAATGCCCCAGGGCGTTTTCTTTTGTATTAGCACATTTTCCAAATTGTCTATCCTATTCATCTCAAAACTCCCATGATTCAGCCACTGAAGGTCCTCCTGTTTTCTGGTTTGCCTATGCCAAATCTCACAAAACATTATCGCTCCCACACCGTAGTTCACATACATCTTCTACGCCAGTGTTCCCACAGGTGGCGCGACCTGGCCAGTTTCCAAAGATTGTCCGCCGCAGCGGAAAAATCCTGCTAACGTGGACAATACCCAGGCATGTTTTAACCTTTCCCTTGGTTAATTAACCTTACACTGGGTGTTTGATTTTGCAAAATCAACTCTCAACCAATATCAGGACTATTTCGAATCGGGATACAACTCACCTGATTAGTCAACTTGACTTCCAAGACACAATTTGTCCGTATACTGACGCAACCAATGACGTCGTGTCTGCGTATCTTGGCTCACTCTGCCTCGTTTCGGGACCCTCACCTCCTTGTTCTCTGGCTGGGCATGTCGATCAGGGATCAGATGTGTGCAGATCTGCATAGGAGTCTCATCGCTTACGCAGGGGTGCCCCGAACACCTCTTTATCCTTGCTCGATCGTCCCGTCCTCGCCGTTCTCTCTGCCTTCCTTATTTTACAACGTACACGATGGAACAAGTGGGGGAGGGTCCCTATTCGGGCGCCATCTTGAAGGGGCCCCTGGGGGACCCTTGCGTGAGGAAACAAGGCGCAATCGCCACACACAAACTGAAACGCCAGACACAAGGTTGTATTCCCAAAATCTAGAGTTTATTGCAAAGCAAATAGTCTCAGTTGGCCAACTGGGTCCCACGCCCCGCGACGTGTGTGTTACCAGTCCTCGGGGGATGCAAGAGAGAGAAAAACGTACATCAGTTACATATATATAAAACAAACATCTTGCAATCAGTAGTGTCACATCAAATACCGCCCCTTGTACATTTCCTTTGAATTGAGCACGATTATTGACAATGGTGACAAGTATGACACCTTAAACATTTATTTAGCAACTGTTTGCAGTTTTGTGAGACTGCAGACATGAGTCTTTGTTGAAAAGAACATAATGCTTCTGTTCTCGCTAGCAAGCTGCATGTGGGGGGGGAGAGCCACATTCCAGGCCTTCCTATCTCCTAGTTTCTATTTGGATCCTGGGGGTCAACTCGCTCTCCAGGACTCTACAGGGCTTGGGAAAGGGGGGCCGCAAAGAAGAGCACAATTCAAGTCATTTAATGTTAGTTTCTAACATTTCTACTGTGTTTTCGGGACTTGCTGGCACCTGCGGGATGATTAGGATGCCTCGCTGCATTTCTATCTGGGTTACTACGTTATATTTCAACATATCTCCCTTGGCCTTGCATTGTGCACTAGTAAAAGCAGAATATTATTTCAGCGAAGCATTTTAACAGAAAGCAAAAAGCAAATGTTAGAGAAAACAAAATGGCGATTTCAGTCGCTTTAAAATGGCCACACCTTAGTCAAGCTTATGGCTATATATTTCTAATACTAAATGCATGAGACGGTTGGTCTTCAGCCAACATAATGCATAGCCTTACGATCGAGGGGTGTCTGTTTTTCTGGATCGACAAGCCAACCCTGTTCTAGCTCTTATAGAATATGACAGATATAATCTCTCTATATGGTGGAACCCCAAGCTATGCAGGCTTCTGACTGCAAGGATCAATCAGGAACTATGGATTGTAAAAGACCAACAAGGAGCTAACTCTTGCTATGAGGAAGCAGATGCCTGGAACATAGCAGTGATCCAGGATCAGCTGCTTGCCCTGGCAAGGGAAACAAATACATTCAATGAAGGTGTACATCCCAACATATTTGTAAGTGAAATTAAAATGCTTAAACGACAAAAAAATATTGACCTTCGACAATTAAGAAAAGCAGCACATGTCATCAATATGTCTAGCTATAAATCAAGGCTGAAAGCAATTCAATTTGAGAATTATTTAAAGAAAAATCTAAGAATTATTCATGCCCTTGGTAGAAATAAACTAATATTGTAGTCAGCTATTTCAGTGACATGTGGTTCTCTTATTACAAATATCAGCTACCATGTGGTTTTGATTTATATCCTGTGGAGAAGATAACGGATGCAATTTCAGCAGCATGTCCATGGGATTTCATGGATATAATATGGGAATTGAATAAACGTAACTATTCTAAGGCATCGGGGCCGGACGGGATTCCCCCGTGTGTATTAAAGGATGATCCCCATATTTGGGCTAGAATCCTAAAAATGCGCTATGATATTATCTTTCAATCCAAAGTAATCCCGCCCTCATGGTTAACATCATAATTATCCCTTTACATAAGAAGGGATCAATTGAAAGACCTGAGAACTTCCGTCCAATCGCTCTAATCGATATTGCCGCCAAAGTGTTCGCTATATTAGTACTCAAAGATTTAAACACCTTTTTGGCGACACACCAGACTCTATCACGGTATCAAACAGGCTTTAGAAAATTGATGGACACACCCCTAAATGCCACGATTTTGGCGCCCCTACTGGCATCTGTAAAAAAATGATAAAAACAATACCATTTATATGGCTTGTATAGATCTTTCATCAGCGTTTGATAGTGTGGTTAGAGGGTTATTATGGCAAAAAATGCAACGGTACAACATTCCTCTAAACATCATAGCAACTATTGCTCTACTTCATGGCAAAACAAACTATCAAGTACGAATTGATGAATCTGGCCTCCTATCTGACAGAATTCCGGCAGACGTAGGGGTAAAACAGGGCTGCAATCTTTCAGCCGTGCTCTTTAATTTATACCTTGCGGATATTGATGAACTACGGTTACATTTTGACAGTTTTCCGGTCAGATTAGGAGATCTGCAAAAAAACTGGATCGCCTTTGCAGATGATGTGATTTTATTAGATTGCACACCATTTGGTTTGCAAATGAAACTCCAGCTATTCTCTGAATTTTGCAAATTACATAATTTGTCTACGAATACAACTAAATCGAACATCCTTGTATTTTCTAATAGGAAAAAAATGACTGATTTTCAAGGGAGTATAGAGAATAGTCCAATCCACTACACAATGGGAGTGACGTATTTGGGATACAATCTTATAAATACAAACTCGTTAACTATGTGGAAAAATACCATAACCATTAAAACGGCTCAATTTATGGCACAAATGAAGATTATTTGAAACAAATATTGTAAATTCTCCTTAATGCCAATAATTGACTTCTACTTGCTAAAAGTGGAAGCAACCATTTTATATGGTCTGGATCTCTGTCTGGCTGAAATTGTGGCAATTCTTAATAAGATCCAAGGTAATATCTGGAAGACTGTTCTTAGTCTACCTAAATGTTTGCCTAATGTCATCATTCTGCATGAGCTGGGTCTAAACTCACTGGGATCTAAGATGAAATGGAGAAGGCTCAGTAACTTTGGCAACATGTTAAATCCTCCACCAAACTGTCTTTATGAAGATCTAACTTTAATGATAGAAAACATCTTCACCTCCATCTATTTTAGCATTTAAGAATCAAATGCTGGACTTGTTAAAACTCATAGACATGGAACCGGATGATTTAATTTGGCGTCCTAATGTGGTAAAAAAGAAAATCTATCAGAATGGTTGGGCATCAATATCAGATCAGATTGGGACATGCAGTGCTTTCACTGAATACGCAAAATTTAGACATAAACACGGCCTAGATTACCGTATATTATTTGTTTTCCCTGTACCAGGCTAGGAATCTCTACCTGAGATATAGATTGAATTTATATCATACGTATGCCCGAATTAAACTCTGGAAGAATTCCAAGTAGATCATTAATTATGGTTCATGTCGATTTTGCCATAATAATATGGAGTCTGAGACCTTGAAACATCTGATTCTGGTTTGTCCATTTTTCAAAGATCGAAGAAATGTAACCTTGGGAAAGCAATTGGGAGATAGAACATTATGTTCTTCTGAAATGTTATGGTTGAAATGTATGTGGTGAAGGAGTAATAGTTTTGATTATTGGCTCATATCCAGTCCAAACTCAATGAATTAGACTTTTTGAACCGAGTGGAATGGTTATAGTGTGTTACGCTCACCTGGTATCCAAGGGGACGCCACCCAGCCCAGGGTGGATGATTTGCACTCTCGAACTGTCTCCCGGTCACTTGTTAAGGCCTCTGGTTAAAGATGGGTCTGCAATATAGGAGAGCTGGATTCAATACCAGATTGTCTTTATGTTTTCCCACCTCCCTTGGCCTCTACTCCTTCCTCCCCCTTAGGCCCTCTCCTGACCTTAATATTGTAAAAGGTGGATTATCCATCCTGCTCCTCGTGGCAGGGGCGCGTAGATGTGGGGGGCGGGCAGCAACCAAGTTACTTCACTGGTGCAAGCCCCTCTGTGGTAATCCAGGCCTGCTGCGACTCCGTAGATTTGCTTCTTTACAGTCTTTAAATGCAGTTCTTATGTTCCTCTTAGTTTGAATAATAATGTCTTGCTTCTTTCCTTTTAGGTATGGAAAGGTATTTTGGTGTTGTCATGCAGTTTGAAGATGAGCATGGGCTGGTAGGCGAACGCGTGGTGTGCGCGATGCTGTCCGGTGACTAATGTACGATGTGACTAGATGTACGATGATATTCTGCTATCTATAACAAGTCCTTCCAATTTCTTTCCACTTGATGTAACATGCAACGTAAGTATTGTTCGAGGGTTTGGTTTGTTCTATATGTTTGGCCATCTGTTTGAGGATGGTGACTTGTAGATAGTCGAATGTCAATTTGGGCCATTGAACAGAATTTCCTCCAGAAGTCAGATACAAACTGACTACCTTAATCTGAGATCAAGACCGATGGAAAGCCATGTAGCTGTACGATTTCCTCCAGGAATACTTTTGCTAAATTGGATGCATTTGAAAGACCCTTAAAAGGAATAAAGTGTGCCATTTTAGAGAACAAGTCTACAACTACTAAGATGGTGTTGAATCCTTGACTGGGAGGTAGATCTGTAATGAAATCAAGGGACAGTGTGTGCCATGGTGCGGGAGGAATTTCCAATGGTTGGAGAAGACCAGCTGGTTTCTGCTTTTGGGACTTGTTTTGTGCACACACAGTGCAAGATTGGATAAATTGTATGATGTCTTTACGCCATGTGGGCCACCAATAGTTTAGTTTGACTTTAGCTAGAGTTTTGGCAATTCCAGGATGTCCTTCAATCAGGGAGTTGTGATAATCCGAAATAACCTGCTCTTGTAAATCTTTACTTGGCAAGTATAGACGGTTCCTAAAATATGGTAACTGGTCTTTAATGGTGTAATGTTTTCCTTGAGTACACCACTCTTGTGAGAAAGTGGGATCCATTAAGAGTGGATTTTGTTTTGGAGTTCACCCTGTGTCAATGTTGTCGTAAAACCCAGGAGTTTGTCTTTTGGAATGATGGCTACTGGATCTGGAGTTATGTATACCTTCTCATCAACACCCATGCGGGACAAGGCATCAGCCTTTCTGTTTTGGACTCCTGGCCGGTAGGTGATCACATAGTCATATTCAGTGTTAGGGAGAATTCTCTGTTTAGGCTGAATTTCCTAACCTAGTGAGTCCCCCAGCAGCTTTGCTGGATTTTTGGGGTTTATTTTTTCTCCTGCCAAGAGTGAGACTCTTTTACCCTCACTCTTGGACATGACTTGAGAGTGTTTCTGTGACTTGCTATGTGCTTATGGGCTAGGGGGTATTTTTTCCCCATAGGCTATCATTGGTTTTTGAATGTGTGTTACACAGCACCCTCAGTGCAGTAACACTGGGGTGTCATAGAGACCCCCAAACATAGACTCCACACCCCGGGACTGACTACTGTCTCCCTGGGTCTGTAAAGTCACCATTGACTTTACTAGTCTTAACTTAGGAACTTAACCAGTACAAACCATCTTACTGTGGAAGTACTGGTAGGGGCAATTAGATTGCCCCTGGGTCTGTTGTCGAGGGGGTACTGTCCCGTCCCCCCTCGCCGGGTTCTGGCTGGTGGCAGTGGATACCACGGAAATATTCCACCGGAATATTTCCCAATGGGATTTCCCATTGTTTTTAATGCACCACTTTTTGGTGCAATGTTAAAGATACCGCCGGTTTATTTATTTAATATAAATTCACCGGTTGGGATTTTTTGCCAGAACTCGCCGCCAAAATGGCGTCTAGGTTCACTTCAGTAACCCTGAACCCGAGTCGAGCCTTTATTCCACTTTTGGCGGGCTTCTGCACAGAAGCCCTCCACAGTGGTGCCATTCTGTCTGGGTACCACAGGGGGTGTGGGAGGGGGTTTAGGCACCCTGGACTGAGTTGCCTTGCCAACTCATGTCGCACTCTGGTGTGATTGGCCCAAGTGGTGAGCCACCCCGCTCACCACTTAGCATGTTTGAGTGACAGCTAGGCTGTATGAATGGGGGTTTGCTGCATAAAAGCAGGGTTTTTGGGACTGGTTCTTCAGAAGTCGCCACAGGACCTAAGAAGCCGAAGAGGGAGAAGCCGAGCCGACCTGCCAAGACGACACCACCTGTGGAGCCCTGCCGAACCGTCTCACCACTTTTTCCGACGACAGAGGAGATCTTCCGCCGGAGAGTCTCCTTCCCTTAACTGGTGGGGACAACCAGTTGCTGCCTTCTTTTCACCGTCCCGAAGCATCTCGTGGCTGCCTTGCCTGTGCAAAGCACCCCGGCAACCGGGATACCACTTTTTACCTCAACCGCGAAAGAGGGGTAAAATCCTTTGTGACCGGAAAACTCCATGGCTGGTCTCATCCCTGGTAGTGCAACGACCTTCAGCTTTCCTCCACGTCGAGATCACCTCTTCCTCTGGACGACGCCGCAACTTGCACCCACTACCAGGAACAACTACCACCGCTGGAGGATCCTTCCCACTTTTAAAGGTACTGTGTTCCGCCCGATTGTACGGGGTAGATTTAGCCCTTGGCTCTCGCACCTGGGTAAGCCTGGGACACCCTAACTAAACTTTTTCTAAATTCAGTAAAACCTTTTCTACTCACCTGCAAAGACTTGTGACATTGTGTGATCTTGGGCATATTTTCGCCTGGCTCTCTCTAAAGCGGGCCACAAACCAATTCTCCTTGTTCCACAATTGACTGCCTTTTCTAACCTTATGTGAAAAGTGTTTTACCTTGCTGCTTTCATTACTTCTGCTTTTTCCCTCCCTTTTCTAATAACTTGTTAGAGTGCAATCTGACGTTAAGCGCTCACCTCTGTTTGGAAATAAGTGGTGTTAACTTAGACGTGTCCAACAAATGACTAGGGATGTACATATAAGTAATAGTGACTGTGTTTTGACTTACTTACCTTTTTCTGTGCTAGTGTAATTTATGAGTGTGCCTTTAAAATAAATAAGTATATACTTTTACACCTAGCTCTGGTCAGTGTTTGCTTGTACTACTGTGCCTCTGTACCTATCCTGTATCCTCTATATACTGCCTAACTCTTCTTGAGGGAAGTCTGACTGCTCAGCCACAGCTACCACAGTGAATCTGTGTGGTACAGACTGCTACCAAGTGGGTTTACTGCCAACACCTGTAATCTTAAATCTTTTGCAGTGGTCCCAGAGGGAACTGCACAGGTTTCTGCTTAACATTCAGCAAAGAAAAGACCCCACCGCAGTTGACGGGATGATGGAGACTTTGATGTTTTTAGTTATTGCAGGTTTCAATGATCAGTTATGACCGTGACAGTATGTCTAGCACCAAGGAGATAGTGTCGCCATGCCTTGAAAGCTGATTTTATAGCCAAGAGTTCTTTGTCTGTGATAGCATAGTTGAGTTCGGGAGGTGAAACTTTTCATGACCAGAAGGCCACAGGGTGTAACTGGCCAGTTCCTGGGTCCCTTTGTGAGAGAACAGCTCCCATAGCCATGCTAGAGGCATCTGTTCCAACTATTTAAGGGAGATCTGGGTGAGGTTGCCATAGAACTGGAGCAGAAGTGTATTTTTTCTTAAGTTCTTGAAAGGCCTTCTCTGCTTCTTCAGTCCAATGGAACTTTTTATTGTTTTTTTTCTCAATCGTGATGTAATTGGATGCACTATTTGGGGAAAATCTGGGATGAATCGGCGGTAAAAGTTTGCAAAGCCCAACATACTCTGGATTCCTTTAAATGAAGTTGGTGACGGCCAGTTAAGAATGGCATCTACCTTGTGCCTATCCATTCTGATACCTTTTGTTGTGAGGATAAAACTGAGGAACTCCACTTCGGTGACATGAAAAGAGCATTTTTCAAGTTTAGCATACAGTTTATGTTGGCAGAGTTTAGTAAGGACGGAGCGGACATGCCTGACATGGTCTTCTTTTGTAGCAAAATACACTAAGATGTCATCAATGTAAACCAGGGCGCAAACGTCGATTAACTCCCGCAAAACATCATTCATTAACTACTGGAATGCAGCAGGAGCATTGCAAAGTCCAAAAGGCATTACCTGGTATTCATACAAGCTGTATTTGTTACAAAAGGCGGTTTTCCATTTGTCTCCTTTCTTCACTCAAACAAGATGGTACAGCCCCCTAAGGTCCAATTTGGTATAGATTTGGGCGTCTTTGACTTGATCCAATAATTCAGGAATAAGGGGCAGTGGATAACGTTTTTTTACTGTGATCTGGTTTAATGCGCGATAGTCGATGCAAGTCCTCAAATCTCCTTCCTTCTTTGGTAAGAAGAATAAGGGACTGGCTGCCGGTGATTTAGATGGGCGGATAAATTCATTTGCCAGGTACTGATCAAGATAAGATTTCAAATGGAGGTTTTCTGGTTCCGTAAGTGCATAGATTCGACCACAAGGAATTTGCGCACCAGGTATGAGGTTGATCTGACAATCGTAGGGCCTGTGCGGTGGTAGAGTATTGGCTTGTTCTTTCTGGAACACGTCCTGAAAATCTTGGTATTCATTTGGTAGAGTACTAGTCACACCTAGTACAATCGCCACAGTACTGGGAGTAGCAGATGTACATAAGTCTGTTTTCCCCTTTTCTTGGTAATAACAGGTGCGAGCACAATCATCGGAAAAGGCCAACTTCTTGGCAAGCCAATCTATTAGAGTGTTGTGAGCTACCAACCATGGCATCACTAAGATTAGTCGAAACTGAGGAGCTTTGATGAGTTTGAATGCAATAGATTCTCGGTGTCCATCCTGGCACAGTAGGGTTAGTGCTGCTGTGCATTGGGTTACTGGTCCCGAAGCTATTTCTGTCCCATCAACTGTAGTAACTTTGTCAGTAGTCGACTTAGAGCATAAGGGTAGCCCCATCTCTGCTGCCAGATCTTGGTCTACATAATTCGAAACTGCTCCGCTGTCTATGTATGCTTCGACAGCATGCATCTGAGACGGTTGTTGATGATTGATCAAAATTACTGGTAATGCAAAGTGTGAGGTCTGTGGCTCATCCTTCTCGCTCGACAAGCGGACCTCTATGCTGGCCGGGCTTGGTAGTTTTCTGACTCCTTGTTATTATCTTCCTTTACTGTGGCTCCAATAGTTCTCCTTGGTGGTTTCACTGGACATTCTTTGAGGAAGTCGCCTGATGTTCCGCAATATAAGCATAATTGCTGTTGCCTTCTCTTGTCTCTTTCAGTTTTAGTTAAAGGGGGTCATACACCTCCGATTTGCATGGGTTCTACCGTGTTTTCCAATGTACGTGGAACATTATCCTTTGACCAGACATACACAGCTCGAGTGTCTACCCTTATCCGGTCCGCTTTTCGGTCTTGTAATCTGTGATCTAATTGCACTACAAGGTTGATGAATTCTCCACAGTCTTTAGGTGGGTTAACCACTTGAGCAAGTACATCCTTTAGTTCCCCTCGTAGACCCCGATGAAATAGTGTGGTCCTTTTTTCCTCAGGCCACCCAGCTTCAACGACTAGTCTATTAAATGTTGCTATATATGTAAGCAAGTCTTGACTTCCTTGACGGAGTGACAAAAGGTTGTTGTCTAATGCTTGGCCTTGGGTATGACGAGCAAAGAGTTTTTCCATTTCCATCTGGAAACCCAAAAAGTCATGTAATAACAGGTTATCCTGATTTACCAATGGAACCGACCAATCCGCAGCACTGCCACTCAGATATGACAAGACAAAAGCAACCCGCGCTTGGTCGTTAGGAAAAGCCCCAGGTCTGCAAAGGAAATGAAGACGACACTGGTTCAAGAACGTTGCATACTTCTTGGGGTCTCCTGTAAATCGTTCAGGGGGAGCTAAAGGAACTGCCCCAGGAAGGGTTATTTGTACTGGATTGGTGGAAGAAGTTGGTACAGGTGCTGGCGGTATGTTACCAGGCAATGGGGTCTGTCCTGCCTGTGATTGGAGCAATTGTCTACTTATTTCATCGCTACGATCCTTAGTAACAATCAAATCCCTCCTAAGAGCGCTGGTTTCTTGCCTGGCTGAATGCACTTCAGCGCGTAATTGTCCCAACAACTGAACTAACTGGTCAGTCTCTGAAGTCTCCATGACGCCCAGGTGGATAATATTATTGAGGCTTTGCGTTCTGTTACGCTCACCTGGTATCCACGGGGACACCACCCAGCCCTGGTTGGATGATGTGCACTCTCGAACCCTCTCCCGGTCCCTTGGTAAGGCCTCTGGTTAAAGATGGGTCTGCAATATAGGAGAGCTGGATTCAATACCAGATTGTCTTTATGTTTTCCCACCACCCTTGGCCTCTACTCCTTCCTCCCTCTTGGGCCCTCTCCTCACCTTAATATTGTAAAAGGTGGATTCTCCGTCCTGCGCCTCGTGGCAGGGGCGCGTATCTGTGGGGGCGAGCAGCGACCAAGTTACTTCACTGGTGCTAGCCATCCTGTGGGAATCCAGGCCTGCTGCGACTCCGTAGATTTGCTTCTTTACAGTCTTTAAATGCAGTTCTTATGTTCCTCTTAGTTCGAATAATAATGTCTTGCTTCTTTCCTTTTAGGTATGGAAAGGTATTTTGGTGTTGTCATGCAGTTTGAAGATGAGCATTGGCCGGTAGGCGAAAGCACGGTGTGCGCGATGCTGTCCGGTGACTAATGTACGATGCGCAGTGCTGTTTCGCCTTTTATATTGCTAACCTGTGTCTTTTCTCTCCTAGCAGGTTGCAATGTTCCTCGCCGAGTGCCGTAATGTTCCAGCAATGATACTGACCAGGAGATGACTACCCAGGTAATAATTTTGTGGCTTTCTTCATTCGGGAGGAAACATGAGTAAACGCTTACTAATGCTGTCTTTCTTTCTCCTCTTTCCAGGTTATGGTATTCCAGGATGCATGCGGTGCCGGATGATGGAGTTTGTACCTTCAGGTGAGTGGAAATGAAGTCGGCGATGGATTGAAGACAGGATACTGATCCAGGTAAGTTTCGTATTGTTCTTTCTCTCTCTGCACGTCCTTGGTTTCAGGTAAACTGGCATCAAAGAACTGGACAAGGTGAGCGTTACGCTGCCCACAGCAGAATAATGCAAAGCATGTTCTGCTGTTTGGGTGCGGTTTAAATAATCTCAGGTAAAGTAGTCCAGGTAAAATAGTCCCAGGCCTGCCACACCCAAAGTAGTCCAGGTAATGTAGTCCCAGGCCTGCCACACCCAAAAGACTAGACCGCATAGCTCAGTTCCTTGTAACTGAGCTATGTGTGTGCCTCCATGTTGGCTGAACCCCCCCAAGTTAAATAGTCCCAAGTAAATATTCCCATTCTAATGCTGGTCTGAATGATGGTCATGAGCCTGGCGCCAAAAGCGCCAGGACGGACTCCAAGAGAGTCTTGGATGAGGTTTTAAGGCCTTTGACCTGGCCCTAACTGGAAGGCTGACTTGCCAGTGAGGGACAGGGGCAAGGGTCATGACATAGTGCTTTAGAGTGATGAATTTTTTGGAGTGAACTTGAAAAGTGTATGTCATTGCTACCAGTAGGCCAGGACTACCATCTCTATTAGACATTCAGGTAATCCGGATTAGACAAACGTTAAGCAATTCTCATGTTATATAGGCCAACTTTAATAACGAGATCCAATATATGATCGGGGCCTTTGTTGATATGTGAAAAAATAAGTATGCATATCGTTATTTGGCCCTTGTCAATATGTATTGGAAATGTATAACATATGATGAAGATAACATATGATGAAGATACATGATGAAGATACATGAAGCGGAAAGTGATGATCCTTAAGAAATATTGTCAGATTGATGGATATGTTGGACGTATAACCATGAGTTGTGAAATTTGAATGGGGCTTTATCTTGTATATGAAAAAAAACCTCTGTATACTGTCATTTTGTCCTTTGACAATATGAGTTGGAATTGATTACAATATGAAAAGGACACTAACTCTGTTCTATTTTAAGATAGTTGTATGGAGAAAAGAGCTGTATTTTAAGAAACATTGGGCCTCATTATGAGTCTGGCGGTAACAGAGGCGGTAAAACTGCCTGGTTACCGCCAGACTCATATTACCATTCAGCCTCCGTGACTCCCGGAAACACCAGGATATTACGACCCATCGGACTCAATGGGAATGGGGAAGTGGAAACACCGGCACCATCTCGGTCAGACCTGGCGGGAACATCACCTCCCACCTGCAGGAGTCGGAATCGGGCGGTCCGGAATTAACAGTGGCGGCGGGTTTACCGGAGCCATCCTCAAACAAGAATTCAAGAACCACAAAGAACACCCGGTTGCCTTTTTTTCCAAGACCCTCTCAGGGGAGGAGTGCAACTACTCAATATTGGAGAAAGAGCTGATCGCTATTAAATTAGCTTGTGCTGAATAGAGACACCTACTCCTTGGTGCCCGGACACCCACCGAAGTATGGACTGATCATCGGAACCTAATGACATTACAGAACCATGCATGCCAGAATAGCAGGCAGGCACGGTGGGCACATTCCTTCTCACATTATCTCCTGGTGATGACTTACATCCCTGGAACCAGAAATGTAATTGCAGATCTCCTATCCCAGAATGGCTACAACAATACTGAAAGGGTGCCTCATGGGAAGATGTTTCCTACCATATCCTTTGTATGTTTTATTGAGACCTGGTTACAACAATTAAAAAGAGAGACAGTCGGGGAGCCCCTAGCGGCAGAACCCAGGAAGATACTTAACCTCCAAAATGGCTTGTTCGACCACCAATCTGCTGTCTTTGTGCCATCTTGTGCATTTCATCTCAAAATCCTGGAATTAGGTCACAATTCTTTGGTAGCTGGTCATCGAAGCCACAAGGCTACCTTACAACTGATAGGACATTATTTATGGTGGCCTGCTTTCTCCAAAGACGTTAAGGAATATGTCAGAACCTGTGTGACCTGTGCCCAGAACAAGACACCCCACCAGTTGCCCATTGACGACTTTGTTCTCCTTGTCACCAGCTCGTACCTGGCAGAAGATATTGACAGACTTTATTGTGGATCTCCCAGAGTCCCAAGGATGCACTGTGATCATGGTTACGGCGGATACATACACCAAGTTGGCACATTTTTCTGGTTTACAATAGATTCCTATGGCAGAAGGCATGAGTGCTGTTTTTCTCAAAGACATATTTCGTTTGCACTATCTCCCAGAGGTGATACTTTCCGACCGCTGTTTTCAATACACCTCAAAGTTCTGGGCTGACGTGTAAAAAACGAGGTATTTCTAGGGTTATGTCATCAGGTTGTCATCCCTAGATCAACGGCCAAACTGAGCACCTGAACCAAACCCTGGAGCAGTATTTGAGGTGTTTCACCAACCTCTCCCAGGATAACTGGTGTTCGTTGCTGCCCCTTGCAGAATTCTCATACAACGCGGTTCATACTGCTCTTGGCAAATCACCTTTCATTTGCTCCTATGGATACCATCCCACTTGGTTTGCTAGGATCGTTCCAGGGTTCACCCCGTCCCCTCCGTGGAACAGCATTTGGAACACCTCCATGTGGTTCAACAAGGGACCCTTCAGGCCCTACACTATGCCCAAAGCAGCGTGACAAAATTTGCCAACTGTAAAAGAAGAGACATAGGCAGTTACCAAGCAGGGGAACTGGTACAGCTTTCTTCCAATCATCTTCCTAGAAGACTGAAACCCCGAAGTTCTCTCCAAGATATTTCAGTCCCTTCAAGATTCTCAGATGCATTAATCATGTGGCCTACAAACTAAGGTTGTCCTCTACGTGGAGTCGAATACACCCTGTATTCCACATTTCGTTGCTAAAGACATTCCAGGGGAGACTCCACAAGGATATAATTCCTCCTTATGAAGACAAAACCGAGGAATATGAACTGAACAAGATCTGTGACTCCAGGTACTATCATGGAACTTTACAGTATTTGTTTGACTGGAAAGATTATCCCAGTTCTGAACGGTCTTGGGAATCTTCAAAGAATATATATGCCTTGCGATTGGTTCACCGGTTCCATCAGCAAAACCTGTGAAAACCAGGAGAAACCAGGTACAGAAGGGGGCATGATGCCATGAGGCTGATCAGCTGGCGCTTGTGTGACATGGTTTCCTTATCATGGCACTTCCATTTCTTGCCCTGATCCAAGATGGCATCTGGATACCTCAAACACGCTCTTATGTCATCACGTGTGCGTGCAGTGACCGCCCGTTATCCGGAAATAAAACAGTAACAGACACATTGCAGTTGCCCTACATTGCTCTACAATGTGTTGCGCTCTTATCCTCTGTGCTTCTGCCTTTCCTTGAACTCATTTTGTCCTGGTTTCCCGTGCCTCGCGTTTAATCCTGGTTGCGCTTGGCACCTCTTGCGGCCAGGCCCCCACTCTTTCTCCTTTATTCCTGGACTTCATAATGTTTTCCCTTTTTCTTCCCTTCTCCCGCGTACTCTCCTGCCTGCTTTTGTCACACGCCGAAGGAACTGGCGTGTGTGGACCAAGTGGCGCTTGGACGGCCATTATTCTCCCCACCACGTTGTTTCCCACGTTGCATTGTGACGGTCTACAGCCCCGGGCGCGAGACGCCTTTTTCCGTCAGCCGCGACTGGAAGCCTACGCGTTGCAACCCATTCGCGTTAGGCTCCGGGTGAAACGCTGACATTGTTTTCCTCGCTCCGCTGTGTTGTGTCTTCGCTTCAATTTGCTCTCCTTTCCTGGGCATTCTGTGCCTTGCTCTTTTGTGCTCCCTCCTCGCTTTTCTTGGTTATTTTCCTTTTCTCTGTCTATCGCATTTCTGATGCGACTTTTTTTCCTTCCTCTTCCTCTTACTTGTTATTTCTTGTGTTTGTTCAGCTCGGTTCCGCCTCTACTGCAATTTGATTGATCCTTGTATTTCTCCTTACTGTTTCCATTTTTCCTTTCTTTTTTTTATTATTCAGTTTGCTTTTTGGTCCGCAACCTCTGCAGACCTTTTCTTCAGCACGTGTGCTACTTGTATTTGGATTCCTGGCTCCACCTTCAGTTTGAAAAGTAACAGCCTCTGGAACCTTTTCTTGTTTTGCCCAGAGAGGGTTTTTTTGTGCCGTCAGGCTTTTTCCCCCAAATTGTTTGTTCCGGAAGAGGGTCCCCCAGACTTCTCTGTCTTAAGGTCAGAGTGGCTTCCTTTCGGGGCAGACCTTATCTGCTAACCAAAAAAAAGGCTCTGTGGAAAAAAGAAGTTTGTGCGCCCAGTGGACTCCGAGACTTCAGGTGAGGAGGAGGGTGACTGGTGTGACCAGGAATCGGGGACTACTACAGCTGATATGGACTGCTTTTGCTGCTTCCTTCAAGTCCCTGGTAGCTGGTCCTCTTGCTCTGCGCTTCAGAGCCTCGTAGGACCTATTCTGTCACCGCCATTGGAGATT
The DNA here is from genome assembly GCF_040938575.1 of Ambystoma mexicanum. NCBI lineage: Eukaryota > Metazoa > Chordata > Amphibia > Caudata > Ambystomatidae > Ambystoma > Ambystoma mexicanum. The sequence goes on from NW_027182446.1 coordinate 1,756,314, forward strand.
CATTCTTCCCTCCTCATACTTGCGCAGCAGATTCCTTCTGCTAGTTCTGTTACTTGGCCTTCTTTCACATCCTCAAAGACTCTTCCTGGGATTGTGCCACTTGGACTCTCTACTCTGCAACTTGTTTAATTTTTTTCACCCTTCTTTTTTCCCTGGGACCTGGCTCTCGGGGCAGCCACCGTACTTACCTGTATTCTACTAACCAGGTTGCACAGTGGCTACCTGTAAGGACAGGCCTTAGCTCTTCACACCAAAGGATTCCAGAAGCAAAGAGGTGAGGACTGATCAAGGCACCGGGGCATGGATATTTGTTCCAGATGGGCCCACTCACACAGGATCTTGTCCCTAATTTCCGAAATTAAGGGAAGGCCCAGTTTAGGAGAATGTTTGTACTGACGACAGAAGGCCTCTGCAGCCCGTTCCACCACAGATGGCGCCTGAGAACACATGGAGACTTAGATCTGGTCCATTACCAGTTGGACCTCTTCCTGGTCCAAGTATTTCCCAGTGGTCTCCTCGTCCTCAGAGAAAGGGGAGGCAGTAGAGGCAGAAGAACAGGAAGATGAAGCATCCGGGGCAAGCTTAGACACCCCCAGACCTGCATTGGAAACACCAGGGGCATCCACCTTTCTCTTCTTAAAAGGCCTGGACGCAGAAGAAGAAGCCTCCTCAGAATGGTGCCGCTTAGAATTGTGATTCCTCATCTTAGAATGCAGCCGTGGAAAGAAGGAAACACCTCCCGAGGCAAGCAATCCATTTGAAAAAAAGTCTGGGAGGGGTCAGAAGCCCCGCAACTTCCTCCCCGCCCACACTCACTATTGACCCGAGGCAGGGCATGTAACCTCCCCATCCCAGCCCCAGAAGCGATGACACACCGGGAGGCCAACCACAACACCCGGCAGGCGGAGGGCACTGGAGACCTCTGCAGGACCCCACAACCCTGCAGTGGATCCAATGGGCATCCATGCACCCAGTAACACTCCAAGCCCCGCAAAGGAGCAACTGAACTAGGGTTGCCAGCTATTGTGCTCACGAGCCCCACAAGGAGAGGATACACCAGTTCCGGCAGGAACAAAAGAACTGCCTTGGATTGGGTAAGTGGGAGGTTATACCTCCTGGGTGGGAGGGGCCAGAAGAGGCCAGCTTGTAGAAATGAGTTCCAGTGAGCATGGACATACTCAAAGGTAAGTATTGGGACGAGGAAGAGGAACTTGGAGGTAATGCTCTAACAAGAGACACTCATAATACAACTCTTGAGTGGCTTGACCTCAAAGAAAGTATTGCGAACTTGAAGGGAATCATTTCTTTCACATATCTGAAATACATAACAACATTATGAGGCACCTGGCAGGGACATTTTCTCAAAAAAATCAGGAGAATGCTTTTTTCCAATTGGGTATGAATTATTTTAGGAGGGAGAAAGTAAATAATAGCAACATTGTTATTAAAAGAACTGTATGTCTCCCACCTAAATCGGGAGGGTTGGCATGTTTTTTATTTGGTGAAGATATAGTGTAGCTAAGTAACGTACATGCCAACCCTGCTGATGTAGGCACGAGACTACAGATTAAAATATATATATATATATATATATATATATATATATATTTATATTCAGGGAAAAAACTTTGTTAAAGGGACGTTATGGTTAAGTTGCGCTGCTAAAAACCTTTCAAATTCAGTGAAAAAACTTTCTTAAAGGGACGTTATGGTTAAGTTGCGCTGATAAAAACCTATGAAATTCAGTGCAAAAACTTTGTCAAAGGGACGTTATGGTTCCAAGTAAAACCGAAAAACCCTTGAAATTCGCCAGTTATGGTAAGCTAAGCAACCATAACTCACGCCACCACCGTGCACTGCTAAGACTAACACCCAGGACTTCAAAGATGACCTCACAGTGGGGGTGCTGGGAGACGTTAATGACCTCACAGTGGGGAAGGCGTTAATTACGCCACCGTAAATTACGGTGGCGTAATTAACAACAAGGTCCCTTAGCGCCATGGATTTTAACACCTGCTAAAAGCAGGTGTTAAATCCTCCATGGCGCTAAGGGACCTCGGAATCAGGCGGTAAGGATCAGCGCTGTTTACGCCGCCGTAAACCCCTTACCGCCTGGTTCGTAATGAGGCCCAATGTGTTCTATGGGCTATGGGGTCTTTTACTCCATAGGGTCTCATATGTTTTTCTATGTGTGCTACCCCGCACCCTACGTGCCGTAACACTGGGGCGTCCTAGCGGACCTCCATCATAGACTCCATACCCGGGGACTGACTACTGTCTCCCCGGGCATGTAAAGTCACCATTGGCTTTACTAGACCTAAATTTACTAACAGAACTAGTACATACCATCCTATTGTGGACGTACTAGTAGGGGTAATTCCATTACTCCTGGGTCTGTTATTCGAGGGGGCACTGTCCCGTCCCCCCTCGTAGAGTTTTGGCTGGTGGCAGTGGAAACTACTTGTTATATTTGACCCCGAATATAACCCTATGGGATTCTTCCCATTGTTGGAGATTGATACCTTTTTCCTTATCAATCTCTAACATACCACCGGTTTACTTATCTTAAATAAGTCTATCGGATGGTATTTGCTGCCAGAACTTGGTTTTTAAAATGGCGTCTGTGTTCGTCTCTGTGACTCCTAAACCAAAGGTTGAGCCCTTTGTTCCACTTTTGGCGGGCTTCTGTACAGAGACCCTCCAAAGTGGTGCCATTCTGTCTGGGTTACCACAGGGGTGTGGGAGGGGTTTAGGCACCCTAGACCGAGTTGCCTTGCCAACTCCGGTCGCACTCTGGTGTGATTGACCCAAGTGGTGAGCCTCCCCGCTCACCACTTAGCATGTTTTGAGTGACAGCTAGGCTGAATGAATGGAGGTTTTCTGCATAAAAGCAGGGCTTTTGGGACTGGATCTTCAGAAGTCGCCACAGGACCTAAGAATCCGACGAGGGTAAAGCTGAGCCGACCTGCAACGACGACACCTCCGGTGGAGCCCTGCTGAACCGACTCACCACTTCCCGATGACAGAGGAGATCTCCCTGCCGGAGAGTCTCTTCCCCTGACTGGTGGGAACAACCAGTCCCCTTTGCTTTTTCTTCGCTCCAGGCACAGTGGTCGAATTGCCTGGGCAGAGCCCTCGGCGACCGGATAGCCACTACCCCTGTACCGCGACCAAAAGGTGGTGCCTTGTGACGGAGCACTCCGCGGCTGGTCTCTTCCCTGGTGGTGCAACGATCTTCAACTTTCCTTCGACGACGAGATCCTCTCTTCTCTTGGCAAAGACGGACGTGCATCCACCACCAGGAACAACTGCCCCCGCTGGAGCTGTCTCTCCACAAACAAGGTACTGTGTCCGCCTGGCTTCCCTTGTTGCCGGATAGAGTGAGGTGTCTTAATCCTCGCCTCTCCATAGGGTCGCCTCCAAGCTTTCTCTAGCGTGTTGTTCTGAACTGATCCAATCTGCCGATAACATTTTGCTACAAAGATTCGAACGCATTTCCACTAAGATACTTTTTGGGACATATTTCGCCTTGCCTCTCTCCGAGTGGGCCTGGCCTCTGAACTTTTGGAATCTACAGTGGTTCTTGTCTTCTTGCCTTGCACCTTTGTTCTTACAAGTATTGGTATCAAGTTGATTTCTTAACCCGCCTTTTCTCTCCCCTCCTAACGTATACTAGAGTGCCATCTAGGTTAAAGCATACACCTCTGTCTGCAAATAAGTGATGCCGTTGAACCTAGACTTGTCGAACTATTGTTAGGGGGATTGATCTTTTTCTGATAGTAATTGCGATTGAAGTTGTTTGCCATATTAGTGCCAGAGTGTTTTACATAGATGTGTCGTTATAAATAAATACCTTTATATCTTTACACCGAAGGCTTGTTGCGTGTTTGCTTGTCTTACTGTGTAGAATTGCCCTATTTTGTATACTCCACATACTGTCTAACTCTTCTTGAGGGAAGTCTGACAGCTCAGCCACAGCTACCAAGTGAATCTGTGTGGTACGGACTGCTACCAAGTGGGTTTACTGCCAAACACCTGTAGTCCTAAATCTTTTGCAGTGGTCCCAGAGGGAACTGCACAGGTTTCCGCCTAACAACCCCCACCCCCCAGCATCCAGGGGCACCCTCCACCAGGCCCCCACTCCTGTCTCCCAGCACCCCCACCCCCCAGCACTGTGGGGCACCCTCCACCAGGCCCCCACTCATGTCCCCCTGCACCCCCACCCCCCAGCACTGTGGGGCACCTTCCACCAGGCCCCCACTCATGTCTCCCTGCACCCCCACCCCCCTGCATCCAGGAGCACCCTCCACCAGGCCCCCACTCATGTCTCCCAGCACCCCCACCCCCCTGCATCCAGGGGCACCCTCCACCAGGCCCCCACTCATGTCTCCCTGCATCCCCACCCCCCACCAGTCAGGGGCACCCTCCACCAGGCCCCCACTCATGTCTCCCAGCACTCCCACCCCCAGCACTGTAGGGCACCCTCCACCAGGCCCCCACTCATGTCCCCCTGCACCCCCACCCCCCAGCATCCAGGGGCACCCTCCACCAGGCCCCCACTCATGTCTCCCAGCACCCCCACCCCCCAACACTGTGGGTCACCCTCCACCAGGCCCCCACTCATGTCCCCCTGCACCCCCACCCCCCAGCATCCAGGGGCACCCTCCACCAGGCCCCCACTCCTGTCTCCCAGCACCCCCCTGCATCCAGGGGCACCCTCCACCAGGACCCCACTCATGTCTCCCAGCACCCCCACCCCCCAGCCGTGCGATTTGCCTGGGTACGTGTACTCCAGGGGTGCGCGAGTAGTCTCACACGCGATTCCATCAGGGTACGTGTATCATGGGTCTGTGTGAACTTCCACACGCGATACCAGCAGGCTCCGTGTATTTCGGTGTGCGGGGGAAGTTTCATATGCAAATTAGCAGGGTACGTGTATTTCGGTGTGCGCGTGAAGTTCCACACGCAATTTCAGCAGGGTACGTGTACTCCGGGTGCGCGGCAAATTCCACACTCGAATCCAGCAGTCTACATGTATTTTGGGGGTGCCGGGGAGTCCCACACGTGAATTGGCTTTGTGGGTTCTCCCAGCTGTTCCCTCTACACCCTCCACAGCCCCTGCAGGCGGCCCACACCACAGGGGACTACCCTGTACCCCTGCACATGTCCCGCAGGCAGCCCATCCATCATGGCCATGCCCCTCAGCCAACTCACATGTCACCTTGCACTACTGCCCACCAACGCATGTCTCCCAGCACCCCCAAACCCCACCAGTCAGGGGCACCCTCCACCATGCCCCCACTCATGTCTCCCTGCATCCCCACGCCCCAGCACTGTGGGGCACCCTCCACCAGGCCCCCACTCATGTCTCCCTGCACCCCCACCCCCCTGCATCCAGGGGCACCCTCCACCAGGCCCCCACTCGTGTCTCCCTACCTCCCCACCCCCACCAGTCAGGGGCACCCTCCACCAGGCCCCAACTCATGTCTCCCAGCACCCCCCTGCATCCAGGGTCACCCTCCACCAGGCCCCCCCTCATGTTCCCCTGCACCCCCACCCCCCAGCATCCAGGGGCACCCTCCACCAGGCCCCCACTCATGTCCCCCTGCACCCCCACCTCCCACCAGTCAGGGGCACCCTCCACCAGGCCCCCACTCCTGTCTCCCAGCACCCCCACCCCCCAGCACTGTGGGGTACCCTCCACCAGGCACCCACTCATGTCCCCCTGCACCCCCACCCCCCAGCATCCAGGGGCACCCTCCACCAGGCCCCCACTCCTGCCTCCCAGCACCCCCACCCCCAGCACTGTGGGGCACCCTCCACCAGGCCCCCACTCATATCTCTCTGCATCACCAGGCCCCCACCAGTCAGGGGCACCCTCCACCAGGCCCCCACACATGTCTCCCAGCACCCCCACCCCCCTGCATCCAGGGGCACCCTCCACCAGGCCCCCACTCATGTCTCCCAGCACCCCCACCCCCCAGCATCCAGGGGCACCCTCCACCAGGCCCCCACTCATGGACCCTGCACCCCTACCCCCCAGCATCCAGGGGCACCCTCCACCAGGCCCCCACTCATGTCTCCCAGCACCCCCACCCCCAGCACTGTGGGGCACCCTCCAACAGGCCCCCACTGATGTCCCCCTGCACCCCCACCCGTCAGGGGCACCCTCCACCAGGCCCCCACTCATGTTCCCCTGCACCCCCACCCCCCAGCACTGTGGGGCACCCTCCACCAGGCCCCCACTCATGTCTCCCAGCACCCACACCCCCAGCACTGTGGGGCACCCTCCACCAGGCCCCCACTCATGTCCCCCTGCACCCCCACCCCCCAGCATCCAGGGGCACCCTCCACCAGGCCCCCACTCATGTCTCCCAGCACCCCCACCCCCCAGCACTGTGGGGCACCCTCCACCAGGCTCCCACTCATGTCTCCCAGCACCCCCACCCCCCAGCACTGTGGGGCACCCTCCACCAGGCCCCCACTCATGTCCCCCTGCACCCCCACCCCCCACTAGTCAGGGGCACCCTCCACCAGGCCCCCACTCCTGTCTCCCAGCACCCCCACCCCCCAGCACTGTGGGGCACCCTCCACCAAGCCCCCACTCATGTCCCCCTGCACCCCCACCCATCAGCATCCAGGGGCACCCTCCACCAGGCCCCCACGCATGTCTCCCAGCACCCCCACCCCCCAGCACTGTGGGGCACCCTCCACCAGGCCCCCACGCATGTCCCCCTGCACCCCCAGCCCCCAGCATCCAGGGGCACCCTCCACCAGGCCCCCACTCATGTCCCCCTGCACCCCCACCCCCCGCCAGTCAGGGGTACCCTCCACCAGGCCCCCACTCCTGTCTCCCAGCACCCCCACCCCCCAGCACTGTGGGGCACCCTTCACCAGGCCCCCACTCATGTCTCCCTGCATCCCCACACCCACCAGTCAGGGGCACCCTCCACCAGGCCCCCACTCATGTCTCCCAGCACCCCCACCCCCCAGCACTGTGGGCACACTCCACCAGGCCCCCACTCATGTCTCCCAGCACCCCCACCCCCCAGCCGTGCGATTTGCCTGGGTACGTGTACTCCAGGGGTGCGTGGGTAGTCTCACACGCGATTACATCAGGGTATGTGTATCATGGGTCCGCGTGAACTTCCACACGCGATAACAGCAGGGTACGTGTATTTCGGTGTGTGCGCGTGAAGTTCCACACGCGACTGTGCCTGTGAGAGTGGGGTATGTGTATTCCAGGGGTGGGCGGGATTATTTACTCGCGACTGGGCCTGGGAGAGCGTGTTACGTGTATTCCTGGGGTGGGCGGGAAGATTTAACCGCTCGCCTACAACGCGCCAAAAAATAAATGGACCAATCCTGAAACACGTACGCCAACATGAAGCAGGTGCACGTCCCGCGCAGCATAAAAAAGTGCGCAAACAACAAACAAGCTCAGACGCCAGGATGAATATACCGTTCCTAGCAGCAGTGGCTGTGGGATACCGCAAGAGGAGGAGAAGGATAGTCAGGGCCAGAATCTTCACACCCAGAACCAGCCTATTTGGTATGCCAGATGACCAGGTGTATGGGAGGTACAGGTTTCCACCACACATAATACTCGACCTGGTCAGTGAGTGGGAGGATGACCTCACATCACCCACCCTGTGCTCCCAAGCACTCAGCCCCCTGGAGAAGGTCCTCAATGTACTGCACTTCTTGGCTACCGGAACATTTCAGCGGACAAGTGCCATAGTCGGGGGGGGGTGTCACAGGCCATGCAGTCACGGTGCCTACACCAGGTTTTGGCCATCATCACTGCACGCCCATCAGTCCGCAGGCACATATACCTGCCCAGAACACCTGCAGAAAGGCAGGCTGTCAGCCAGGATTTCTACAGGGTGGCACAATTCCCCAAAGTGCTAGGTGCCATTGATTGCACCCATGTGGCTCTACGTCCCCCCAGGGCATCTGAGCACATCTATAGAAACTGCAAGCACTGGCATGTCATCAACGTCCAGGTAGTATGTGATGCCGAGGGAATCATCACCTCAGTATATGCCAACTATCCAGGGTCCACCCACGACAGCTTCATTTACAGAATGTCAACCCTAAACCGGGACATGGAAGCTGGGCGGCATGGCGATGCATGGCTGCTTGGTGAGTAGAAATGCCACAGCACACGCATGCATGACAGATACAGAGTAATGCCAATACCCCACTAATGATCCCCATCACCACCTCCCCAGGGGACAGTGCCTACCCTCTGAGCACACACATGATGACGCCAATTCGGAACCCCATCACGCCTCCCGAGGTAAGATACAACACAGCTCATATTGCAACACGGGGCATAGTGGAGCGCACATTCGGAGTGCTCAAACCACGCTTTCGCTCCCTTGACCGTTCTGGCGGGCAGTTGTTATACGCTCCCCCAGTAGTGTGCAGGATCATAGTGGCAGCATGTGTCCTGCACAATGTTGCAACACGCCGGGGCCTGGCTGTGGACATGGTGGTGCCTCCACATCCCCAACCACATGCAAGCCCGCTGCGCATGGGAGGGGAAAGGGCACGGGGTGAGGCAGCCCGTACGCAGCTGGTGGCTAATTACTTCACATAGAAAGCACACCCCTGTGGAGTGCACACAGCCCTGGCACATACCATCTGACAATCAATGATGACTCAATCTGACAATTACGATGAACAAAGGAACAGTCAACTGTCAGAACCATAGCAGCCTGAGATTGTTTGTCTGGAAGTGTCACAATGTGTGCATCCCTACCTACACAAACACAATCAATGCAGTGTCATCAAAAGACACACTTCCATGCAGCAAAAATGAATACCCACTTGCAAAATACAACATGAGAACAGTGTCATGTCACCCAACCCCTCCCCGGCACGGCCACACAACACACCATGGCATGTCATGCAATGTGAGAGCAAACAAATTAATCCCCACAACATGCCCCAAGTGTCACCAACTACAGTGTCCCTAATGGAAACTGGCCACACATGAAATGCTCACAGTTATGCAGGACCAACAACACACATTACCAAATACTTACCAAGAATACTAATCACCTACACAACCTCCAACCTACCATAAACATGACAGTACGGACTTAAAAAATTGGTAGCCTCACTACCTGATAATGGCAGCACTTCGAACACTTCCAAGTATACAGTGTTAGCGCCACGCAAGAGTGTATGTGCACTGCTTACAACATGGACTCCAGTCCAAAAGTAGACCACCTTGTGAAGACATGAGAAATGGACCTGAAAATTAGGAGGATGAGATGGATGCAGAGGCACATAACAATACACCATGCAGTGTACAATACAACAATATGCACTAGGAATGTATACACAGTATTGACTACAGACTGCCCACACATCAAATGGGAGTCCAACGTCACCGTGTAAGTCAATGTCACTTGGGCACACCCTTTGCAAGCCCATGGAAACGGGAAGCAGGAGGGGTATGTGTCACACAAACCCAAGCATCTGACCCAAATTCAGGACAAGCCTGCATGTGCCCAGCCACAATACAGCGTATGCCCACGGGAGCCACACAAGGCAACACACTGTCCAAAAAATCAAAAATCAAAAATCAAAAAAAAAAAATCAAAAATGGCCATGAATGGGCCCAAGGGGGTGGGGGAGGCCACCCAGGAGGTCCGAGGACAGGGTGCACACCAAAACCCACCTGTGTGGATCTTGCGGGAAAGAAAACACCTCCATGGGCTCATGGCCTGCACGGCTACCCTATTGTGGGAGAATCGCTGCTGTCGCTCTCCTCACCCTCTGCAGCTGCATCAGGAGGTGGTGGCACTATGGGAGGCAGCCCACGCAAAGGCCTAGTCTGGTCCTCCATGGCAGCAAGCATGCGGGTGTGGGAGGTCTGGTTCTGGAGGATAATTGTGCGGAGGTCCCCATGCAACAACTCACGGGATGCCCGGACCTCCGCCCTAGTTGCCTGCATCTCAGCTGAGAGAGTACGTGTGAGCCGCTCCAGCTGCTGTTCTGTCCTCGTGTTAGCTGAAGCCTCAAGCTCAACCAGAGTTGCCCTGAGCTGACGGAGTTCCACCCTCAGGGCTTCCCTATGGCCCTGGGACTCAATGGAAATGGCTTCCCGCAGAGTCTCCAGTGCCGCCTGCCTGTCCCTGTTGGACGCCAACATGTCCTCCCTGTGTGACTGGCTAATGGAGTCTGTTGCCTGCTGTAGTTGTTCAATTAACCTTTCTTGGGGGACAATGGAAGTGGCCACCCTATCCATAGCCTGAGCCATCATCTCAGTTGATGCTGCCTGTTGGTTTGCCATACCGTATATGGATTTCTCCCATGCGGTATTGCCAGGTGGCGTACGGCCACCGCGTCGGCGGGCACCACACCTGTCTGGGGCAAGGCGAACTGCGCCTTGCTGTGCCGGCACTGCCTGAGGCTGCAGGACTGCATTCCCCCTCTGATCTGCTGGCCCAGGAACAGGATCAGATGTAGCAGAGTGTGACCCTGCATCCGTAACCACCAAAGGCTGACCTACCAACACTGACATCCCCATTCAGGGTTTTACCCCTGGTGCAGCTGGGTTGGACAGTACAGAATCCCTCCCAGAGACACTTAACTGCGACGCAACATAGATCTCATCATCCGAATCGACACCTGAATAGAGCTCGGGGGAGGTGCACCCAGAGACACCCCTTGAGATGACAGCCTGCCGCAAGTGTAGGTTCTCACCCACCACCACACCACGTCCCTCACTGGTGCCCGGTCGGGCCTGAGACCCCTCCTGGGTCTGCACCATCTCCACAACCCCAGCAGTATCAAGTGCGTCATCCCCTGCAAAGACATGAAAGAAAAGAAATGGGAACAGGCATTAGCAACATGGAACACAATTAGGGCTGAGAAACAACAGAAACAGTACTTCATTGACACATGTACCACATGACTATAACCCTCCCATGCATGCACTGTCACGGCGTATGAAGGCGAGGAAAATGGCACACATTGATGACACCAAGATGGAAGACCAACAAATTTGCTGCATGCTGCCTAGCAGTGCCATCACACATTGGCCTGTGATTGGCATGTCCAATACACATACATGACACATGTCATCACACAGATGGCATGTACCCTAGCCATGTCACACATGTGACAATAGGACTGAGAAATGCTTGGAAGGTGGAAGGTGGTGATACTGAGTGTCCTACGCCGCTCTGGACACTAGGGGCAGGAGTGTGGGAATGAACACTCACCATGGGACTTGGTGCAGGCATTAGCTGAAGTGTGATGTAGTCAGGGGGAACGTCAGCAGGATGGACTAGGACCAAAACTGTCCTGGCTGGGACACTCAGAGCTGGGGTGGATGGAGCCGCAGCTGCCCCTGCAGCCTCCCCACCCTGCCTACTCGGGGCAGCAGATGACATAGCTGCCCCTGATCCACGTGGGCTGGTGACACCAACGTGCACCGCCACACGTGGCCTAGACCTGCTGACCTGGAAGTTCACCATGGAGTCACCCAGTGCCAGGTCTGGTGTCACAATGGGCTGGTCCAACAAGGGCTGAGCAGGGATGGTGTCAGCCACGTTACCCTCAACCGGGGGGGGCATGGCTGTCCCTGACTGGTCACCCACACATGGGGGCTAGGGTCCCCTACCGTATCCACCACGGCCACCTCTTGTGGCTCACCCACCTTTGCCACCCTTACCACGTGCTCGCCTCCCAACCATGGCACTGATGTAGTTGTGCGTATGGGAGTTGCAGTAAACTATTGTCCTGGGCAATTGGGGGTCAAAGGGGTAGGGTACTAGATGGAATTCATACCCTAGTGCTCTAGCAAGGCTGTATGTGACCCCTGGGGGAAGATGACGGGTCACGCAACGCACAGGCACCCCGAAAAAGGGAGATATTGTGCACGCAACCCCTCCTAGACCACGTGCGTGGAAAAAAAAAACCTGCACTACGCTGTGGCACCCAGAAACACAAAAATGAACGTATGCATGTCACACGCAGCCTAGAGTGACCTCTGAAGGGGTAGGCAACACACGGGGCAAGCACAGATGTCAAATACGTGCGCAACTCACCGTCTGCCAGGAAAAATTGTGCGTAAAATACGCACATGTGCGCGTATGCTACACCCCCCGCCAAAAGAAGAATTGTACGCTGTCTGAGGAGACAGGACAACAGGAGAAGTGAACGCTGTTTGAGGAAACAGGCCCAGGAAAAAGACAAGAAGAGAAAAAGCTGTCAGAGGTAACAGGGAGTACGAACTTGAAACGCCGTGAAGTAAATCGCGTGTGAACCGACAAGAAGTACAGATTTCACCCACTCGCTCTCCACGAAAAGCATGTACAAGGAAATGGAGTTCTACACGTACCTTTTAAACATGCCCACACGTCCAGCGTCACTTCTGCGTGTACGCGCTAAGGCCCCATCCTCCAATTACGCACGCTGACACTCTGACGTGCAGTCATTGGACGTGTAACATGCACCCGTGTACAGGGAAACGCCCGCGCACGCACGTCACAGACGCGCATATGCGCTGTTGGCCTTTGGGCCAATGAATTCGCGTATGTGTGCTGACGCGCTTACGCGCTAAGGCCCTTTCCTCGAATTACACGCAGACGTGCTGGATTTTCACGTGCCAAATCACTCCGTATCAAGCTGGCCACGCGTAAGCACTCGGAAGACCACGCTCCTGCCCAGAAGGCCGAATTACTGCCCCCCAGAGCCCCGAGCACGCTCCCACCTGCCATCTGCTGCTGCCTGATTGCCTGCTGCCCATGTGCCCTGCCATTTGCTGCCTGCACATCAGCCAGGGGTGCTGTTGCTGTGACCACCCCTGCTGGAACTGAAGACTCCCGACTGGGATTCCATCGCTTCACAGCCCAGCCCCAGGACCCAGTTGCCCACCCACTGATGCCTCTGGGGTTGTCATGCCGGGCACTGCAACATATGACACCACTGACAACCCCCGGCCAGAGAGGCAGAGGGGCACCAGCTTCACTGCCACCGAAGTTGATGTCCTGGTGGAGCAAGTCCTGGGGCAGTATGATGCCCTCTTTGGAAGTTTGCGCGCCGACAAGGAAGGATGGACTCGGATCTGGACGGACATCATGACTGCCATCAACGCAGAGGGGGTGGCAGTCCACGACTTCCAACATGTCAAGAAGCGCTGGGAGGACTTCAGGTCCAGGACCCTCAACAAGGCCTGGCGCCTCTTGAAGGCAGCGGATGCTAAGGGGCGCCGGGGCCACTTGTCGGACGATCAGATGAGGGTCCTGGAACCCATATACCCAGCGCTCCACGTCCAGGTCCTTGAGAGGCAGACCCGTCTGGAGTCGAGTGGTAAGTGTACATGCATCATGATTGTAAGCTGTGTGTGTGGTGATGTGCCAGTAGTGTGCAGGTTGCACATCTGTTTGTATGGGGCCGAGTATGGGTGGGGGGGTACAGGGCCGTGAGGCTAATACATGCGAGGGCTGTCATGTGTGAGACATGGATGGTGCTTGTGTGTGTAGGCTTGCATGCCAAATGCAGTTGTGTGGACACACATGTTTGGATGAATGTGTATGTAAGTAGGCATGTTCGTGATGTCACACATGGATGTTGTTTTTAGCTGCATGTATCAGCACTGTGTACATGTGCATGTGTGTGTATTTGACAAGGGTGCAACAGTGATGCAACATGGATGCATGTGACAGCGGGATGTGGAAGCCTGATTGGCAGATGTGACATGGATGCCCATCTGAACACTGCGACAGTTGGAAGAGGTGTACACATGCATGCAAGTGTGGTGGTGTGCGTGCATGTGTAGTGCACTCCCTGTGTTGCATGTGATGTCTGGCTCACCTTTGCCTGCTCATGCTGTTGTATGTGTATGGATGGTGCTGGCAGTTGCGATATGGCTGTGGTATGGCTCATGTGTGCAAGTTGAAATGACATGTGTGTTGGCGATTGTGATGCCGTGTCTGAGGTTTGCCAATGCCACTTATGTCCAACTGTCATGTGTGTATGTGTCCATTGTACAGTGCCCTGATGCCTGTGTTTTATTTTTACCTGTCTGCAGCGTCAACTGATGAAGAGGGCGCAGAAGGTGCTGTGGAGCACAGCGGCGGGGATCGCACCGCCAGCCGGAGACGCAACGCCCGGCTCCCCTCCCAGGTTGTGATCTCGTCGGGGAGTGAGGAGTCCGGTGCTGCATCCCAGCCCACAGCTGCCGGGTTGAGGTCCAAGAGGCGGAGGTCGGAGTTGGACTCCTTGGCAGCAGAAGGGGCAGCTGGGACCCCACAGGGCCCAACGGGGGAAGATGGCACAGAGTCATCCAGGTTGGTGGGGGGTTTGGTGGAGGAGGAGGCCGTTCAAGCAACAGAGACGGGGTCTGGAGGTGGGGATTCCACTGGTGCTAGTGGTGCAGTGCAGGACCAGGGACAGGAGGCAGCATAGGCCGCCGCGGAGGTGCCTGTGTGCAATCCTGTCCCTGATCCTGTCACTGCATCATCTTGCACCAGCAGGGATGCCTACGTCCAGACCCGTTTTCAGGCAGGGGATGAGCTCACAACAACTGGCCTTCCTCTGCCTGCAGACGTGGCTATCCGGGTCCGGGTTGAGCCTGTCCTGACTGGTGTGGCGTTGCGTCAACGGGCCATGCGAGGTGACCTACAGTCTTCTCATGAGGAGACTGCACATCATCTCGAATGGCTCGTTGACCGCGTCGGCCTAGTGTGACAGGTCACCCAGGCCGGATTCCTCCGTTTGATGGGGCTTGCTCAGACCCTCTCCTCAACTGAACCCCCTATGCGCCAGTCGTCCTCCGTGCCATCTTCCCACCCTTTAGTCACCTGGGTGCCCTGTGGAGCTGCCTCTGACGGTGCGGCCAGGCTGGTGGAGGAGGCATCCCTGCCACAGTCGGGAGTCAGACGTCCAGCAGGGGTGGCCACATCAACAACTGCACCCCAGCCAGTGGAGGATGTGCAGGCAGCAGGAGGCAGGGCACAGGCAGAGGCACAGCAGCAGCAGCAACGAGGTGGGAGCCATGATGGCTCGGGGCCATCGACATCGGAGGGGCAGGCATTGGCCGGAGGGCAGGAGGACCCAGGACGGGAAGTGTCTTCCGTGTGGCAGCAGTTGGGCCACGCCATAGATGCGGAGCCGCAGCGGGCGGAAGAGGCACGGCTCATGATGGTCAGGGCAGAGAACTCCATGCGGAGGGCCCTGAGGCGGGCCGAGTGCCTCGAGGCAATCCGCAGGGAATTGGAGGTGAACATGTCGACGGCCCTGCAGACCCTCGGGACCATGGAGGAGGACCGCCTCCGGGACATTGAGCAGGAGTTCGATGATGCCCTGGCCCAGAACATCCCGAAGTGAGCCGTCGGACTAGCCCGCTGCCCATTTTTTTTGGACCTTTTGGACAATGGGCCACATTTTTGTATATAGTTTTTTTTTATTAGGTAGTGTTATTAGATAGGTTTCATTTCTTCTGTTGGGATCATGGACCCTGGATTGTTTATCTGTATATAGTTGACTGTTGGATTTTCATTTTTTTTTTTTATGATTTACCCATGGAGCAATGGTTTTCGATTTTAATTTTCCATTGGATTTACTTTTGTGGACTGTGACTTTGGACAGCTTTCCTTTGGATCATGATTTGTGGTTTTACATTATTTCACGGACATGCTGCTTGTTTTTTTTTAAATTCCCATTTTTGTTTGTTTATTTTTGATTCAATTTATGTTGCTTTTAATACATATTTTTTCTTCAAACTTCAATGTGTAGTATCATCTCATTGGTTCATGCATATCATGATATGGGTTTTGACATTCACTGACACCCATTGTGTGTATGTGAGGGACATGTGTTCATTTACAAACTTGCAATTGGGGTTCTATCATGTAATTGCCATTTCTAAGTGGGTGGATGCAATACTGGGGTGGGTGTTTGGCATTTGGAGGCTGACCATAAGGGCCAGGGATCTAGATTGTGATGACATGTTGGCTGGGGGACATGTGTGGGGGCCTGGTGGAGGGTGCCCCACAGTGCTGGGGGGAGGGGGTGCAGGGAGACATGAGTGGGGGCCTGGTGGAGGGTGCCCCACAGTGCTGAGAGGTGGGGGTGCAGGGGGACATGAGTGGGGGCCTGGTGGAGGATGCCCCTGGATGCTGGGGGGTGGGGGTTCAGGGGGACATGAGTGGGGGCCTGGTGGAGGGTGCCCCACAGTGCTGGGGGGTGGGGGTGCAGAGAGACATGAGTGGGGGCCTGGTGGAGGGTGCCCCTGGATGCAGGGGGGTGGGGGTGCAGGCGGACATGAGTGGGGGCCTGGTGGAGGGTGCCCCACAGTGCTGGGGAGTTGGAGTGCAGGGGGACTTGAGTGGTGGCCTGGTGGAGGGTGCCCCTGGATGCAGAGGGGTGGGGGTGCTGGGAGACATGAGTGGGGGCCTGGTGGAGGGTGCACCTGGATGCAGGGGGGTGGGGGTGCTGGGAGACATGAGTGGGGGCCTGGTGGAGGGTGCCCCTGGATGCAGGGGGGTGGGGGTGCTGGGAGACATGAGTGGGGGCCTGGTGGAGGGTGCCCCTGAATGCAGGGGGGTGGGGGTGCTGGGAGACATGAGTGGGGGCCTGGTGGAGGGAGCCCCTGACTCGTGGGGGGTGGGGGTGCAGGGAGACATGAGTGGGGGCCTGGTAGAGGGTGCCCCTGGATGCTGGGGGGTGGGGTGCAGGGGGACATGAGTGGGGGCCTGGTGGAGGGTGCCCCTGGATGCAGGGGGGCGGGGGTGCTGGGAGACATGAGTGGGGGCCTGGTGGAGGGTGCCCCTGACTGGTGGGGGGTGGGGGTGCAGGGAGACATGAGTGGGGGCCTGGTGGAGGGTGCACCACAGTGCTGGGGGTGGGGGTGCAGGGAGACATGAGTGGGGGTCTGGTGGAGGGTGCCCCTGGATGCAGTGGGGGTGGGGGTGCAGGGGGACATGAGTAGGGGCCTGGTGGAGGGTGCCCCACAGTGCTGGGGGGTGGGGGTGCAGGGAGACATGAGTGGGGGCCTGGTGGAGGGTGCCCCTGGATGCAGGGGGGTGGGGGTGCAGGGGGACATGAGTGGGGGCCTGGTGGAGGGTGCCCCACAGTGCTGGGTGTTGGGGGTGCAGGGAGACATGAGTGGGGGCCTGGTGGAGGGTGCCCCTGGATGCAGGGCGGTAGGGGTGCAGGGGGACATGAGTGGGGGGCTGGTGGAGGGTGCCCCACAGTGCTGGGGGGTGGGGGTGCAGGGAAACATGAGTGGGGGCCTGGAGGAGGGTGCCCCTGGATGCAGGGGGGTGGGGGTGCAGGGGGACATGAGTGGGGGCCTGGTGGAGGGTGCCCCACAGTGCTGCGGGGTGGGGGTGCTGGGAGACATGAGTGGGGGCCTGGTGAAGGGTGCCCCTGGATGCAGGGGGGTGGGGGTGCTGGGAGACATGAGTGGGGGCCTGGTGGAGGGTGCCCCTGGATGCAGAGCGGTGGGGGTGCAGGGGGACATGAGTGGGGGCCTAGTGGAGGGTGCCCCACAGTGCTGGGGCGTGGGGGTGCAGGGAGACATGAGTGGGGGCCTGGTGGAGGGTGCCCCTGGATGCAGGGGGGTGGGGGTGCTGGGAGACATGAGTGGGGGCCTGGTGAAGGGTGCCCCTGGATGCAGGGGGGTGGGGGTGCTGGGAGACATGAGTGGGGGCCTGGTGGAGGGTGCCCCTGGATGCAGGGGGGTGGGGGTGCTGGGAGACATGAGTGGGGGCCTGGTGGAGGGTGCCCCTGGATGCAGGGGGGTGGGGGTGCTGGGAGACATGTGTGGGGTCTGCTGGCAGGTGCCCCACAGTGCTGGGGGGTGGGGGTGCTGGGAGATATGCGTTGGTGGGCAGTAGTGCAAGGTGACATGTGGGTTGGCTGGGGGGCATGGGCATGGTGGATCGGCTGCCTTCGGGACATGTGCAGGGTAGTCCCCTGTGGTGTGGGCCGCCTGCAGGGACCGTGGAGGGTGTCGGTTGAACAGCTGGGAGGACCCACACGGCGGATTCACATGTAGGACGGCTCGGCACCCCCGAATCCACGTAGGCTTCTGGATTCGCGTGTGGAATTTCACTTGCACCTTGGAATACACGTACCCTGCTGAAATCGCGTGTGGAACTTCCCGCGCACCTTGGAATACACATACCCTGCTGAAATCGTGTGTGGAACTTCCCGCGCACCTTGGAATACACGTACCCAGGGCAATCGCGTGTGGAACTTCCCGCGAACCCCGTAATACACGTACCCTGCTGATATCGCGTGTCAGACTACACGTGCAACCCTGATATACAAGTACACAGGCGAATCGCACTGCTGGGGGGTGGGGGGGTGGTAGGGTGCCCCTGACTGGTGGGGGTTGGGGATGCAGGGAGACATGAGTGGGGGCCTGGTGGAGGGTGTCCCTGGATGCTGGGGGGTGGGGGTGCTGGGAGACATGAGTCGGGGCCTGTGGAGGGTGCCACTGGATGCAGGGGGGTGGGGTTGCTGGGAGACATGAGTGGGGGCCTGGTGGAGGGTGCCCCTGGATGCAGGGGGGTGGAGGGGGACATGAGTGGGGGCCTGGGGGAGGGTGCCCCACAGTGCTGGGGGGTGGGGGTGCAGGGAGACATGAGTAGGAGCCTGGTGGACGGTGCCCCTGGATGCAGTGGGGTGGGGGTGCTAGGAGACATGAATGGGGGCTTGGTGGAGGGTGCCCCTGGATGCAGGGGGGTGGGGGTGCAGGGGGACATGAATGGGGGCCTGGTGGAGGGTGCCCCACAGTGCTGGGGGGTAGGGGTGCAGGGAGACATGGTTGGGGGCCTGGTGGAGGGTGCCCCTGGATGCAGGGGGGTGGGGGTGCTGGGAGACATGAGTGGGGGCCTGGTGGAGGGTGCCCCTGGATGCTGGGGGGTGAGGGTGCAGGGAGACATGAATTGAACATGAGTGGGGGCCTGGTGGAGGGTGCACCACAGTTCTGGGGGGTGGAGGTGCAGGGAGACATGAGTTGGACATGAGTGGGGGCCTGGTGGAGGGTGGCCCTGACTGGTGGGGGGTGGGGGTGCAGAGAGACATGAGTGGGGGCCTGGTGGAGGGTGCACCACAGTGCTGGGGGGTGGGGGTGCAGGGAGACATGAGTGGGGGCATGGTGGAGGGTGCCCTGGATGCAGGGGGGTGGGGGTGCTGGGAGACATGAGTGGGGGCCTGGTGGAGGGTGCCCCCGGATGCTGGGGGGTGGGGGTGCAGGGAGACATGAGTTGGACATGAGTGAGGGCCTGGTGGAGGGTGGCCCTGACTGGTGGGGGGTGGGGGTGCGGGGAGACATGAGTGGGGGCCTGGTGGAGGGTGCACCACAGTGCTGGGGGGTGGGGGTGCAGGGAGACATGAGTGGGGGCCTGGTGGAGGGTGCCCCTGGATGCAGGGGGGTGGGGGTGCAAGGGGACATGAGTGGGGGCCTGGTGGAGGGTGCCCCACAGTGCTGGGGGGTGGGGGTGCTGGGAGACATGAGTGGGGGCCTGGTGGAGGGTGCCCCTGGATGCAGGGGGGTGGGGGTGCTGGGAGACATGAGTGGGGGCCTGGTGGAGGGTGCCCCTGGATGCAGGGGGGTGGGGGTGCAGGGGGACATGAGTGGGGGCCTGGTGGAGGGTGCCCCACAGTGCTGGGGCGTGGGGTTGCAGGGAGACATGAGTGGGGGCCTGGTGGAGGGTGCCTCTGGATGCAGGGGGGTGGGGGTGCTGGGAGACATGAATGGGGCCCTGGTGGAGGGTGCCCCTGACTGGTGGGGGGTGGGGGTGCAGGGAGACATGAGTGGCGGCCTGGTGGAGGGTGCCCCTGAATGCTGGAGGGTGGGGATGCTGGGATACATGAGTGTGGGCCTGGTGGAGGGTGCCCCACAGTGCTGGGGGTGGGGGTGCAGGGGGACATGAGTTGGACATGTGTGGGGTCTGCTGGCAGGTACCCCACAGTGCTGGGGGGTGGGGGTGCTGGGAGATAGGCGTTGGTGGGCAGTAGTGCAAGGTGACATGTGGGTTGGCTGGGGGGCATGGGCATGGTGGATCGGCTGCCTTCGGGACATGTGCAGCGTAGTCCCCTGTGGTGTGGGCCGCCTGCAGGGGCCGTGGAGGGTGTCGGTTGAACAGCTGGGAGGACCCACATGGCGGATTCACGTGTAGGACGGCTCGGCACCCTCGAATCCACGTAGGCTGCTGCATTCGCGTGTGGAATTACACTTGCACCTTGGAATACATGTACCCTGCTGAAATCGCGTGTGGAACTTCCCGCGAACCTTGGAATACACGTACCCTGCTGAAATCGTGTGTGGAACTTCCCGCGCACCTTGGAATACACGTACCCTGCTGAAATCACATGTGGAACTTCCCACGCACCCCGAAATACACGTACCCAGGGCAATCACGTGTGGAACTTCCCGCGAACCCCGTAATACACGTACCCTGCTGATATCGCATGTCAGACTACACGCGCAACCCTGATATACACGTACACAGGCGAATCGCACTGCTGGGGGGTGGGGGGTGGTAGGAAGGAGTGGGGGCCTATTGGAGGGTGCCCATGGATGCTGGGGGGTGGGGGTGCTGGGAGACATGAGTGGGGGCCTGGTGGAGGGTGCCACTGGATGCAGGGGGGTGGGGTTGCTGGGAGACATGAGTGGGGGCCTGGTGGAGGGTGCCCCTGGATGCAGGGGGGTGGAGGGGGACATGAGTGGGGGCCTGGGGGAGGGTGCCCCACAGTGCTGGGGGGTGGGGGTGCAGGGAGACATGAGTGGGAGCCTGGTGGACGGTGCCCCTGGATGCAGGGGGGTGGGGGTGCAGGGAGACATGAGTGGGGGCTTGGTGGAGGGTGCCCCTGGATGCAGGGGGGTAGGGGTGCAGGGGGACATGAGTGGGGGCCTGGTGGAGGGGGCCCCACAGTGCTGGGGGCTTGGGGTGCAGGGAGACATGAGTGGGGGCCTGGTGGAGGGTGCCCCTGGATGCAGTGGGGTGGGGGTGCTGGGAGACATGTGTGGGGGCCTGGTGGAGGGTGCCCCTGGATGCTGGGGGGTGAGGGTGCAGGGAGACATGAGTTGGACATGAGTGGGGGCCTGGTGGAGGGTGCACCACAATCCTCGGGGGTGGAGGTGCAGGGAGACATGAGTTGGACATGAGTGGGGGCCTGGTGGAGGGTGGCCCTGACTGGTGGGGGGTGGGGGTGCAGAGAGACATGAGTGGGGGCCTGGTGGAGGGTCCACCACAGTGCTGGGGGGGTGGGGGTGCAGGGAGACATGAGTGGGGGCCTGGTGGAGGGTGCCCCTGGATGATGGGGTGTGGGGGTGCTGGGAGACATGAGTGGGGGCCTGGTGGAGGGTGCCCCTGACTGGTGGGGGGTGGGGGTGCAGGGAGACATGAGTGGGGGCCTGGTGGAAGGTGCCCCTGGATGCTGGGGGGTGGGGGTGCAGGGCGACATGAGTTGGACATGAGTGGGGGCCTGGTGGAGGGTGGCCCTGACTGGTGGGGGGTGGGGGTGCAGGGAGACATGAGTGGGGGCCTGGTGGAGGGTGCACCACATGCTGGGGGCTGGGGGTGCAGGGAGACATGAGTGGGGGCCTGGTGGAGGGTGCCCCTTTATGCAGGGGGGTGGGGGTGCAGGGGGACATGAGTGGGGGCCTGGTGGAGGGTGCCCCACAGTGCTGGGGGGTGGGGGTGCTGGGAAACATGAGTGATGGCCTGGTGGAGGGTGCCCCTGGATGCAGGGGTCTGGGGGTGCAGGGGGACATGAGTGGGGGCCTGGTGGAGGGTGCCCCACAGTGCTGGGGGGTGGGGGTGCAGGGAGACATGAGTGGGGGCCTGGTGGAGGGTGCCCTAGATGCTTGGGGGTGGGGGTGCTGGGAGACATGAGTGGGGGCCTGGTGGAGGGTGCCCCTGGATGCTGGGGGGTGGGGGTGCAGGGAGACATGAGTTGGACATGAGTGGGGGCCTGGTGGAGGGTGGCCCTGACTGGTGGGGGGTGGGGGTGCAGGGAGACATGAGTGGGGGCCTGGTGGAGGGTGCACCACAGTGCTGGGGGGTGGGGGTGCAGGGAGACAGGAGTGGGGGCCTGGTGGAGGGTGCCCCTGGATGCAGGGGGGTGGGGGTGCAGGGGGACATGAGTGGGGGCCTGGTGGAGGGTGTCCCACAGTGCTGGGGGTGGGGGTGCTGGGAGACATGAGTGGGGGCCTGGTGGAGGGTGCCCCTGACTGGTGGGGGGTGGGGGTGCAGGGAGACATGAGTGGGGGCCCGGTGGAGGGTGCCCCTGGATGCTGGGGTGTGGGGGTGCTGGGAGATATGAGTGTGGGCCTGGTGGAGGGTGCCCCACAGTGCTGGGGGGTGGGGGTGCAGGGGGACATGAGTTGGACATGTGTGGGGGCCTGCTGGCAGGTGCCCCACAGTGCTGGGGGGTGAGGGTGCTGGGAGACATGCGTTGTTGATCAGTAGTGCAAGGTGACATGTGGCTTGGCTGGGGGGCATGGCCATGGTGGATGGGCTGCCTGCGGGACATGGGCAGGGGTGCAGGGTGGTCCCCTGTGGTGTGGGCTTGCTGCAGGGTCTGTGGAGGGTGTAGAGGGAACACCTGGGAGGACCCACACGGCCAATTTACGTGTAGTGCTCCCCGCGCACCCCTGAAATACACGTGCCCTGATGGAATCGCGTGTGATACTTCCCGCGCACCCCTGGAATACACGTACCCTGATGGAATCGCGTGTGATACTTCCCGTGCACCCCTGAAATACACGTACCCTGCTGATTTTGCATGTGATCCTTCCCGCGCACCCCTGGAATACACGTGCCCTGATGGAATCGCGTGTGATACTTCCCGCGCACCCCTGGAATACACGTGTCCTGATGGAATCGTGTTTGATACTTCCCGCGCACCCCTGGAATACACGTACCCTGATGGAATTGTGTGTGATACTTCCTGCGCACCCCTGGAATACACGTACCCTGCTGATTTTGTGCGTGATACTTCCCCACGCACCCCTGGAATACATGTGCCCTGATGGAATTGCGTGTGTTACTTCACGCGCACCCCTGATGTACACGTACCCAGGACAATCCCGTGTGATACTTCCCGCGAACCACTGAAATACATGTTCCCCGCTTGGCGTTTGCTGTTTGGCAGCCCTGTGAACTGGTCCAGGGTTAGCGCAGCCCTTTGCGATGATTGGGAATTTTGAAGGCTTTTCCTTGCGCGAGGGCGTTCTTGGGGGTGTAACTGGCACTGCTGCAGGATCGCTGCGCCACTCTGTGCCACGGCTGGTTTTGGAGGCTGGAATCCATGAATACGCTGTGCGATGAAATGGATTTTATCGCACGCGGCTGGCGCAGTGTATCGCACGGGGACACTGTGCGCCAGCCGCGTGCGCCACTTTTGTGCGAAATTCTATGAATTACCCTGTTTGACTTTATATACATATCATATGGAACTGACTGAATCTTTTCCACTGTACTTGATGTCCGCGAACTCATTTAATGTTCGCGGACATGTTCGAAGTACAGTACCACTACCTAAAAACTCTGGGGGGGTATGTTTGATTGTTATATCATAACATAGGAACATTTTTAACAAATTCAAAAAGAAGCACACAAACACATTATCAGGCCGATTCATGGAAATAAATGTGCGCCGAAAATTCCGGCGCAGAGGGGCCTATACGTGCGCTGCGCCGAAAAATAGCGAAAAGCGCAGGGAAACCAGCGCACGTCGATTCATGGAAGTCCGTGCGTAAGAAAAGCATAGGACGTGCGCTGAAAAGTGCGCGGCGCACGCCGGCGCACAGGTCAACCAACGGCGTGCGCCACGGCCACTGCGCTATCACTCCGAGCGCAGCGCACAGCTCTAAAGTAGGCGGAACACAGGGCGGGACACTCGGAATGGGGAATAAAATGGGGCACAACACTCGGAATGGGGAAGAATGTGGCGGCACGGGGAAGTACAGGAGGCAAGTGCGCGGAACGCCCACACGCTCTCCGGCAACACGTATTCATGGATTCGAACAGGGCAAAACAGCGCTCGATCAAACCAGCGCACAGGCCCAAAAACGTACGCCACAAGTAAGCAGGCGGTAGCGTCCCGACGCACTCAACGAAAGTGCGCCAAAACCTGCGCCAACAAATACCACCCACATACAGCAATGGGCCATACCGTGACCCCAAAGGACTAATGATGTGCAAAGGTGTACGCCATTTACACGGACACCCACTGTTCAAAAATTCGCGCGTGTGTGTACAACGGGTTGCGCGAGAAGTCACTCGCGCGATTGCCCTGGGTACGTGTATCCCGGGGTGCGGGGAAGTCCCACACGCGATTGCCCTGGCCACGTCGATACCAGGGGTGCGTGTGAAGTTCCACACGCGAAAAGCCAGGGTACGTCATTTACAGGGGTGCGCAGGAAGTTTCACACGCGAAAAGCTAGGCTACGGGAATTCCAGGGGTGCGCGTGAAATCCTACACGCGAAAAACTAGGGTACGTCATTTACAGGGGGTGCGCGGGAAGTTTCACACGCGAAAAGCTAGGCTACGGGAATTCCAGGGGTGCGCGTGAAATCCTACACGCGAAAAACTAGGGGTACGTCATTTACAGGGGTGCGCGGGAAGTCCCACACGCGATTACAGCAGGGTACGTGTATTTCAGGGGTGCGCGGGAATTTCCACACGCGAATAGCCTGGCCGCGTGTATTCAGGGGTGCGCGGGAAGTTCCACACGCGAATAGCCTGGGCGCGTGTATTTCAGGGGTGCGCGGAATTCCACACGCGAATAGCCTGGCCGCGTGTATTTCAGGGGTGCGCGGGAAGTTCCACACGCGAATAGCCTGGGCGCGTGTATTTCAGGGGTGCGCGGGAATTTCCACACGCGAATAGGCTGGGCGCGTGTATTTCAGGGATGCGCGGGAAGTTCCACACGCGAATAGCCTGGGCGCGTGTATTTCAGGGGTGCGCGGGAAGTTCCACACGCGAATAGCCTGGGCGCGTGTATTTCAGGGGTGCGCGGGAAGTTCCACACGCGAATAGCCTGGGCGCGTGTATTTCAGGGGAGCGCGGGAATTTCCACACGCGAATAGCCTGGGCGCGTGTATTTCAGGGGTGCGCGGGAAGTTCCACACGCGAATAGGCTGGGCGCGTGTATTTCAGGGGTGCGCGGGAATTATCACACGCGATTTGGCTTGGTACGTGTATTACAGGGGTGCGTGCGAAGTTACACACGCGATTAGGCTGGGTGGGTCCTGTCACCCTCGACGGCCCCTGCAGGCAGCCCACAAAACAGGGGACTACCCTGCACACCTGCTCATGTCTCCCACCACCCCCACCCCCCCAATCACCAGGGGTACCCTCCACCAGGCCCCCACCCATGCCTCCCACCACCCCCACCCCCCAGCAGTGCAGGGGCAGCCTCCACCAGGCCCACACTCATGTCTCCCACCACCCCCACCCCCCACCATCCAGGGGCACCCCCACCAGGCCCCCACCCATGCCTCCCACCACCCCCACCCCCCCGCCACCAGGGGCACCCTCCACCAGGCCCCCCACTCATGTCTCCCACCACCCCCACCCCCCAGCAGTGCAGGGGCAGGCTCCACCAGGCCCCCACCCATGCCTCCCACCACCCCCACCCCCCCGCCACCAGGGGCACCCTCCCACCAGGCCCCCACTCATGTCACCCACCACCCCCACCCCCCCGCCACCAGGGGCACCCTCCACCAGGCCCCCACTCATGTCTCCCCACCACCCCCACCCCCCAGCAGTGCAGGGGCAGGCTCCACCAGGCCCCCACCCATGCCTCCCACACCCCCACCCCCCCAGTCACCAGGGGCACCCTCCACCAGGCCCCCACTCATGTCTCCCACCACCCCCACCCCCCAGCAGTGCAGGGGCAGCCTCCACCAGGCCCACACTCATGTCTCCCACCACCCCCACCCCCCCAGTCACCAGGGGCACCCTCCACCAGGCCCCCACCCATGCCTCCCACCACCCCCACCCCCCCGCCACCAGGGGCACCCTCCACCAGGCCCCCACTCATGTCTCCCACCACCCCCACCCCCCACCATCCAGGGGCACCCTCCACCAGGCCCCCACCCATGCCTCACACCACCCCCACCCCCCCGCCACCAGGGGCACCCTCCACCAGGCCCCCACCCATGCCTCCTACCACCCCCACCCCCCCGCCTCCAGGGGCACCCTCCACCAGGCCCACACTCATGTCTCCCACCACCCCCACCCCCCCGCCACCAGGGGCACCCTCCACCAGGCCCCCCACTCATGTCTCCCACCACCCCCACCCCCCAGCAGTGCAGGGGCAGGCTCCACCAGGCCCCCACCCATGCCTCCCACCACCCCCACCCCCCCGCCACCAGGGGCACCCTCCACCAGGCCCCCACTCATGTCACCCACCACCCCCACCCCCCCGCCACCAGGGGCACCCTCCACCAGGCCCCCACTCATGTCTCCCACCACCCCCACCCCCCAGCAGTGCAGGGGCAGGCTCCACCAGGCCCCCACCCATGCCTCCCACCACCCCCACCCCCCCGCCATCAGGGGCACCCTCCACCAGCCCCCACTCATGTCACCCACCACCCCCACCCCCCCGCCACCAGGGGCACCCTCCACCAGGCCCCCACTCATGTCTCCCACCACCCCCACCCCCCAGCAGTGCAGGGGCAGCCTCCACCAGGCCCACACTCATGTCCTCCCACCACCCCCACCCCCCCAGTCACCAGGGGCACCCTCCACCAGGCCCCCACCCATGCCTCCCACCACCCCCACCCCCCCCGCCACCAGGGGCACCCTCCACCAGGCCCCCACTCATGTCTCCCACCACCCCCACCCCCCACCATCCAGGGGCACCCTCCACCAGGCCCCCACTCATGTCTCCCACCACCCCACCCCCCAGCACTGTGGGGAACCTGCCAGCAGGCCCCCACACATGTCCCCCTGGCCCCAGGTCCTGACGATACACAATCATGGCAGTAATGGCCAGCATACCCAGCACAAACACCCAGGCAAGGATTGCATCCACCCACATAGTGAATGCAATCACATGACACAACCCCAATGCCAAGTATGCAAAAGAACACATGTCCGTCACACACACATACACAATGGGTGCAAGTGAATGTCAAAACCCATATCATGACATGTAACAAACCAATGAGAAAATAACACAAGTGTAAGAAAATATAAAAAATGTATTAAATACCAAAAATAAGTGAATTTTCTCAAACATACAACGATGTGGCTAAGTAAATAAATGGTCCATGTCCGAGAACAAAAGTGATAAACAAAAAACAAAGGAAAAAAAAAGAAAATGAATTTGTCCAAAGCAATATCATGTAATAGGAAATTAATGAAAAACCATTACGTCATGGTGAAAACAATAAGAAATTAAAAAAATGTATCTCCCAAAAAAACAAACTATATACAGGAATGTTCCAGGGTCCATGAGCCCAACACCAAAAATGAAACCTACCACTAACTAATGAAAAATATATGTACCAAAAAGTGGCCATTGTCCGAGCGGTCCAAAATAATAAAAATAAATAAAGGAAACCTAGCACTAACTAACTAAATAACTATATACAAAGGCAGCGGGCAAGTCCTGCGGCTCACTTGGTGATGTTGCTGGCCAGGGCATCATCGAACTCCATGTCGATGTCCTGGAGGCGGGACTCTGTCCTGGCCCCGAGGTCTCGCAGGGACAACCCCATGTCCACCTCAAACTCCCTGCGAGCTTCCTCGAGGCACTCAGCCCGCCTCAATGCCCGACGCATGGAGAACTCCGCCCTGACCATGGTGAGCCGCTCCTCTTCCGCCCGCTGCCGCTCCGCACCTATCCGCTGGCCAAACTCCTCCCACACGGAACACACCACCATCCCCAGGGTTGCCCTGCCCTCCGGCCGATGCCTGCCCCTCGGATCTTGATGGCCCCGAGCCATGATGCCTCCCACGTCGAGCCCGCTGCTGCCTCCGACGCCACTGCCTCTGCCAGCACGACGGCATCCAGGCTGATGGAAACCACCGACGCCGTCGTGCACGTGCCCTGCCCGATGATGCCGTCACATCTTCCATCTGCTGGGGTCCACTTGCTGTGTTGTCCACCCCTGCTGGACCTCCGACTCCCAACTGTGGCAGGGATGGGATCCCCACCGAGCTGGCTGCATTGGTCGGGGCAGGTCCACAGGGGGCCCTGGTGGCATCTGGGCCGGAAGACGGCAAGGAGAACGACCGGTGGATAGCCTGCACTGAGGAGGAGAGGGCCGTCAGATTGGCCAACACATGCAGGAAACCCCCGAACATGGCCGATCCCAATTTGGGCCACGTCGGCACGGTGCACTTCGTGATGACGTGCGTGCTCCTCCCGGGAAGCACGCACGTCATCACGAATCACAGCCGTGCGCATCGCGACCCCAATCAGGACCTTCTCCACGCGGCCAGGGGTTACCACGTCCGCAGGTGGAGGGGAGTCAGGTGACATGGACATCCCCTCTACCTGCGGACGGGCCTGGGACGGGGCATCCCTGCTGGTGCATGGTGGTGCACTCACAGGGTCAGGGACAGTGACATGCACAGGCCCCTCCACGGTGACCTGTGCTGCCTCCTGCCCCTGGCCCTGGACTGCACCACTTGCACCAGCAGGGATGCTCCCACCAGGCCCCATGTGTGCACCAGTGTCGGCCTCCTCCTCCTCTGTGCAAACCACCAACCTGGATGGCTCCTCACCGTCTCCCGCCGTAGCAGGCCCCTGTGGGGGCTCACCCACCCCTTCCGCTGCAGCCGTGGGGGGCATCCCCGCCGCCTTGCTCCACAGCGCCGTCTCCGCCCTCTTCTTCACTAGCCGCTGCGTAGAGGGAGACAAAGGACACAAGCATCAGGCTACTGTACAATGGTCCCCTAGACAGGAAGCAATAGCAGATGAGCACCACTGTCAAAGTACACTTCCATCATGTCCCTCCACAACACATGGGTCAGTCCAGGCAAAACACACACAGTAACAGGCATGGTGCATGCCATGGACATTTCCATGCATGTCCAATGGACTCTAGAAACATTCAATGATATGTAACTCACATGCATCATGGCTCATGCATATCACATGCACACACTTCACCTCAGTCACATCCATCTGGCCCCAAACACACCGAACACAGGCGAAACAAGGGTAAGTTGGGTGCGTCACTGAATCTGTGCATTGTCACACACATGTGTCATGCATCCATGGCATGCACAAGTCACAGACACGCAGGTCAGGCACACAGACATGGCTACCATATATGTACCTGGCATCAGCACCCATCCTTCACCCCCATCCATGTCCAGGTACAGAGACTGGCATGCTCTCATGTCCAAAATCTGCATAGGGCTCCCCATGCCGCATTTCAACACATGCAACAACCATGTGGGTCACACATCACTGTTCGCACATGCATTACCATGATGTCCCTGCACACATACATGCATACATGGCCCATGGCACACATACAGGCAAGTATCATAGAACCAGCACACCGCAACATGCCCTGTCTCACACAGTAATGCTTGGACACATACCGCTCAACTCCAGACGGGCCTCCCTCTCAAGGACCTGGGCGTGGAGCGCTGGGCGTACGCGTTCCAGGACCCTCTTCTGGATGGAACTCATGCGGCCCCGGCCACCCTCCACGAGGCGCCGGGCCTTCACAAGGGTCCTGGACCTCAAGTCCTCCCAGCGCTTCTTGATCTTCTGGACGTTGCGGGTTGCCACCCCCTCCGCGTTGATGGCAACCACACAGTCGGCCCAGATCCTCTCCCGTCCTTCCTTGCTGGCGCGGGACGATCCAAAGAGGGCATCATACTGCCCCAGGACATGCTCCACCAGGACACCAACTTCGGTGGCAGTGAAGCTGGTGCCCCTCTGCCCCTCTGGCCTGGGGTTGCCACTGGTGCCAGATGTGGAAGTGCCCGACATGGCAACCCCAGAGGCAGGTGTGGGTGGGCAACTGGGTCCTGGGGCTGGGCTGTGGAGCGATGTAATCCCAGTTGGGAGTCTTCAGTTCCAGCAGGGGTGGACACAGCAACTGGACCCCTGCAGATGGCTGATGTGCAGGCACCAAATGGCAGGGCACGGTGGCAGCAGGCATGCAGGCAGGCAGGCAGCAGCAGATAGCACGTGGGAGGCTGCTCGGGGCACTGGGGGGCAGTAACTCGGCCTTCTGGGCAGGAGCGTGGTGTTCCGTGTGTTTTCGGGTGGCCAGCTTGATACGGAGTGATTTGGCACGTGAAAATCCTGCACGTCAGCGTGAAATCCGAGGAAAGGCCCTTAGCGCGTAAGCGCGTCAGCACGCATACGCGATTCTATTGGACCAGAGTCCCTCAGCGCGTAAGCGCGTCTGACGTGACCCGCACGGGCGTTCCCCACTCAGCACGTGATGACGGAACACACGTGGAAATACTGCACGTCAGAGTGTCATCGCGTGATTGGCCTATGTACGTGTATTTCATTGCGTGTAATTGGACAAAAGTGCGCGTACACGCGATTGGCCTATGTACGTGTATTTAATGGGTGCGCGGCCACTTACACACGCAAGTACGTCAGCGAACCTGTATCCCGTGGTGCGTGTGAATTTCCACACGCTATTGAACTGGGAACTGGATTCCAGGGGTGCGCGGGTCACACGCTGTATCCCGTGGTGCGTGTGAATTTCCACACGCTATTGGACTGGGAACTGGATTCCAGGGGTGCGCGGGTCACACGCTCGCCTAGAACACGCGCAAAGCATAAAATTGCGGACTTTAACAATAACAAGCTCAGACGCCAGGATGAACATACCGTTCCTAGCAGCAGTGGCAGTGGGCTACCAAAGGAGGAGGAGGAGGATAGTCAGGGCCAGAATATTCACACCCAGAACCAGCCTTTTCGGGATGCCTGATGACCAGGTGTATGGGAGGTACAGGTTTCCACCACACATCATACTGGACCTGGTGAGTGAGTGGGAGGATGACCTCACATCACCCACCCTGTGCTCCCAAGCACTCAGCCCCCTGGAGAAGGTCCTCAATGTACTGCACTTCTTAGCCACTGGATCATTTCAGCGGACAAGTGCCATAGTGGGTGGGGTGTCACAGGCCACCCAGTCACGCTGCCTACACCAGGTCTTGAACATCATGACTGCACGCCCATCAGTCCGCAGGCACATATACCTGCCCAGAACACCTGCAGAAAGGCATGCTGCCGCCCTGGATTTTTACGGAGTGGCACGATTCCCCAAAGTGCTAGGTGCCATCGACTGCACCCATGTGGCTCTACGTCCCCCCAGGGCATCAGAGCACATCTATAGGAACCGCAAGCACTGGCATTCCATCAACGTGCAGGTAGTATGTAATGCCAAGGGAATCATCACCTCAGTATATGCCAACTATCCCGGGTCCACCCACGACAGCTTCATTTACCGAATGTCCACCCTATGCCGGGACATAGATGCTGGGCGGCATGGCGATACATGGCTGCTTGGTGAGTATGTATGCCACTGCACATGCATGCATGTTGGATACTGAGCAAGGTCACAACCCCACCAATGATACCAATCACCACCTCCACAGGGGACAGTGCCTACCCTCTCAGCCCCCACATGATGACGCCAATTCGGAACCCCACCACGCCACCCCAGGTAAGATATAACACAGCCCACATTACAACCAGGGGCATAGTGGAGCGCACATTCGGAGTGCTAAAGTCACGCTTTCGCTCCCTTGACCGTTCTGGCGGGCAGCTGTTATACGCTCCCCCAGTAGTGTGCAGGATCATAGTGGCAGCATGTGTCCTGCACAACGTTGCAACACGCCGGGGCCTGGCCGTGGACATGGTGGTGGCCCCACATCCCCAACCACATGCACAGCCGCTGCGTATGGGAGGGGAAAGGGCACGGGGGGAGGCAGCCCGTACACAGCTAGTGGCTAATTACTTCACATAGAAATCACACCCCTGTGGAGTGCACACTGCCCTGGCACATTCCATCTGACAATCAATGATGACTCAACCTGACACTGATCCTGAATGTCTGGAGAATGAACCGGGAATACCATGTCAGCCTGAGATTGTTCACCTGGAAGTGTCACAATGTGTGCATCCCTACCCACACAGACACCACCAATGCAGTTTTGTGAAGTTACACATTGAAGCAGCTAAAATGAATACCCACTTGCAAAATGCAACAAGAGGACAGTGCCATGTCAGCCAACCCAACCCCAGCACCGCCACACGACACACCGTGCCATGTCATGCTAATTGCAGGTAAACAAAGTAATCCCCACAACATGACATCAGTCTCACTATGTACAGTGGCACTATTAGAAACCTGCAACACCTGAAATGCTCACAGCAATGCCGGACCAACAACATACTTGAGCACGTAGTACCATTAACATGACATCACAAATGTTACATATTAGTAGTCTCACCACCTGGAAATGCCTGCACTCCCACCACTACCAACTGTGCAGTGTTGTCGCCATGTAGAGTTGTAGGTGCACTGCTGCCAACATGGTCCCCATCTCCAGACTACAGGTCCTTGTGTGGACATGAGGAAGGGACCTGCAAATTGGGAGGTAGACACAGAAGAAGAGTTACACATCAATGCAACATGCAGTGTACAACACAACAGCAATATGCACTATGAATGTATACACAGTATTGACTACAGACTGGCCACACAGCTCATGGGAGTCCAACGTCACTGTGTAATTCACTGTCACTTGGGCACACCCTTTGCAAGCCCATGGAAACGGGAAGCAGGAGGGGTGTGTGTGACTCAAACCCAAGCATCTGAACCAAATACATTACAAGCCTGCATGTGCCCAGCCACAATGCAGCGTATGCCCACAGGAACCACGGAAGCCAACAGATCGAAGCCAACAGATCGAAGCCAACAGATCGAAGCCAACAGATTGTCCCAAAAAAATTGGGAATAAAAGAAATAAAAATAAAAATAAAAATAAGAAACAATCAAAAATGGCCATTGATGGGCCCGGGGGGTTGGGGAGGCCACCCAGGAGGTCCGAGGACAGGATGCACACCAGAACCCACCTGCGTGGATCCTGGGAAGATAAAACACCTCCATGGGCTCATGGCCCACACGGCTACCCTATTGTGGGAGTATCACTGCTGTCGCTATTATCACCCTGTGCAGCTGCATCCGGAGGTGGTTGCACTATGGGAGGCAGCCCACGCAAGGCCCTAGTCTGCTCCTCCATGGCTGCAAGCATGCGGGTGTGGTAGGTCTGGTTCTGGAGGATGAGTGTGCGGAGGTCCCCATGCAACAACTCACGGGATGGCCGGACCTCCGCCCTCGTTGCCTGCATCTCAGCTGAGAGCGTACGGGTGAGACGCTCCAGCTGCTGTTCTGTCCTTTGGTGTGTTGAAGCCTCAAGCTCAACAAGAGTCGTCCTGAGGTGAAGGAGCTCCTGCCTCAGGGCTTCCCTGTGGCCCTGGGACTCAATGGAGATGGCCTCCTGCAGAGTCGCCAGTGCCGCCCGCCTGTCCCTGTTGGACCCCAACATGTCCTCCCTGTGTGACTGGCAGATGGAGTCAGTTGCCTGCTCTAGTCGCTCCATCAGCCTTTCTGGGGGGACAATGGAAGTGGCCACCCTATCCATGGCCTGAGCCATCATCTCGGATGATGCAGCCTGTTGGGTAGCCATACCGTAAATGGATTGCTCCCATGCGGTATTGCCGGGTGGCGTACGGCCACCACGTCGGCGGGCACCACACCTGTCTGGGGCAAGGCGAACTGCGCCTTGCTGTGCCGGCAATGCCTGAGGCTGCAGGACTGCATTCCCCCTCTGATCTGCTGGCCCAGGAACAGGATCAGATGTCGCGGAGTGTGACCCTGCATCCGTAACCACCGAAGGCGTAGCTGCCAACACTGACATCCCCATGGAGGGTACTGACCCTGGTGCAGGTGGGTGAGACAGAACAGAATCCCTCCCTGGAACACTCACCTGCGACGGCACGTAGGTCTCATCCGAATCAACACCTGAGTACAGCTCGGGGGAGGTGCAGCCAGAGACACCCCTTGAGAGCACGACCTGCAGCACTTGTGGGTTCTCCCCCACCACCACACCACGTCCCTCACTGGTGGTTGGTCGGCCCTGGGACACCTCCTGGGTCTGCACCATCTCCACAACCCCAGCAGTATCAGGTGCGTCTTCCCCTGCAAAGACATGAAAACAAAGAAATGGAAACAGGCATTAGCACCATGGCACACATTGAGGGCTGAGAAGCAAGAGAACCAGTACTTGATTGACACATGTCCCACATGACTAAAACCCTCCCATGCATGCACCCTCACTGCGTATGAAGTGCAGGCAAATGGCACACACTGATGACACCAAGATGGAAGATGAACAAATTTTCTGCATGCTGCCTGGCAGTGGCATCACACATTGGCCTGTGATTGGCAGGTGAAACACACATGCCATCACACAGATGGCATGTACCATTGCTATTGAGTGAAGATGGAGAGGAGGGAAGCACCTATTCATTCAGTCCAGTTCCCGCATGTAATAGCTTTTCTGATTCTAACAGGTCAGATTTTTCACCTGGAGCTGCCAGTCTGAAATGGTCCAATTGCACAGGGACATGTGTGTACAAATGATATCCAGGTAACAAAGTCACTCCACTTTACCATAGCCATGTCAGACATGTGACTAGTGGACAGCGACATGCCTAGTGAAAGTGGTGGAATGCAAACAAACTGACTGAATGAACAGTGAAAAAGAAGCAAATATGTTGTGTCAAGGTGACACTTCAAGGGCAACTGGCGTGCAGTTGTGCTAGATGTCTACTGTTGGCAGAAGGGATACTGCTATGGCCAAATGCAGCTGCGCAGGAAGGATTGCATGAAGCACATGGCTGACCCATACGACTCAGGCGCACACACTCTCACCTGGCACCCGAACAGAAGCCCTCACACACACACCATGCACATGGATGACACACACATGCATGTGCACTCACCGGACAATGCCTCGTAATCAGCCAGATCTCCCACGCCTTGGATCTGTTCCTCCGTGACGTAGGTCCCAGCGACTGACTCATGTGGAGTGAGTTCCATGTCTACTACTGGAGACCCACCTCCAGTCACTGGAGTTGCGGCATGACTTGATTCCAGCTTACTCTTTGCCCTGCGCTTTAGGTCATTCCAGCGCTTATAGCAATCATTGGCTGTGCGCCTCACGATTCCAAGGGCACTTACGATGTCCGCAACGGTCTGCCAGTGTGCCTGGCGTTGTGCAGGTGTGGTCTTGGATCCTGCAACAATGACCATCTCGTTGTCATGTCCGGACACATACTCGACAAGTGCATTCAGTTCGTCATCCGTGAAGCTGGGCTTCCTGGACGGGCCGGACTGTGTAGCCGTGTCTGGGGCATCAGCCTGTGCCGGACGAGCACTCTTCCTCTTCCGCTTGGAAGGTGGTGGTGATCCTGAGTGTCCTGCGCCGCTCTGGACACTAGGGGCAGGAGCCCTGGTGGACTCTGTATCAGGAGTGTGGGATTGCACACTCAGCATGGGAGTTGGTGCAGGCATTGGCTCTAGTGTGATGGTGTCAGGGGGAATGTCAGCAGCATGGACTAGGACCGACACTGTCCTGGCTGGGTTTGTGAGGGCTGGGGTGGATGGAGCCGCAGCTGCCCCTGCAGCCTCTCCGCCCTGCCTCCTTGGTGCAGCAGATGACCTTGCTGCCCCAGATCCACGTGGCATGATGGCATCAACGTGCACCAGCGCACGTGTCGTAGCCCTGCTGACCTGGAAGTCAGCCATGGAGTCAGCCAGGTCTGGTGCCACAATGGGCTGGTCCAACAAGGGCTGAGCATGGATGGTGTCAGCCACTTCAGCCTCAACGGGAGGGGGGGAGGGGGGGAGGGGGGGGGATGATGGGTGCCCTTGACTGGTCCTCCACACATGGGGGGACAGGCTCACCCTGCAAGTTACGACCACGTCCCCTACCGGATCCACCACGGCCACCACTTGTGGCTCTTCCACCTTTGCCACCCTTACGGAATCCTCGCCTCCCAGCCATGGCACTGATATTAATGTGCGTATGGGAGTGGCTGTAGACAATTGTCCTGGCCAATTGGGGGTCAAAGGGGTTGGGTACCAGATGGTAATTGTACCCTAGTGCTCTAGCACGGCTGATTGTAACCCCTGGGGATAGATGACGGGTCACGCAACGCACAGGAGGCCCAAAAAAGGGAGATGACGTGCACGCAACCCCTCCTAGACCACGTGTGCAGAAAGAAAAACCTGCACTACGCTGTGGCACCCAGTAACACAAGAATGAACGTATGCGTGTCACACGCAGCCTAGAATGACCTCTGAAGGGGTAGGCTACACACGGGGCAAGCACAGAAGTTGGATACGTGCGTGACTCACCGTCTGCCAGGTAAAAGAGCGTGAAAAATGAGCGCGTTTGGCTGGCTAAACACCCGCCAAAAGAAGATGTGTACGCTGTCTGAGAAGACAGGACAACAGTAGAAGGGGACACTGTTTGAGGGAACAGGCCCAGGTAAACCAGTAAAAGAGAAAAAAGAGAAAAAGCTGTCAGAGGTAACAGGGAATACGAACTGGAAACGCCGTGAAGTAAATCGCGTGTGAAACGACAAGAAGTACAGAATTCACCCACTCGCTCTCCACGAAAAGCACGTACAAGGAAATGGTGTTCTACATGTACCTTATATACAGGCCCACACGTTCAGCGTCACTTACGCGGCGTGTACGTTCACCAATCACACGCTTTGTCACTCCTGCGTGTAGATCCATTTTCACCAATCACACGCTTTGACACTTCTACGTGTAGATCCATTTTCACCAATCACACGCTTTGACACTGGGACGTGTCACGCAACAATTTCCTGCACGTGCAGGTGACTATAGGCGCGCATATGCTGTTGACAGGTTTACGCGCTAAGGGCCTTTGCTGACGTGTGGGATTTCACTCCCTATCAGGCTGTCCACGCGTTCACACACGAGAGACCACGCTCCTGGCCAGGAGGCCAAATTACTGCCCCCCAGAGCCCTGAGCACGCTCCCACCTGCCATCTGCTGCTGCCTGACTGCCTGCTGGCCACGTGCCCCACAGTGCTGGTGGGTGGGGGTGTTGGGAGACATGGGTGGGGGCCTGGTGGAGGGTGCCCCTGGTGGCGGGGGGGGTGGGGGTGGTGGGAGACATGGGTGGGGGCCTGGTGGAGGCTGCCCCTGCACTGCTGGGGGTTGGGGGTGGTGGGAGGCATGGGTCGGGGCCTGGTGGAGGCTGCCCCTGCACTGCTGGGGGTTGGGGGTGGTGGGAGGCATGGGTGGGGGCCTGGTGGAGGCTGCCCCTGCACTGCTGGGGGTTGGGGGTGGTGGGAGGCATGGGTGGGGGCCTGGTGGAGGCTGCCCCTGGTGGCGGGAGGGTGGGGGTGGTGGGAGACATGGGTGGGGGCCTGGTGGAGGCTGCCCCTGGTGGCGGGGGGTTGGGGGTGGTGGGAGACATGGGTGGGGGCCTGGTGGAGGGTGCCCCTGGTGGCGGGGGGGTGGGGGTGGTGGGAGAAATGGGTGGGGGCCTGGTGGAGGCTGCCCCTGCACTGCTGGGGGTTGGGGGTGGTGGGAGGCATGGGTGGGGGCCTGGTGGAGGCTGCCCCTGCACTGCTGGGGGTTGGGGGTGGTGGGAGGCATGGGTGGGGGCCTGGTGGAGGCTGCCCCTGCACTGCTGGGGGTTGGGGGTGGTGGGAGGCATGGGTGGGGGCCTGGTGGAGGCTGCCCCTGCACTGCTGGGGGTTGGGGGTGGTGGGAGGCATGGGTGGGGGCCTGGTGGAGGCTGCCCCTGCACTGCTGGGGGTTGGGGGTGGTGGGAGGCATGGGTGGGGGCCTGGTGGAGGCTGCCCCTGCACTGCTGGGGGTTGGGGGTGGTGGGAGGCATGGGTGGGGGCCTGGTGGAGGCTGCCCCTGCACTGCTGGGGGATGGGGGTGGTGGGAGGCATGGGTGGGGGCCTGGTGGAGGCTGCCCCTGCACTGCTGGGGGTTGGGGGTGGTGGGAGGCATGGGTGGGGGCCTGGTGGAGGCTGCCCCTGCACTGCTGGGGGTTGGGGGTGGTGGGAGGCATGGGTGGGGGCCTGGTGGAGGCTGCCCCTGCACTGCTGGGGGTTGGGGGTGGTGGGAGGCATGGGTGGGGGCCTGGTGGAGGCTGCCCCTGCACTGCTGGGGGTTGGGGGTGGTGGGAGGCATGGGTGGGGGCCTGGTGGAGGCTGCCCCTGCACTGCTGGGGGTTGGGGGTGGTGGGAGGCATGGGTGGGGGCCTGGTGGAGGCTGCCCCTGGTGGCGGGAGGGTGGGGGTGGTGGGAGACATGGGTGGGGGCCTGGTGGAGGCTGCCCCTGGTGGCGGGGGGGTGGGGGTGGTGGGAGACATGGGTGGGGGCCTGGTGGAGGCTGCCCCTGCACTGCTGGGGGTTGGGGGTGGTGGGAGGCATGGGTGGGGGCCTGGTGGAGGCTGCCCCTGCACTGCTGGGGGTTGGGGGTGGTGGGAGGCATGGGTGGGGGCCTGGTGGAGGCTGCCCCTGCACTGCTGGGGGTTGGGGGGGGTGGGAGGCATGGGTGGGGGCCTGGTGGAGGCTGCCCCTGGTGGCGGGAGGGTGGGGGTGGTGGGAGACATGGGTGGGGGCCTGGTGGAGGCTGCCCCTGGTGGCGGGGGGGGTGGGGGTGGTGGGAGACATGGGTGGGGGCCTGGTGGAGGCTGCCCCTGCACTGCTGGGGGTTGGGGGTGGTGGGAGGCATGGGTGGGGGCCTGGTGGAGGCTGCCCCTGCACTGCTGGGGGTTGGGGGTGGTGGGAGGCATGGGTGGGGGCCTGGTGGAGGCTGCCCCTGCACTGCTGGGGGTTGGGGGTGGTGGGAGGCATGGGTGGGGGCCTGGTGGAGGCTGCCCCTGGTGGCGGGAGGGTGGGGGTGGTGGGAGACATGGGTGGGGGCCTGGTGGAGGCTGCCCCTGGTGGCGGGGGGGGTGGGGGTGGTGGGAGACATGGGTGGGGGCCTGGTGGAGGCTGCCCCTGCACTGCTGGGGGTTGGGGGTGGTGGGAGGCATGGGTGGGGGCCTGGTGGAGGCTGCCCCTGCACTGCTGGGGGTTGGGGGTGGTGGGAGGCATGGGTGGGGGCCTGGTGGAGGCTGCCCCTGCACTGCTGGGGGTTGGGGGTGGTGGGAGGCATGGGTGGGGGCCTGGTGGAGGCTGCCCCTGCACTGCTGGGGGTTGGGGGTGGTGGGAGGCATGGGTGGGGGCCTGGTGGAGGCTGCCCCTGCACTGCTGGGGGTTGGGGGTGGTGGGAGGCATGGGTGGGGGCCTGGTGGAGGCTGCCCCTGCACTGCTGGGGGTTGGGGGTGGTGGGAGGCATGGGTGGGGGCCTGGTGGAGGCTGCCCCTGGTGGCGGGAGGGTGGGGGTGGTGGGAGACATGGGTGGGGGCCTGGTGGAGGCTGCCCCTGGTGGCGGGGGGGGTGGGGGTGGTGGGAGACATGGGTGGGGGCCTGGTGGAGGCTGCCCCTGCACTGCTGGGGGTTGGGGGTGGTGGGAGGCATGGGTGGGGGCCTGGTGGAGGCTGCCCCTGCACTGCTGGGGGTTGGGGGTGGTGGGAGGCATGGGTGGGGGCCTGGTGGAGGCTGCCCCTGCACTGCTGGGGGTTGGGGGTGGTGGGAGGCATGGGTGGGGGGCCTGGTGGAGGCTGCCCCTGGTGGCGGGAGGGTGGGGGTGGTGGGAGACATGGGTGGGGGCCTGGTGGAGGCTGCCCCTGGTGGCGGGGGGGTGGGGGTGGTGGGAGACATGGGTGGGGGCCTGGTGGAGGCTGCCCCTGCACTGCTGGGGGTTGGGGGTGGTGGGAGGCATGGGTGGGGGCCTGGTGGAGGCTGCCCCTGCACTGCTGGGGGTTGGGGGTGGTGGGAGGCATGGGTGGGGGCCTGGTGGAGGCTGCCCCTGCACTGCTGGGGGTTGGGGGTGGTGGGAGGCATGGGTGGGGGCCTGGTGGAGGCTGCCCCTGGTGGCGGGAGGGTGGGGGTGGTGGGAGACATGGGTGGGGGCCTGGTGGAGGCTGCCCGTGCACTGCTGGGGGTTGGGGGTGGTGGGAGACATGGGTGGGGGCCTGGTGGAGGGTGCCCCTGGTGGCGGGGGGGTGGGGGTGGTGGGAGAAATGGGTGGGGGCCTGGTGGAGGCTGCCCCTGAACTGCTGGGGGTTGGGGGTGGTGGGAGGCATGGGTGGGGGCCTGGTGGAGGCTGCCCCTGCACTGCTGGGGGTTGGGGGTGGTGGGAGGCATGGGTGGGGGCCTGGTGGAGGCTGCCCCTGGTGGCGGGGGGGTGGGGGTGGTGGGAGACATGGGTGGGGGCCTGGTGGAGGCTGCCCCTGCACTGCTGGGGGTTGGGGGTGGTGGGAGGCATGGGTGGGGGCCTGGTGGAGGCTGCCCCTGCACTGCTGGGGGTTGGGGGTGGTGGGAGGCATGGGTGGGGGCCTGGTGGAGGCTGCCCCTGCACTGCTGGGGGTTGGGGGTGGTGGGAGGCATGGGTGGGGGCCTGGTGGAGGCTGCCCCTGGTGGCGGGAGGGTGGGGGTGGTGGGAGACATGAGTGGGGGCCTGGTGGAGGGTGCCCCTGGATGGTGGGGGCTGGGGGTGGTGGGAGACATGAGTGGGGGCCTGGTGGAGGCTGCCCCTGGTGGCGGGGGGGGGGTGGGGGTGGTGGGAGACATGGGTGGGGGCCTGGTGGAGGGTGCCCCTGGTGGCGGCGGGGGTGGGGGTGGTGGGAGAAATGGGTGGGGGCCTGGTGGAGGCTGCCCCTGCACTGCTGGGGGTTGGGGGTGGTGGGAGGCATGGGTGGGGGCCTGGTGGAGGCTGCCCCTGCACTGCTGGGGGTTGGGGGTGGTGGGAGGCATGGGTGGGGGCCTGGTGGAGGCTGCCCCTGCACTGCTGGGGGGTGGGGGTGCAGGGGGACATGAGCAGGTGTGCAGGGTAGTCCCCTGTTTTGTAGGCTGCCTGGAGGAGCCGTGGAGGGTGTACAGGGAACACCTGTGAGGACCCACCCAGCCTAATCGCGTGTGACTTCCCACGCACCCCTGTAATACACGTACCCAGCCAAATCGCGTGTGATGATTCCCACGCACCCCTGTAATACACGTACCCAGCCAAATCGCGTGTGATAATTCCTGCGCACCCCTGTAATACACGTACCCTGGCTAATCGCGTGTTAAACTTCCCGCATACCCCTGTAATACACGTACCCTGGCCAATCGCGTGTTAAACTTCCCGCGTACCCCTGTAATACACGTACCCTGGCTAATCGCGTGTTAAACTTCCCGCGTACCCCTGTAATACACGTACCCTGGCTAATCGCATGTTAAACTTCCCGCATACCCCTGTAATACACGTACCCTGGCTAATCGCGTGTTAAACTTCCCGCATACCCCTGTAATACACGTACCCTGGCTAATCGCGTGTTAAACTTCCCGCGTACCCCTGTAATACACGTACCCAGCCAAATCGCGTGTGATGATTCCCACGCACCCCTGTAATACACGTACCCAGCCAAATCGCGTGTGATAATTCCTGCGCACCCCTGTAATACACGTACCCTGGCTAATCGCGTGTTAAACTTCCCGCATACCCCTGTAATACACGTACCCTGGCCAATCGCGTGTTAAACTTCCCGCGT
Organism: Ambystoma mexicanum; assembly: GCF_040938575.1. Classification (NCBI taxonomy): domain Eukaryota; kingdom Metazoa; phylum Chordata; class Amphibia; order Caudata; family Ambystomatidae; genus Ambystoma; species Ambystoma mexicanum. The sequence continues at coordinate 1,798,014 of NW_027182446.1, forward strand.
ACCCCTGTAATACACGTACCCTGGCTAATCGCGTGTTTAACTTCCCGCGTACCCCTGTAATACACGTACCCTGGCTAATCGCATGTTAAACTTACCGCATACCCCTGTAATACACGTACCCTGGCTAATCGCATGTTAAACTTCCCGCATACCCCTGTAATACACGTACCCTGGCTAATCGCGTGTATAACTTCACGCGTACCCCTGATATGCACGTTACCCGCTTTGCGTTCCTTGTTTGGCAGCCCTGTAAACTGGTCCAGGGTTAGCGCAGCCCTTTGCGATGATTTAGCGATTTTGATGGCTTTTCCTTGCGCGAGGGCGTTCTTGGGGGCGTTACTGGCACTGCTGCAGGGTCGCTGCGATACTCTGCGCCACGGCTGGTTTGGGAGCCTAAAATCCATGAATACGCTGTGCGCCGGATTCGGTTTTGGCGCACGCGGCTGGCGCAGACTATCGCACGCGCACGCTGTGCGCCAGCCGCGTGCGCTACTTGTGCGCTGAATTCTATGAATTACCCTGTATATCTAACTGAAGACATGAGGTTGTTTATTTGACCTGTATTTGTAACTGGTCTAGGGAAACCAAATCGGCATTTGGTGTAGTATTTGCCTTGTTTTTGTATTTGCGACGACAATATTTTCCACATTTGTGTCTTTGAAATTGTAAAATTTGTGCATGAAGATCACTATTTGTGGCTTCTGATGGAATTTCCCAAGTGACATATTTTTCAATAAACTGTAAAACAGTGGCATCACTGTCTTGACCAAATTTAGGAGCATCTTTAATCCATAAAAGCATGTGGATATGTGGTGCTCCTCTGGCTTGGTATTCTTTTCTCCAAAAGAAGTGTTGCACTTCTCCAAGGGGAGGAACAGTTTTATTACAAATAAAATGTAGCATAGCAATGAAGCGATGGTGAAAATATCTTGAAACATTAACAGGATCCAAAGAACAAAGTTCTCTGGGTGTTAGAATATCTATGTTTGTTTTGTTTTTATTTGATATGCGTAGGAAGTCATGTAAATCTTCCCATGCATATTCTGCACAACTTAATGTAAGAAACCAAGTGGGTGGGCCAAGGTTTCTGATCATACAACGTACATCTCCATGACGTCGAAACCAGTACTCTTTAGTACCATGCATATTTGCTAATAGATTTGTAATATTTGATTGTAAAACCTCATCCTTTTGTTGCACTTTCTCTAATAATTGTGTAGCTGTCATATTTTGAAAATGTGATCCTGATTTTAATATGTGTGCAACTCCGTAACATAAAGTTGCTAGTTCACTTTCAAAGAGTAGGTGGAATATGTATTCCACATTTTGTCTAAATCTGGGATCTTCAGAATACATCCGTAATGAGCGGTATTCTGAAGCTGACATTTGAATAGGTCTATCATCATGCCTTCCTCCTTTGCCAGTAGGAAAGAGTAGAGGAAAAGCATGTGCTTCTATACTTTTTTCCCATATACTGATTGGCGATCCTTTTGTTTGACGCATTTGGTAAGTTTCCAGTACATCTTGTACAGTGTCATTACAGTGCAAAGGATGAATTGTATAATGGTCTAAAGTATTTGATATTGTAGCAGGATCTAGTAGCTCAAATTGACCAGCTTCTTGTGTTTCTTGAATTATTTCAGTTGTATCTTTCAGGTTTTCTTCAATATTAATTTCTTTGTAATATTCATTATTCTCTTTAAGATATTGGAAGGATTGTCTAACTTTATATAAATCTACCAGCTGTTGCCATTTTTTTTGTCTTTTGTAGGTACTCCATTTACTAATATAATTAAAGATTGCTGCATTGGACGTTGCACTCCTAGAGTATGCACATTTTCTTTTAGATTTAATAGTAAATAAACAACTTTTCCACGAATGCCTTTTACCAATTCAGAGGGAGGTAATTTTTCTGTTTTTGGTTGAAGGCGTATTATTGCTTGAAATGGGTGTACCGTTTGAATTATGATGCTCTCATATAAATTAA